>NC_138729.1:13405168-13837668 GCF_965113295.1 Leuciscus leuciscus
AAAGAAAATAAACACTGGAGCTTAAATTGAGTTTGAGTTTAGTTTAGAACAGACAGGACAGTATAGATGTTCAATATCTGCCATGGCATAAAAACATCAAAACTTGTTACCAAATTTGTATGTGGTTGCACTGCTTGAAAATAACATATAGCAGCTAACTGTTACCTATATCTTATACATCTGACCTGATTTGGACGTTCTTCTGAGTTGGTCATAAATAAAAATTAATTATATTGGTTGGTAACCATCACTGCATGCCTACAAAAATGACGTAGTTATTGATTTTTATCTTATTTTTATTTCATGATCAAGCTTTCCTGTTTGTCATCTAGTTTTTGTCTAAATTGACTAAATTATAGATTTGAATTTTAGTGTTTAATGCTGTTTTTCCACATTAAACATCAATATAGATTTATGCCATTGTATCAGTTATCAATCATAACAAAAATAATTATAAACATTTCCACATTAATACATCCCTAGAATACAGATTATTTTAGCTTTCCTAAACATTGTAGTTAATAATTTATTCAAAGACACTTCTCTTTGTATAAATAAAGTTTTCTTTATGTGCTAAATTCTCTTAGATCGATTTATTATCAGTAAAAAGGTGTTCAAACATCAGCAAACAACAACAACAAACTACAGATTCCAAAGTGGTGGCTTAGAAAAAGATATTTATACATAGTTTCCTTTAACACTTTACCCCTAAAAATAAACATATGGGTGGAGAAGGCGAGACTGTTACTAATATTTCACAGCTGTCAGGTCTTAAATTAGAAAAGAAAAATGAGAGGGCAATTTTTTTTACACGTTATAGTGGATGGATTTACAGGTAGGGTGTCAAAAGCAATTTTTTGAAAGATAAGCTTAAAATTGCTAGAGATGGACATTGTCTGTTATGTAGGCTATGCAATATCACTATATTATTTTTCTTTTATACAGTCAAACCAAAAATTAATCAGACATCAGATATAATTTTTTATATATATTTTTACTAGTGGGTGCACTGTAGTTGATTTATGTAAGTGAGGATAGCAAAATATATTATACCCCAAAATTCTTCATACAGTAAAATGTATAAAATGTTGGGACCAAAAATTATTCATACACTTTGACCTGTCTATGTTTTGCTTAAGTATTTTTTCTTTAACTGGTAATGTGACCTTTTAACATCACAGACTGAACAAAATTCAGCATTGCTTGGTAATTTGTTGACCTAAATTGGTATTAGGCTATCTTATTTATTATTATATTCATATTTATGCATTTGGCAGACGCTTTTATCCAAAGCGACTTACATTGCATTTCAAGGTACACATTTACATTCTTATCAGTTCTATCAGTATCTTATTGTGTACTTAAATTTAACAGCTGACCTAATTAATTTTTGAGACAGTCTATTGTGAAAAAACTGTGATAATGTGAGAAATGTTGAAGGTGTCTGAATAAAGTTTGGTTTAACTGTATTAACATTTTCTGGCTAATTGATTATTTTATCTAGTTAACTGATACAGTAAATGGCACCATTTGGTGGATTTATTTTAATAAATAGTAGAGGGCCAATCTATCTCAAGTGATTCAGTGGATGTTGCTTGACCATTTTTATTTAACTTTTTTTGTGTGTGTGTGATTAGCCTATATCTATGTATTGGTGGTATTTTTATGTTACTTGGTTTTACCATTTTGTGTCACAATAAATTTGGGTTTTACAGGTGTTTCTGAAAATATCTTAATATACCTTAATATCTCATTCTCAGCTCGTTGATCTCTAGAGCACGTAGTACAATGACATATATTAAAACTTTTCTCATTTTTTTCCCTTACACAGAACTTAAGCCCAAATGCAATGAAGATTGTTCAAAATGTTACTTTTAGGGTAAATTTATAAAGGGAAGGGTTCAAATCTCAGTTCTGTTTTTTTTAAAGGAGTACCCGGTCCTAGGCATGGATAGTGTCCCTGCAGAACATTTTAGGTTTGAGGCTTCTGAGTTGTTTCTTACATGTTTGGATTGATTGTCATTGTTAGTGTTATGTTCTCTTAGGATGTCAGGATGGCAAGTGGCCCTGGCTTGCCGGACAGCTTGGTGCTGGAAATCTTCTTGCATCTCCCTCATGAGGCGGTGCTGAGCGCTGGGTTTACCTGCCATCAGTGGTTTTCCGTGTCGCGGGATGAGTTCCTCTGGAGGGAGCTCTTCTATAGCTACTACCGCATCCCTCGCTCTGTGCCTCGTCACCCAGGTACTGTGATCCTTCGGATGAGACACACAACTTTACCTTTTGAAAGTAACAATGCAATTCCTGTATGTGTGCAGCTTCTGCGTCGTGGTATAGGGAGTTCAAGCGGCTGTATGACTGCATCCCCTGTGTGGAGGTTCAGACTTTGAAGGAACATCATGATCAGGTCCTGCATTTGGCCTTCTCACACCGTGGACATCGCTTCTCTTCCTGCTCTAAAGACTGTACTGTTAAGGTAAGACTGCCTACTGCAGTTCCTTTCAGGCAATTCATTTCACTCTGCGGCCACTTTGAAATGCCTCTCGGGCAGCTAATTCAGGCCCTGGTCGATTGGATCACAAGCGAACGACGCTAAATACAGGTGTAAACTGAGTCTAAAACATTTTGAGCTTGTCCACTTTCGACCACTTCCAGAGGTAGTCGAAAACTCATTAGACCTGATTGCTTTGGTGTTGTTGATGCTCATGTGGTCGATTGTGTTTGAACAGCCACAAAGGACCGTCTACTCTCCGCCTACAGTACTACTGACCTGATGCGTAAACATTATGGGAAGTGAGCTAGCCAGACGGGATTTAAACGTTGTCTGCTGAAGACCCAAGTTTGGTTTGAGGATTTACCAAGCATAATGTTCTCTCACCATTCCTGATTTCCAAAATGCACTTACCGTGTTCAGAAACAAAAGCTGCTGCTCTCCGTATGTTTTTCCGTCATATCCGGGCACGTTGGGTGAGCTTACTTTGTCCATTAGATCGGAAAAAAAACATACATTTAGCTTCCCATAGACCCTCCCCTGAAAGAAAAAGTGGAAGAAAGAATGATTAAAACACCAGGTGTAAACGAGTATATGTCTCCCTCGTCTACTTGTGATCCGGTGGACCAAAACGCATCTTAATACCAGCTGTAGACAGGGCCTCAGTCATGTAAGTACAGCTCCTATCTCTTTGAATGGGTAAACATCAAATTTTCCAAAGCTGTTCACCAAGCTTACAAAATCATATTATTTTATTAAATAATAATTTCATGTTCTTAGTGCAAATGGTATAGGACAAGTTATGAATTGAATACTTTTTCAAATCAAATAACAGCAAGGTCAATGACATGATGCTTTTTTTGTCCAGATTTATTTATAAATGTAATTCATATGTATAATGACTTGAAAACTTCTGATATCATAGTGAAGAAAATGAAAATGAAATTCTTGGAAACAAAACCATGTACAGTTGTTCAGCATAATCTTTTATTATCAAATATTAATACAAAAAAACAATAATATTTTAAAAACCTTTCTCCGCCAAATCAGTCATGTGTTGTGACCAACATGAATAAAATAAAAATAAAAATCTATGAACAGGATGTCGATATCATAAAAAGACTAAGTACTTTTACACTAAGTAATTTTAATTAACTACATACACTTACTATACGAATAGGTTTAGGGTTTGGTTTAGTTGCTTGTAATTATGCATAATTTACTGTTCTTACTCTAGTAAGTACATGTAACGTGTATCTGTCACCTTAAAATAAAGTGTTACCACTTTGGAAAATGTATTTTAAAACATTTTTGAAAATAATGGTTATGATGTGTACATTCAAGGTGTAAGGAAATTATATTCTAATTTATGGTTACACCACATGATATTTTTAGTATTACCGTATTAAAGTTAGTATTAAATGTTTGTCAAATTAAAAGTTTTTACAACCATATGAAAACCACATGATGCATGATTAACAGAGTGCATCTCCAAGGGTTTTAACAAAAATAATCCTTACCTTCATCTCTGACACTTATGTCATTGAGCCATGAGCGATGGTAACAGTGATGTTTGCTTTAGCAAGCACCACTAAATATACAGTTCCCTTTAAGCACTAATGTAAACTAAAATCTCAATGTTGAAAAATAAAATTGTGTTTGTTACTGCTTTGTTGTTCACTGAATGTTGTTTCTACAGGTTTGGGACACAGAGAAACCAGATGGCACCATTTCTTTGGTTCACAGCTACAGTATGCGACAGTTTAACTGGGGCTACACTCAGTTCTCCCAGTTTAACGCTGATGATACACTCCTGCTGGTGTCAGGGGTCTACCTGGGCCCACATCACTCCTCCTCTGGAGAGATTGCAGTCTTCAGTTTGGGTAGAGACAGTTGTTTTATGCATCGACTGCACACACCCACAGTAAATATAAGTAGATTTTTTGATTGATTTAGTTGTTTTGGATCCGTAGAGAACTACACTCTGTTGTCCCGCGTGAGAAATAAACCCTATGACGTGTTCGGCTGCTGGCTGAATGAGACTCACCTTATCTCTGGTAACCTGCACTGGATTGGCAACATGACCTCCTGCTCTGTGCTCTGGCTCAACAAAGCCTTCCAGGTACAGATGTGTTCATTTAATCATTTAGCAGATGCTTTAATCCAAAGCGACTTACAAATGAGGAGAGCAATATAAGCAATTAAACTAACAATAGGACAATAATATGCAAGTGCTGCCACCCTTCCCAGTTTAGTCTAATGCAGAACACGTAATATAATGTTCAGTTCTTAAATGGTCTCAAAGTGATGTGCTGGGTCCAAAATTAACTGTAGTTGATCAATTGAGAAAATGTTGCCTACTGACCATGAAATACAGTAGTCAACATTTGAAGTGGATCAAAACCTTTCATCAAAGTTATACATGAACATGTTCTTGTCTTAGGACAACTTTGATTAACTTTTTTGATCCACTTGTTGAATGGTGTATATTTTTCATTTAATAAAAAAAAAAAGCTTTTTACCCAGTGATAAAACAGTTGTTTCTATTGTGTCGTTCCATTGTGATCTTCCACATATTTTCATTGTGGTAGATTATTAAATATCTGTAGCCACATTGTTATAACAAAAAAAATCATTCTATCTAGTCATTTAATGGTTATGTAGCTCTAGACAATATAGACAACATTCTTGTCCTAACTACTCAGTGTTTCCCCTCTCCATGTTCAGGACATTGAGTCAGAAAACGTGAATGTGGTGAAGCGTCTCTTTAAAATCCAGAACATCAATGCCAGCACTATCCGCACAGTGATGGTGGCCCACTGCCGTCGACACGACTCTCCTGACCTCCTCCTGGACTATGAAGCTCAGTCACAGGCACAAGCTCAGCGGACACAGCAGCACCAGCCTCTCTTCTTTGATCTGGGAAATACAGACAATGAAGAGGAGGAGGAAGAGGATGAGGAGGATGAGGAGGATGCGGAGCGAGGAGAAAAAAGAGTGTCAGCACATCTGTCCTCATATAACCCATCTGGCCTGCAGCATGTAATACATGTAAGATCTAGAAATCACTAGCATCTCATGTGAAGCATGATCCCAATGACTTTGTGAAGAATGCCTTGAACGCTAAATGAATAAATGTAAATGTAGAAGAAAAAATAGGCAATATTTTACAGGAACTTTGACAAAGAGCAGCATGCACACAATGATTAGTGTTTATTTGGATTTAATTGTATCTTTTTGCAGTCTATGGAATTATATTGTGGTTCAAATTCGATTAGTTAGATGTGCACACACAGTCTGTTGCATAATTGTAAATATGCATTTCAATGTTTGTTTACGCCAAATTTCAAATGCATGCAGTTCTTCAAGTTGACACCACCAGTAACAACAGCCTTGAAAGATATTGGCAATTTCCTCATGCTTGTAAAGATACAAAATACATAGATGGGAAAAAAAAGTCTTGTCTTTGAAAATGGGAAATTTGTTCTATAACCACGTGTTCCTGAATTTTGTTTTAATTTAAACATCACTATGAAATCAAAAGCAGTGATTATTAGGGTATAATGCAATATCAAATTATTCATGCCTGACATAGACCATAATATTTTTGGTTCCACATCTATAGATTCCTATAAATATTCTATCAGTTTAAATTTTTTTAAAAGGTGACTTCAATACTGCAAATCAACATTGCATTGAAATTTCATTGCATGAATTGAAAACAATTTACAGTATTTAATACATGTTGCTGGCCTAATTGTGAATTACTCATGGTAATACTCAAAACACCCCTAGATTTGTCTTCATAAATCTTTAACTTTCCCTTTTCCAAGTCTACATTTTTTATTTATTTTTTTCCCTTTAATATTTATTTGTTTAATTCTGAAGTGTGTCAGATTACGGAAGTAAAATGGACTGGGAATGCTTTTTCTTTTTGAAGTGTATTTCCTTAGCAATTAAGAATAACAGCAAAAGATCAACTATGATTGAAAACTGTTTCAATAAAAGCACTCCTTGAAGTGTTATTATATGTTATCAGTTATGTGTGCTGTATTTGCTGCCGGTAGGGTTGTCAGAACATAGCTGCTCGTGATCGAGAGTTGGAGACGAAGGTGGCCAGGCTGATGGGCAGAAGACGCACCAAAGCTCCAGATCCAAACCTGGTGTCTCCCTCAGCTCCTGGAGAAGGAGAGGACAAGACCTACCTCCTCTTCACCACTGGCAGCCTCACCTACTCGCCTCACCAAATCGGTGAGTGTGCACTTGTGTTTTCCATACAGTACATGTGGGATGGTGAACTCATGTGTTTGTGTGTTTCAGGGATCAAGCGGATAATGCCTGATCAAATGACAACAAGTGGTCCTGTGTTAGGAGAAGAGCGCAGTACAGAGGAGTTCTTTGATTCGCTGGATCATGTGATCGACATACACGGCCACATCATCGGCATGGGTCTGTCACCTGACCATAGGTCAGTGTGCTGTGCAGCAGTAGATGACTAGCATACATGAGCTTTTAATTGACTTTGGACTGATGCAGTATACACAGCAAGTTCATATGGCGTGTGAAATTTAATCAAGAGAACAAATTTGTGTAGAATATTATCTGGCTTGGCTTACCATGCAAGTCCTGGATGTTACTGTTGTGTTTCTATGGGATACAAAACCAGGTTTAGAAAGCTGATAAGGCCATACAAAGCTTTAAATATCTTAAATGATAAAAGTCTTAATTATTATTTCAAGAGGTCTTAAATTTTGGGGACAGAAAAACAGGTCGATACCTGTTTTTCTGTCCCCAAAATTTAAGACCTTGAAATAATAATTAAGACTTTTCTTATATCATTTAAGATATTGTATGGCTATATATGATTATTAAACTTCAAAACGCTTAGATTTAGTTCAATGTAATCGCTGGACGTTCCAAAGTAAAAACATGGTGCTGTTGTCTGTTCTACAGATTTCAGAGCAGTTTGAATACCACACATTTATGTTTAATATAAATATAATTTTGACTTTTAAAAAAATGGTTTATGGCTGACCAGAGAAAGTGGTCAAAAATGTGTAAATCCTGCTGAAATGAAAGTATTATCAATGAAAGTGTCAGCTGTCATTCAGTGTTTGTCTGTTGATAGGTACTTGTACGTGAACAGTCGAGCGTGGCCGGCGGGATGTGTGATCTCTGACCCCATGTCCCCTCCGCCCATTGCAGAGGAGATCGACCTGCATGTGATTGATCTTAAGAGTCTTAGAGAGGAGCGCCGTAGCCTTCGGGCCCACCGGGCCTTCACACCCAACGATGAGTGCTTCTTCATCTTCCTCGATGTCAGCCGAGACTTTGTCGCCAGGTAATTTACATCCCAGTACTAGCACATTGTATTTGCTGTGGTAAACAGATTATTAGGTCTGTTAACCAGTGCTGCCATTTGGATTACATGCTGTGTACCATAGTAAACCATAGCTTTCTTTCACTAGCTTATGGAGCTTATAATATGACAAAATGATTTGAATTTGAATTGTGTAAATTTGAATTATTTGCAAGTGTAATCTAACAAAATTGAATTTTAGGTGGTAGTTTAAATAGTTCTGAATTTGATTTTTTTTAAACGAATATTGAACGTTTGAAATTTAACAAATTGAAATGTTTTTATGGCTGAATTGTATAGACATGTATTTTCAAACAGCTAGTTTTTTTGTTCTGAATTCGTATAGTGCAAATATTCAGTTTAAAAAAATACAGATTCAAATTTTCAAGATGAAGAAATTCAGAACTTCAAATTCAGTTTTCTAAAATTCAAGTTCAAAAATTCAAGTTCAAAAATTCAGATCTTACAGAAAGTAGGTCACAGGTCATCCACAGGGAAGAGTAAAGGATCTCAGATAAGTCGAACAGAGCATTTTGGCTGCACTGCAGTAGTTTTCTGCCGCAAACGCGGTGGTGGTTCAAGAGAATCCGTGTATCTTTCGTTCAGTCGTTTTTTTATTTAATATTAAGAGTAGAAAAATGAGAAAACAGCTTGAGTATTAGATTTCTTCTAATATTCTAGTAATAATAGTCCGCTGCAGCAGTTGCACGGAGCTTACAAAACGCGTGTATTGCAACTATAGGCTACATTTAATTTTCTCATCAAACAACTAGACTAACGAATGGCTCGGCACAACAGAAGAGCTTAGACAGGGCTTTCTCTCTGTGTAGACCAGCAGTTGGTCTGAATTTGCTATAACCTATAGCCTATTTTCTCGACTGTATAGGCTAAGTCACGCTTTATCATGAAACACGCTGTGATTTATTCCAAAGTGACTCAGGCATATATAATGCATTTAACGTTAAATAATCTAAATGTTGACTTTCAAAAGTAGGCGCGCCAAGAAGGCTATTCTCTGTATTTTGGTTCATTTTTGGTGAGCGCCAGAAAGATCTAAAGAGACCGAGACGCGCTAAAGCAGCGCATCATGTTGTTTTATTTATTTTTCAATGGCATGATATTGTGTAGTCATTTTGAATGTACACAAATAAAAATATACATTTTACTGTTTCGGATGATGTCATATTATCTGTATGACTAAATAACAGAGTATTAAGTTATTTCCCAGCAGTGGAACAAATCCAAGTGATGGCGCTCGTGCATCGCGCTCTCACACAACATAGCCTATAGTATCAGTTCTGGCGTTGCTTCATATCGCAGACTGTTCATTATCAAAATGAAACACAGTCAACCAAACATATAAAAAGTTATTCTGCATAATTGAATTGGTCTGTTGTACAATATAAAGGGCAAGCTGTGCCGCACACAGTCCTACTCCAAACATTTCCCTTGCTGTGAAGACGCTGATTTAGCCTATAGGCCTACGTGTATTTTGGGACACGACTGAAGTATGAAGCCTTCTTTATATTAATAGTTAGCATCCACATGTTACATTGCAATGAAAACTTTTGACTGAATGAGAGATGCGCGACCGTTTCGATTTAAATACATTTGTTTAGGCTTGGCGTTTATAAAGGGCACAATATAGGCTATTTTTATAGTCTGTAGCCTATATATTATTTTATTATAGCCTAGCCTACATACTTATTTTTCATTCTTGTTGTTTTCTGCATTCATTTGTCATAAGGGAAAGTAAAATAGGCAACACATAGCCTACATGTTAATAGTGTTTATCATGTAAATGTTGTATTTTATTTACAGGTCTTTTACACTATTGCTGAATAGGCTAATATAAAAAAAAAAAAAAAAAATATTATGACGCCTTTCTCTCTCAACATGATCCGGTGTGACTTGCACTCATGTGCATGCGACTTATTTTCTGGCAAATACGGTCAGTTAAAAAATGTTGCTGTATTATTACAAAATGCATAGAGTGGAGACCATTTGGGCAAAAAAACAAACAAACAAAAAAAACATATTGTGTTCATTACCGCCACCCACATTTGGGCTTAATCACTGTTATTATTAGGAAATGTATTTAGGTGTAGACAAAATCAGTTACGTTTATTTATATATATGAACGTACCTCGCATTTCCCGGACACTAGCCGTTAGTCTACTTCTTTGGCCTATTTTTTTTAGCTGGCCAGTTCTCAAAATCTGTGTGGAAAAGCTGCGGAGCGAGGAGAGAACGCACAATGGCTTTGCTTTGGAAGTTTTTTTTTTTTTTTTTTGGAAGTTTAGTTGCCAGAGAAAATAACACACCGTTTTGTTTAACATCAATTGATACTCAATATTAATTAAATAGCCTAAATAAATATAATGTCAGAGAATGCACAAAGCGCATCCTTTTGAGATGTAAATTATAATACATTTTAATAAAACACACAAGGCCTACATCATAAAACTCAGAAGATTATGTATTTTAATATATTATATTATAATACAAATAAAAAGGCGTCATACTTCAGTCGAGTCCCAAAATACACGTATAGGCTAAATCAGAGTCTTTACAGCAAGGGAAATGTTTGGAATAACAAGTAGGACTGTGTGCGGCACAGCTTGCCCTTCATATTGTACAACAGACCAATTAAATTATGCAGAATAACTTTTTATATGTTTGGTTGACTGTGTTTTATTTTGATAATGAACAGTCTGCGATATGAAGCAACGCCAGAACTGATACTATAGGCTATGTTGTGTGAGAGCGCGATGCGCGAGCGCCATCACTTGGATTTGTTCCACTGCTGGGAAATAACTTAATACTCTGTTATTTATACAGATAATATGACATCATCCGAAACAGTAAAATGTATATTTTTATTTGTGTACATTCAAAATGACTACAAAATATCATGCCATTGAAAAATAAATAAAACAACATGATGCGCTGCTTTAGCGCGTCTCGGTCTCTTTAGATCTTTCTGGCGCTCACCAAAAATGAACCAAAATACAGAGAATAGCCTTCTTGGCGCGCCTACTTTTGAAAGTCAACATTTAGATTATTTAACGTTAAATGCATTATATATGCCTGAGTCACTTTGGAATTAATCACAGCGTGTTTCATGATAAAGCGTGACTTAGCCTATACAGTCGAGAAAATAGGCTATAGGTTATAGCAAATTCAGACCAACTGCTGGTCTACACAGAGAGAAAGCCCTGTCTAAGCTCTTCTGTTGTGCCGAGCCATTCGTTAGTCTAGTTGTTTGATGAGAAAATTAAATGTAGCCTATAGTTGCAATACACGCGTTTTGTAAGCTCCGTGCAACTGCTGCAGCGGACTATTATTACTAGAATATTAGAAGAAATCTAATACTCAAGCTGTTTTCTCATTTTTCTACTCTTAATATTAAATAAAAAAACGACTGAACGAAAGATACACGGATTCTCTTGAACCACCACCGCGTTTGCGGCAGAAAACTACTGCAGTGCAGCCAAAATGCTCTGTTCGACTTATCTGAGATCCTTTACTCTTCCCTGTGGATGACCTGTGACCTACTTTCTGTAAGATCTGAATTTTTGAACTTGAATTTTTGAACTTGAATTTTAGAAAACTGAATTTGAAGTTCCGAATTTCTTCATCTTGAAAATTTGAATCTGTATTTTTTTAAACTGAATATTTGCACTATACGAATTCAGAACAAAAAAACTAGCTGTTTGAAAATACATGTCTATACAATTCAGCCATAAAAACATTTCAATTTGTTAAATTTCAAACGTTCAATATTCGTTTAAAAAAAATCAAATTCAGAACTATTTAAACTACCACCTAAAATTCAATTTTGTTAGATTAAACTTGCAAATAATTCAAATTTACACAATTCAAATTCAAATCATTTTGTCATATTATAAGCTCCAGACTAGCTGATATGACATTTATACCAACACTAAATGTTTTTCAAATGCAGCAACTTTATGTTGTGGAAGTAGCATTGAGTGGATTGAGTTTGTCATAGCATTTTTTGAGTATTTAATAACAGGAATGTTAGTTGCTCAATTAACCATCAACTGGTTGCATGACTAATTAAACTTGTACGTTAATTGCAAGCTCGCAATTACCTTCATGTTTTGACATGATGAGTGCATATAGAAAGCAAATATAAATTTCAACATGTTCAATATTTTTCCACTTGGGGGATGGGGCTTATTTGTGTCTTTGAAAACCTTCTTAAATTCAGTCAGTCACATCAACAGGTCTAGGTGATAGTGATCTGTACCATTCAGAGAAAACTACATGCAAAATGTGGCTCCATAATGTAATTGAAGCCAAAAGAAATGAAAAGACACAAGCTAAAATCAGCGCCAGAATATGAGCAAGGACAACACACAGATAGAGCTAGGTGATAAAACGGATATCTTGATATTTTTCAGACCTTATGAGGATATTTGGATATTATTTTGCTATACTGAACAAAATTAGAAACGCAACACTTTTGTTTTTGCCCCCATTTTTCATGAGCTGAACTCAAAGATCTAAGACTTTTTCTATGTACCGTACACAAAAGGCTTATTTCTCTCAAATATTGTCTCAAAAAAAATAAACACAGAGTTCCTCTGACCCTTATTTCTGAAGGCATTATTGTCTCGCGAGATCTGATGCGATATTTTGGCTGTCGTGGACGGTCATTTTAATAATGCAAATGAGGGGCGCGTTGATTGGTGGCAGGAAGGAGGGGGGTTGACACCGCAGGTAACTTCAGCATATCATTCCAAAATGACATCATGGCGCAAGTTGTGAATGAACCCGACCTGGCCGCGACCTACGGAATTCAACCGTATATGCACGAGCCAGACTCTGAACCTGAGCTGGAAAGGGAAGATGTAGAGTCGATGGAAGGACGTCTACATCAAGATGTCTCTGAATGGTAAAGACAATCATTTTGACTGAGACATACATTATACCTTTTATTTAATGTAGATTACATTAACGGAGATGTGGTCTACTTTTTTTTATCAGCTTACAGTGGTTATTGAGATCAACGTTTGCTATCATGTGGTGTTTTTGCCTTGTTTCACGTTGTGGTTTTTTAGACATTCAAATTTGTGAACGATTCCGGCGTAAAATGATTAGCACAGACACCTCACGTTAAGCCAGTGGGAAGGGTTGTAGGAACCGCGTCATTAAAAATGAATTTAATCCACTGGTCCCTGACAGCTTGGTCCGTTCTTGGGAGAGAAAACACATTTAAGTTACATGTTGATTCTGGCAGTCAACAACAGAGCAACTCACGTGTGCACTACGTTTCTGCATCTTTCGCGACTGAATATGAGGGGGAGAGGGGCAGGGCGGGCTTCCTGCAGCATAGGTCTGCGGTGTCCATATATGGTATATCCTGCCCCGTCTTGACGTCAAGTCGGGGCAGAAATTAAAATCTCGTATTTGAGTGCACGTGGGCTGGTTTACGAACCCAGGGGTAAACAAACGCTTCACTTTTAAATATCGGCTTCCCGGCCAGTGTATAATCGTTAGGCAATCATAACATACATTGATTCTCGTGGAAAAGTGAAAATTACAGGTCATGACTCCTTTAAACAAATTTGCATATCGGGACTTCACTGACAGAATTTCGTGCCAAGTTACAGAGGTGTCGAGAGAAAAAAAAGAGATTTTGATAAATAAAAAAAATACATTTATATTTAGGCCTATATATTAAATAACAATTAAAAAACCTGTATAAACTGAACACCAAAGAATAATATTAACTATTGAGCGGTGGGGACGCGTTCATGTGTAAGGGTGGCGCTGCCAATAACGCACCTAAAAGCTGTCACAAAGAACTGGGAAAAGTAATGATTATTATTATGTCAAATATATCAAGGAGACATTTCAAATGTTTATTAATAAACAAGTGTTTTCTGCGTCAAAGATGAAGTTGACGACGCTGGCGCGCCAGAGAGAAATGCACATTTCATACGGATTAGCCTACATAAGCAGAGAGCAGTCTGTTTTCTTTCGTTTTGAATTGTTTTGTTTAAAAGTACACATTTCATGCTTTCTATATATATCTCAGGTCTGTGAGGCAAGTAGCTTATACGCTGAGTTTCGGTTCATTTAAGAGACGATCTCCAGTTCACGCGCCGGCGAATCCGTGTCCTGATTGCCTGCTATATTTTCTTCTTATTTATTAAATACAGGCAATTGGTTGATGAAACATTTGATTAAAATTAAAGGTATAGCGGAGGATCTTTCCAAATTTTATATAAGACCCGCCCTCTCCACTTTTTGAAAAGTTTGATTGATTCACCAGAATGATTGACAATTAGGAGGACCAATAGTATAGGTTACCCACCAGGAAGTAAAACATCCTCCGCTATACCTTTAAGATACAATTAATACAAAACGAAATTCACTTTAAAGAAAGGTTTTCTACAAAAACAAACTTAATGAAGTGGTCAAAATCATGTCTGCCCACTCCATTCGTCTCCCGATATTTTCGGGATCATCTTATTCATGCTTTTCACTTTTCATATAGGCCTAATCAACATAAAAAAAAATATATATATATATATATTATTTTGTTTAAACATGAATATGAAACTAAATCGTTTTTTAATGACTGGGCTACAACGCATAGGCCTATTAGCCTACAGGCTACAGATACATTTAATGTCGGAGCGTCTTACCGGTGAGCATGTGGGGGGAGAGATACGATTTTCGATCAATCATCGAATATTGTTTTGCCTGATATTCCAATCCTTAATATTTGGTGTTTTAAATGCCTGTTTGAGATCTCTGTGAAAGTTTTAAAGCAGTCTTGTCCCGCTTTCAGAGCGGTCACGTCATTGTTTGTTCCTCATAAATGCGAACAGACACGAAAAATTTAATAAAATTAATATATTATGTTCTGTGGAGAGCCAACCCTTCTTCATCCGGTGGGTAGCCTATATTTCTTTTGGTTTGCCAGTGTAATTCATAGAATTACTAAAACATATTTTACCACCTAAAAGTTAAAGATTTTTTGTGTCAAGTCCGGACCGTGATGCAAGTGTATTTCCCTCATATTAAATATAAAACGCATGTGTATAGGCTACTGATATTTTTCTAACGTCTGGACTCCTTTATTAAGGGAGTATGGATGTATAAACAACAGACGTTTCAATATATTAGTATTAAACGCATTTTCTGATGAACGCATTTTTCTCCCTGAGTGTCGCGATTTCGGTTTCATTTCGCATATAGGCCTAGCCTACAGCCCTTATAATCATAGATGACGCCACAGGTTTTTATTTAAAAGAAAGAGCGTAGCCTAACGTTTGTATGTAGGAGTTTGGGCAATTTATATTGACAATACTTACTAAAATATAATTAATATTTTATTGCATTTGTATTAGGCTAGTAGTTTGAAGAGTAAAAAAAAAAGCGGTAGGTCTTAACGCAAGTTTACAACCGGCAAGTCGGTCAGACTAAAAGGGGAAAAAAATTATTATTTGGGTCGGTCCTAAATTGACAGGGTCGGTCGGGTTACGGCAAACAAGAATATTTTTAAGGATGGCCTAACCGACGACGAAGACTTGACAGAGCAGCCATCAAGTGTTAGACAGTATTCTAGATTATTACCTGAGGAAATTTTTTCTCCAATAACTCTGTTTTTTCAGAATTAAGTAGTAGGAAGTTGCTAGTTATCCAGTTTTTTTTTATATCAGCTAACTCTGTTTTTTCAGAATTAAGTAGTAGGAAGTTGCTAGTTATCCAGTTTTTTTTTTTTTATATCAGCTATGCATTCCATTAATTTAGTGAATTGGTAAGTTTCGTCAGGGTGTGAACAAATATAGAGCTGCGTATCATCAGCATAACAGTGAAAACTAATGCCATGCTTCCTAATGATATCACCCAAGGGTAGCATGTACAGAGTGAAAAGCAACGGTCCTAATACTGAGCCTTGTGGGACGCCATACTGAACTTGTGATCGATAAGACATCTCTTCATTTACTGCTACAAACTGATAATGGTCAGATAAGTATGATTTAAACCATGCTAATGCAATTCCACTAATGCCAACATAATTTGAGTCTATTTAAAAGAATGTTGTGGTCGATAGTGTCAAATGTAGCACTAAGATCGAGTAACACTAATAGAGAGATACAACCACGATCGGATGATAAGAGCAAATCATTTGTGACTCTTTCATCACTTGTGCTGAAAACACTTCACTCGTTCACTAAGCTGAACAGCCAATCAGTTCTCTCTCACTGATGGACACCGATTCAACATGATTCAATTGACCAAAAGGCAGGGTCTGACTTGTGTCAAGAGAACACTCTGCAAAAACTGGGCCAGCTGACGCTCAATAAAGGCCCGACTGACGTGGCCCGACTGACGTTGACCGACCGTCGACTTAGTGTGTCGGGCTTTACACACAATAATGTAAAGTCCGCACTATGTACTCATCTACACATCTAAACCATCATTAAATGTTTGCTGAACAAAAGATCTTAAGGATTGAGTCATAACTGCACTAGAAGTGTTTAATCTCTAATGAGTGTACTTGTCTGTGCAGCGGTGCAGAGGACAAGCATGGTTACATCTGGGACCGACACTACAACATCTGCCTGGCACGCCTGCAACATGATGATGTGGTCAACTCTGTGGCCTTCAGCCCAGCAGACCAGGAGCTGCTGCTGTCTGCCAGTGACGACTCCACCATTAAAGTGTGGCGCTCCCCACGCATGCTGCGCCTCACACAGCCCCCCCGACACCCGCCACGGGCTCGCAAACTGATTTCATCCTTGCTCGGCCAAAGAAGAGCTAATCTGAACGGCAAACCCTGACCTGGACACTGGCAGGCGTATCGAAACATTACAGAAAGACACTCCATGAGCAGAGAGGCATGTGTGAGGTCAAGAAACTGTGGACTTCTACATGGGTGCCTATGAGAAGAACAAGGGTACATGTGTTTTTTTAGTGGCGCTCTTACCGGCTATTGCGTCCGTGACCAATAAATCAAAAATGAAAAGTGATCTTTGCATAAAGAAACAACAAAAGAAAATAAGATTTTTGGATCACCATATTTGTGAAAGATTAGTTCTGATGCGCATAGAAACGCGGACATCAACAGGATATGTGACTTCAAGGGCAAAGAACCAAGGATTTGAAGAAAGATATAGGTCATAATCACATGTGAGTGTGTCCCGTGTGCAGTTGTAAGTCCATTTAACCTAGTCGTGATGACTGAAACACCACCTGTGCATGTCTGCACGTTCATATTTTTTATGTTTTTGTTTTAGTTTTTTTCTGCACCTTTTTTAGTACGTTACTAAAAAGCTTGACAACCAGATGATCAGAACAAGAACATGATCAGAGTATTTAAATACTCACCAAAAAAAGGGAGAAAAATCTAAATTCTGGTACAAATTTACAACAGTTATGCGTCTCTGGTTTTTATTTATGATTTTATAAGAAAGAGCAGTTCAGTTTAACATGGTTACAGAATGACAATGTTTATTTCTACTCCATCTATGCCTTTATTATTGAAATCAATTGTATTCTTTGTGCATATGAATTTTGTCATACAGGATTTAACAATCATACTATACTGAAAATGTAAAAATTCCAAAGAAACTCAAAAGCCTTCATGTTTGAACCTTTAGCCGTCACCTTTATACAATCATTCGATTTTAACAATGCACCAGTGATGCACCCCTGTTATGGTAGCATATATTTATTTTATATGTACATCCTAGTATGACATATGTCATGACTGTATGTGCAGGTTCACATTCACATTTATTCTTATAAGATTGTTAAAACTACCAAAAAGAAGAAAAAACTCAATTTCAGGTCCGACCGACCGCAGGCCATTTCATTCTCCATTCTATATTTAATGTAGATGAGCTCTATGACTGAACAGCATTGAAACACTATGCAGCATAAGGGTGCTTTGCTAATTTATACCCACAGCTCATCTCCAGCACTTCACCTTCCTGTGTTGTTTACTAGCATTTAATATTCAGCAACGGTGCTCATTTGTTATAATCTCATAGATGTCATGAAATATGAAAAGCTCCCCATGGCTCACATATATGACCTATACATGTGAAGCACATCTGAAATATCTGTTACTTGTGCATTACGGCAGAGTATGAGAAAGTTTGGATCACAATGTGCAGCATTAGTCTCTGTAGTTGTGATCAGTGGTTTTGTTTTTAATGGACCTGGTTCCCTGTGGCATTTGTGTGAGCTTGTGAATCTGATTTTCCCACCTGCCCTTTGGCTGTTTGCCATCATTTTAGATTTTGTATTGTGGAATGTGTAAAATTTGTTTGACCCATTAAACTATTTTTCTTTTACCAGATACAGTGTATATATTTTTTATTTTACCCAAAGCAACTAAAGATGTATATGCATTTTCCAGGCCTACTCTTTGGCAAAGGTAAAAAAAACATGGGACATAAAGACACTGTAGAGACCAATTGAATTAACTTTATTTATTTTTTCAGCAAGTTAAATGGAACAAATTACTACATAGGATTAAATAGTTACATATTTTTCTGACTTTTTATTGATTTATCATAGAGAAATGAAAGAGAAAAAAAATACCTCTATTTCTTCTTTCCAACAAAAGCAACTATTTCTAATTATCCAAGTAGCATGGACTGTTATTTAACTGAACAGGATTTATACTGCATCCAGTTCACCGGTTGACTATATTCCATGCTAACCTAAAGTATATGTAAGTGATGTATATGTATACCTTAAAGGGATACTTCACCTTTTTTTTTCATATTAAACTGTTATTCCCTTAACTAAGACGAGTTGATACATACCTCTCTCGTCTCAGTGTGTGCACTCAATCGCTCTGGCGCGCTACGACACTTTGATAGCACTTAGCTTAGCCCAGTTCATTCATTAGGGACCAAACGGAGATGAAGTTAGAAGCGACCAAACACCTCCACGTTTTCCCTATTTAAATACCATTACACGACCAAGTATGGTGACACAAAATAAAACGTGGCGCTTTTCTAAGCGGGTAAAAAGGATAACTATAATGTATGGCGGAATAGCACTTGGGAGCACTTCGACTCGGCGCAGTAAAAATGACAGAAGTGAGAGGGAGAGAGGATTTTTCAGGAGTGACTTTTTACTGCGCCGAGTCGAAGTGCTCCCGGTGCTATTCCGCCATACATTATAGTATCACCATACTTGGTCGTGTAACTACTCGTGTAACTGAATTTAAATAGGGAAAACCTGGAGGTGTTTGGTCACTTCTAACTTCATCTCTGTTTGGTCCCTAATGAATGAACTGGGCTAAGCTAAGTGCTATCAAAGTGTCACCGCGTGCCAGAGCGATTGAGTGCACACACTGAGACGAGAGAGGTATGTATCAACTCGTCTTAGTTAAGGGAATAACATAGTTTAACATGAAAAAACGGTGAAGTATCCCTTTAAGTAAGTGATGTTACAGGGAAAAAGGAGCTATTAGTATGTCTGGTCCATTTTATAAGGACTTGAAGATAATTAAATGTCTACAGCTCAAAAATGTGTAGCCATTTAATTCCCAAGCCCAAACAAAAAGAGCCAGACCTACGATCAGATGATTTTTACAAGTAGGCTAACTACATTGAATTTAAGCACTGGTTAGTCAAGATGTTTGGACATCTATACTATTCCTTTTTCCTATCTTAATTAAATGAAATGTTGTTAAATATTGTAGCCTCATGCACGTACAAGAGCTTGTCTATAAGAACAAACAGCACAATGATTAATTTCTATGAGCTGATTCTTACAGCGCTCAATCAGTTTATGGATATTAAAGTTACTCTATTATTAAGTTGGTCACGTTTGTAAAATAAAAGCAGACTGATGACAAATACGTATCTATTTATACACTATATTTCCAGCAAAAGTGACCATGCCCCTAAAAATGTCCTCAAAAATGCAGTTAGCATCCTAACAATCTCCCAGATTTTAACAACATGAAAAACCCTGCCAGCTTCACGGTCACACAAAACTAAAATATTGTAATATTATGTTATTACATACAAAATAGGTATAGTTTAAATATGTGTACTATACATTTATATTATATAAATATGTATTATGATAATTAATATATAGTGCATATTAAATATTCAGTTATATAAAAATAGTGGAGTTATTGGTATGCAAGTCAGTTTGATCACTGCCACTACATACATAGACATAATAATATTGTTATCAATGAAAATATTTCTTGAAACAAATATATGCTATTATAATATAATAATTTATATAGTATAGTTTAAATAGTTTGGCTTCCGCAGCTGAGATATGAGATATAATAATTAATGTTATGGTATAATAAATACCATCCATTGTTATTATGAATAATGCTTTATAAGCCAGTGAGGTCGACTATGGCTTTAATAAAAATGGTGTCATCTCTCAGATATGAGCTCTTGCCTGCCAGCTTGGCGAGGGGGCAGAAGAGAGGACAACCGCTGGCAATGTTCATCTCACTGATGGGCCTCTGGAAGGATGTGGAGCTCACGTCAGGCCTAAAGGCATCAATGATGTGCTCTCTGTTGTTCTGGTCCAAGAGCATTAATGTCACCTGGAAGGAAAAAAGAATTACAATCAATGTAATGCCAAGCTTATGTTCTAAAGGTCATATCGGACATCAGGTGACAGAATACATGTACTAACCCTTAGATAAAATAGTTATTACAACCACCACATTCATTCTCAACCATTTAACATTTAATAGTCAATTATTCATTAGATGTAATATTCTAACTACATGTATTCTACAGTTTATATGTGAATATTACAACAGAACAACCTCAACATTCAGTCCATGCAATAAGTGATTAATCCAAACATGAGTGGTGCTGTGATGCTTTAGTTGGTAGAACAACCCTAAATAAAAAAGTAAAAGTAAAGAGTAAATGAACACCTGAAAGAGGAGTGAAAGCGTATCGGCTCATTTACCTTCTGGCTGAAGGGCCATTTCAGCAGTGCATCGTATTTGCCCCTCATGACCACAAAGAACAGGGAGAGGTGAGTGCCCCGACCTGTGCCGTCACCGTTCAGGTACAGTCTCAGACACATCTTATACCCGTATTTACTGGAGTAGAATGCTGAAGAACAGAAGAAAGGTGCTGAACAGCAGGGTCAGAAATTAACTCAGGCAAAAACATCACCCAAAGGTGACTAAAATGCTTCACAAAAATCAGCTCCGAAAACAGTGAATACTTGAATACTCACACAAATGTGAAACAGCTACTCAGCTTGAGAATTTTTTTTTAATAATTAATAGATTTAACTGAACTTTGACATAAAATGCTGTTTTTACACAGACACATATGTGACCAATTTTAATCGGTTGATGGAAAGGCATTTAAAAAATGCATTCTAAAAATAACCTACACATAAGCTTAAAAAAAATTCCAGTCAGGACATTTGCTAAGTGCCACAATGCTCAAGTTACTATTTACTATTTATGAAATGCAAAGTAGGATTAAAATGTATTGAACCAAGAACATTCCAGGACACAAGTTCAATCAGCAGCATTTGTGACAATGTTGAATACCACAGAAAATAATGTACAGTTATACTATTATATAGATTATTCTCCTATAATCACCCCTTGGTATCATGACAAATAACTGTAAAGCATGTACACCCAGTAACTTTCGTACGATGTCCCCACATACCAAAAAGGGTGACATAACTTCCTTTTATGGAGCTGAGAAGAGCACATCAAACCTATAAGATTCATATTTCTGCCTTTAAATCCTCTAGACGCTGGTACGGTTTACGTCCACTGTAAGTGTCTCATGGTAACCCTGATTTTTGCTTAAAATTTAAAAACAAACCAAAGGGTGAGAGGAAATAATTTTCTGTTCTTAATCGACAACATGCAGCAAACACTGTTGATTGAGCTTAACCTGTACTGAACCTTGAATCTGATCTTAACCTTACCAGGTGAGAACATGGCAGGTGCTCGTCCTCCCACTGCGTCTTGTCTGCGACGAGAGAAGTCTGCTATTTTCCAAATGAACACTCCGTCATATGTGCAGAACTGCAGCTCCCGCAAAGACTGATCGGATTCTGCTAACTGCAGATCTCGCATGGTTAAAGTCCGTTCCAGCTGTCGCACCTTCAAGAGTCACCAAACAGAAGAAAAACAGGGTTACACTGGTACATTGTCTTTGGTTCATTGTCACCTATGGTTCTATGGTTATTGTTAATGGAATAGTTCTGTCATTAAATTAAAATAAAAACAATTAACTCTTAATCAGCAATGGTGGAGCTGTAGTAAAACGATGATATACTGACATTTGATGGATAAGTAAAAACTTGTCTATTGTGTCTTCCTTAGACTTTCACTTTGGTATTATACATGGTTCTTAGTTCTGGTAATTGTTAAAAGAGTACTGTAGTACTCTGTAATAGTTCTGTCATTAAAGGAAAGATAAAAAATTTTGGTTGAACAACTCTTAACGCAAAACTGATTTATTAGCAGAACGTCCAGGATGGTTCCCACTTCATATCCCATGTGAATTAAGGATCATGGCAGAGACAGCGGAGGCTCTTCTGCTGGGGGAGGAAAACCTGTTTCACAAGTAACAGTCGACAGAAACAAATCTTGCTAACAACTGTTTCATAGTGAAGGCTTCCACTGGCAATTAAACACCTGAACTTTTTAAAATAACAATACAAACGGACTATTAAGCTCCCCAAAAAAAAATCAGGATAGTTTACCTAAAAATAAAAACATTGTCATTTACACAGTCCATGTTGTCCCAAACTTGCATGACTTTTTTTCTTCTATAGAACATGTCGAGCCCAAACGTAACGCACCAGCACTATCAGAATTTTTTTTGCAAAATTCACTTACACAAACGTATCATATGGTTTCAGAAGTTGTATGGACCACTTAATGTATCATGCTTCTTGTTATTTTTGGAAACTGATAACATCTGTCCACCATTCACTATCATTACATGGAAAAGTTGAGTTCTTTAAAATTTCTTCTTTCGTGTTCCACGGAAGAAGAAAAAAATCATACAGGTTTGTAACGACATGAGGATGAGTCATTTTTGTGTAAACTATCCTTTGAAGTAAAATGTTCCACCCGTCTGTTATAAAACAAGATTGATCAATACGTCATTATTTGGTTACCTGCAAGGTGAGAGCCTCGCATCACCTTCGGACACATAGCAGAGCATCAAAACCATCTCTGCTGTCCGAAAGAAAAAAAAATCCTATAAATCCAACTTAGCGTGCGTTTTTTTTTTTTTTTTTTTTTTTTTTTAGAACTATTTAAGTATTTAATTCCTGCAAGGTGTGCATAGTACCTTGTTTGACAAGTTCTCGATCTTTTCCTGGTCTAGCCGATGTTGCCGGGACAGCGCCTCCAGGGTGAGGGCCGAGCGTTCCACCTCTCTGTTCAACACACAAACTATGTTCTCCAAAGCTGTGACTTTCTGCTGCACACCAGGAGCGCCTCCTCTTCCTGCATTATGGGCGGCAGCATCAGCCCCCGCCAGAGGAGCATCTTCAGGTCCGCGATACAATCCCAGCCCAGAATCTTCCTGCCACTCCACAGCCCCCTCGGCTCGCAGGCGCACAGAGGACAGCACAGCCAGCATGAGACGCAAATGCTCCATCACACTGGTCTGCTCATGCTCCTGCTGCTTACCGTTGTCAACCTAAAAACATTCATATATTATTAAAAAAAGGTTACAATAAAGCAAAAGGTGGTGTCATTTCTTTAATGTTAAAACACTTCATTTATGTTGAAAAATGTCATATGGTTATCAAAGAGAAAGAAAGGGTTAAAAAATATAATTAAGGCAAGACAGTGAAGACACCACAGGTGAACAGGGTCAATTTAACTAAGATATCACTATGCTTCCCCTGTTAATTAATCACAGTATATTAGGACATTACATTTTGTATGACAAGGTTTCTAAAATGGTACGTTTAAATGTCCAAGTGAGTCATTATCTAATTAAAATTTTTATTAATTTCCAGAATAGAAATATGAAAATTCAACAAAGCCAGGTTCAATATTCTTGTTTCATATTGTTATATTAGGGTTAAAGTTTTTACCGAAGGGGGTTTAGATTAGATGTTTTGATCACTTTATCACATAAATCCGAAAATATGTTTTTAAGAATAAAAGGTTATATAAATCAGATGAATTCTATATGAATAAACCCCCTCTGATAGATAGGGAAAAAACTGCAATGTTTGGTCTATACATGTATTACTAAAGTGGAGATTTCTGTCTCACTGCATGAGAAAAAAAGGCTTTTACTGTAACTGAAATCTACGGATGCAAATAGATCAATTGTAATAAAATAAACACTGAAATGTGTATTTTTGATGTTTTCTTTCCATCAGTTTGTAAGATGTTGTTATAGAAGGAGAATAGTACAAAATCTAAAAATTGAGCAGTGCTTGAAAAAAACGTTGGTTTTGCCAGTAGCGTCTTGCCTTAGAAAAAGGGTTAACGACAACGCATTCTAAAAATGAGCTCTGCCACCACACCATCCACTCCAACAACGGTGATCGCAAAGTCACAGTCCACAGACTGATGCATAGTGAATAGAAAATTTCTGTTTTCATGTATGAAAGGGAGTCACTTTTAGTCAACATCCCCCATCAGATGATAAATGATTATCTACTGCAGTTGACTCCCTTTAAAAGCGCATTTCTAATATGCAATAGTTTAAGTAAATGTCTGATATTAGTTTTGGCAGAATTATATTATTAATGAGCTGTCAGATCCACAGGATGGAGTGGCAGTATAACTGGTGGCAGGTCAGAAGAGGAACACTCTGGTCCAGAGATGAGTAGGTTGTCATATTATGGCGCGTTTCCACTGAGCAGTACAGTACGGTACGGTACAGTACGGTACGGTTCGGGTCTGTTAACCATGATCTGGCTAGCGTTTCCACTGCCAACAGTACCCTTACTTGATGGGCGTGGTGTTTCGATCGACGTCATTTTCGCGCGAAGAAGAACATAGTAAACTACAATGGATGACATATACAGCAGATCTTGTTCTTGCTCCTCGACATGTTTGTCACAAGAAGACAAGCGCCGACATTAGGCTTTTCTCAATATTAAGTACGCAAAGTTTGTACTTGCCATGTGCGACTCCTACATGCAAATGGTACAGCGCGTTCTTAAAAGGTCACTCAGCTCGCTCTGCTACTCCGGTTATCTCTGTTACTCTGTACATTTTAAGCAACAATAAAACGAAATATGTTATAAAACACTACTCTGCCTCTTTTCGTTTTCATTTAAATAAATTAAACATTATAGGGACACAAATGTGGTTCATGCACAACGCATATTGATTATTCACTGCACGTTATACGTTATTCTATTTAACGTTATAACAAAACGAAATTTAAAACACAACCCTAACGTTACCTCTTTTCGTTTAAATAATAAAACAAATTACACATATTACAGGCAATATATGCATTTGTACAAATGTTGCAATAAACATCAGTGATAATCTTGTAATAAGAAAATGACAAGAAACCATATTTCTTTTTGTAAAATTTCAGTTTTATCAATAATAGCCAATATAAAAGTTTAAGTAAAAGGTACAAGAAGCTATACAATAAGAAATAAAGCAAACAATTCAGTCAAATGTCCAAATGCTACGCTCTAATCTAACATTACAACAGTAAAGTTAAATACAAATAGCCTATAATATGAAACTAAACTTAGCCCTCGGCCAAAACGATTGACAGGGAACGAATTATATATTCACGAGACCAAAGATCGCCCGTTAGGTCTACACAAGACGAATTATATCTCATGTTTAACCACTACCGTCGGAGTCATCGGCGAACGTCAGAAGAACTTAGCCGAGGAAAGGCTCATCCAGCCGGGAAACATGAGCGCCGAGCGCCCGCTGATCGCATGGATCTCACAACCGGGGAAAAACAAATCATCTTTATAAATAAACCACAGATTTGAGCTTTAAACAACTACATTCTCGCCTGAAAAACTCTTAAAATTACATTTCGTGACACAGTAACAGTAGTATTATATTAAACTGTATATTAAAAAATGGCGCTTCTTATGTTGTCATTCCCCTCGTAGCACGCGCAAGTGACGATTCTCTGTCAACCAATCAACGTCCTGCAGTGAGTCTAGCTCCACCTTTTAGTACCGTACCACTGTGCTAGGTACCCCAACGGAAGGGTACCCAAAAAGTGGTACGGTACGGTTCGGCTTTTTGGTACCATTCTCAACTTTTGGCAGTGGAAACGCAAATAAAAGGGTACCGACCCGTACCGTACCGTACTGTACCGCTCGGTGGAAACGCGCCATTAAATGTCATTCCAATCACTGCGATTTCAGGAGACAGAACTTGCATTAGCCAAATCAAATTTAACATTTACATTTTTTTGTTTACTTTTTATTTTATTTTTGTTTTGACATTTCCAATATTAGCAGAACAGATTCACTGGATTAATAAGCAATTGATATTAAAATGTAAAACGTTAAGCAAATGTTGAGATGAAATCTCAAAAAGTCAGCATGAGCTAAATACTATTCACTACAGCATTAGGGCTGTCCGAACCAGGCTCCGCGGCAAACGGACTAGGAGGGGCAGCCCTGGGGCGGATGCTTGGGACAGCCCTGGTGACGTCATTACTATTTATCTTCACCCGCACCCTCCCCAACTTGTTCAGGCACCACTGAACGTCAACAAAAATACTTTTTAGCTCCATTTCCTGAATTGAAGCTGCCTCAGCCTACCTGAGCTCATTAAATGTGCTTATACTTTGCTTGTATACTTTTACTTATTCTGCAGTTTCCCCACCTCTTCCACTGGACACACCCTTGACTCTATTCCCAGAGCACAATATCTGTGATGAGCACAGGCACTACCCACTGCACCAATACTGTGACCACCCTCTTGATGACCTAACTGACCGACTTTCATTTTAGATTGCTGTGTTTCTACTGCAGCTCTCCATTTGTGCCAGTTTATTCTCTGACCAGTAGAGGGCACGTTCTTAAAAAGAGGTGCACTGGGGAAATCCTTTGACTTTCCATGAAGACTTCAGAGGTAGGCAACACTTCCTTTTAACTTACTAACTGTGATCTCAACAGTAGAGAGCGTGTGAATTTATGATATTACATCTGTTACCGTCTGAAATGCATTTCCCCCAATGATTCACCAACTTTACATGTTCACTGATTACAGTACTGCATATATTTCTTAACCGAGAGTTTGGGACTTTTCTAACCCACACTCCAAACTATTTACATAGTTTGGTTTTATTTTAAAGTCATGTGGAAAAAATGCAAACTGAGAGACAAAATAGATCCCACTGGTCTGACTAAGTCAGACAAAATAATCTAAAGGCTTTTGAAAGTTATGACACATTTCAGAATGACTAAAGGCCCGTTCACATTAAGATGGTAACTATAACAATAAAGATATCTGTAGTTTTAAAAATCACTCTAAAATGTAAAAGAATAGCAGAATGACGATAACGGCACTCAGAAACAATATCGTTGGGATAATTTTCACACTTTTTTTTCTAGCTGATGAAAGAAAAAAAACATTGACAGCCATTTAGAATCCATCCTACTTTAAAGAGATTTAGCATTCAACCCCCTTAACTGTCACCGCCCTGCTGGCAGGACGCTTGGTGGTCTTTTTTATTTATTGCCTCTTTTTTTCTATCACATATTTAAGTAATCATCATAAATTAGGCATCATTAGAAAGCTTAAACACTCTTAATTCATCCTGTGAAAACCGTTTTGAAATTGGACATTGCGTTACCATTGAAATGAGACTTTACATTCTTTTAGCGGGCTCCTCCCTAATAAAATTAGTGGGCGGTTTCATGTTTCTTATAAAAAAAATACAAATAAATATTTTATAATCAAAACTTTTTTTAATCTTGACAAAACACATATCGTCGGAAAGGTCTGAGACTCAAGGCTCCATATTTGGTGAAAGGAATGTATAAATTTTTTACAAGAGAATTCATCCAAAAAATTAAATGGAATGTGGGTGTCACCCGGTGTCTATTTTTGGTATTACGTCAAACAAATCTCATTTGAACTTACATTTTTTGTGATATCAACTTCAAATTTGAAACACAACTTGGTTAAGCATATGACTGATTTTATAGCAAAAAATTGTTTGTAAAATATATTTTTTATATAAAATGTTAAGAAGTACAGTACATTTGCTTTGCAGTAAACTTAAACTTCTATAACTTTTTTACACTTTCATGTTTTTTAAGTGAACAGACCTTAAGAAAGACTGAAATAAAATACTTTTTATTGGCTGAAAGACTAAATTCTCAACATGCTAATTAACTTATCAACTCAGATATGTTTGGCAC
Organism: Leuciscus leuciscus; assembly: GCF_965113295.1. Taxonomy (NCBI): domain Eukaryota; kingdom Metazoa; phylum Chordata; class Actinopteri; order Cypriniformes; family Leuciscidae; genus Leuciscus; species Leuciscus leuciscus. Next base: position 13,433,398 of record NC_138729.1, read on the forward strand.
TTTTTCCTAATCTGCAAGCAGGCAGTAGATCTGCTGCAAACAACAATTTACACAGAGCCTCATAAACGTTTTAGAACTCCAATTTGTAGCTGATTTTCAAGCTGTCAAAGTACTTCCTAATACAGTGTATATTAGGAAGTACAGTGTGTGACAGCCACATTGAAGACTAGCTACAGTTCAAGTTCTAAAAAGTTTGAGACTCTGTGTGTTACTCTAGTGAAAACACCATAGTGAATCAATCAATGCAAACTTGCATGAAACTATATGACACAAAACAAAACTTGATGGTTCAGCTATGAAGATAAAAAGCGATGTGGGTTTTAAGTGGTTGGATATGCTGTTCAGAAAAAAGCATGTAATCATTTTTAAAATCCGCCCTTTAAGGTTTTTCGGGAAGAAGCTCAAACCATTTCCACCCTTCTATTCAGAATTGACTCAATGTCTATTTTGATCCAAAATGCATTCATGAGAAAAAAATACACACCACTGCCCTGCAGCCAATCTCACTGAACTGGCACGCCGACTTTGACTTTGCACAAGATTTGGTGTGCTCTTGAAACTGCAAAAAAAAAAAGAAAAGAAAGTCAGAGAGAAAAAAAAAAAGTATTTTATGAATGAAAATAAAATAAGGTATCCCTATTCCTCTATTAAAACTGACATACATAGCAGATTTGTATTTTATGATGATTTTAGTACAATTTATGACAGCACGTTACTAGCAGTTGTGTGCGAATGAAACAAAAAAACATAGGCCAATATACTTTCAACATTCATACTGATAAATACCACAATTAAAGCAGAAATAATGTCTGGCTGAGAACAGAGACCAACCTTCTCTCTGGGGATTTTCTTTTTACCACAGTCTTTGCATTGCATGGGGAATTTCTGACATATTTCATCATGGGCCTGAAACAGAAAAGAGCAGTGTAGGAGGGGGAATCAGTAAAGATGGTTTAACAACTATTTCACCTGAACTTTCTGCTATGTTGCTCAACCGCTAAGCATTACCCATGCATATCATTTTTAAGCTACTTTCATATATGAAAGAGATCAGCGGCTTTCAAGCTCCAATAATAAATAATAAAAAGTACCATAAAAGTAGTCTATATAACTTGCATGATAACTGTGTGAGGAACATAAAGAAAGCTGCTATTCATTGACATGTTTGTCCTTTTCTCTCTAGAAATGCCAGTCACTGGTTGCAATTAACTTTTATAATATGGAAATTAAGCTTGAATATTCTGGCAGAGGTGAAAGTAAATCATGAGAGAAAATTATCAATTTTGGTTCAACTACCCATTCTATCATGAATTCAGCCACATTGGTGTGTAATGCCCCTTTACCGTGGCAATTTATTATTGCAACACATTAAGTCTGTTGGCACATCAAACATTAAAAGTACAGAATGTACACAAACCACAGACCAATCAACAGTAAACTTGAGAACAGACCACTTCTAGGGCTCATACCTTAATTTCCTTAAAGTTGAATGTGACCTTGCAGTATTTGCAGTTCAGGGTTCTGGCCTCGCATTCCCGCTCATTGTGGCGGTCTTTCTCGCTAAGCAAGATGACTGCTTGGCATGCTTCACATTTTACACGTTCAAAGTCACAACGACCTTCGTGTTGACCCTAGTGAAGGAAAGAATTATCTGTAAATTTCTAGCAGGAATGTTGAATGGAAAAATATCATAGTTAGCTTACTATGTATGACTGCCAACTCTTGAATTGTCTTTCATGTGCCCCATTTTCAATTATCTTGAGACTGTTAACAGCTTTGTATAGCTGCTGTTCATTCAATTTATTCCCATGTTATTTGTATGCATTTCCTGTTTTCAAGTTAGTAAATGGTCACAAGACATCACTGGTTGAAAGTACATACCGACCTTGTGATTAGAACAAGACAGAACAATTGTGTCTGCATTACCCCAAAAAATCCCTGTTAATTTACATAATTTCAAAAATCCCTAAGATGTGCTTAAAGGGATAATTCATAAAAAACTATTCTGTCCATCTGTTCCTTGCGCGCACACACACACACACACACACACACACACACACGTAGTGTTTTCGTTTTTTATGGGGACTTTCCATAGACATAATGATTTTTATACTGTACAAACTGTATATTCCTAACCCTACCCCTAAACCTACCCATCACAGAAAACTTTCTGCAATTTCACATTTTCGAAAAAACATCACTTTTTTGATTTATAAGACGTTTTCCTCATGGGGACCAAAAAATGTCCCCACACGAACAAGGATTTCGGATATTGCCATTCTTGTGGGGACATTTTGTCCCCACAACGTGATGATTACCAACTCACACACACACACACACACACACACACACACACACACACACACACACACACACATATATATATATATATATATATATATATAATTTCTATTATTATTAATACTACAAATTTCTGGTTTGGAACAACATGAGGTATATAGTAACAAACATGTATATAACATATAACAAATCAATGTTAAGATCATGTTTTTAGAAATTGTGAACTAACATAAACAAACAATGAACAGTTTTTTTTTTATTAACTAACGTTAACAAAGATTAACAAATACAGAAACAAATGAATTGCTCATGGTTAGTTCATGTAAGTTAATACATTAGTTAATGTTGACAAATTAAACCTTATTGTAAAGTGTTAACGTTTGTGCTTCACTACCTCTTCATACTATTAGTTTCCATTCTCAGTGTCTAGATCAAAGGTCAAACAATTGTAAAGCAGCAGTGTTGTGCAATTGCCTATTCATGAAACACGATATATAATAACTCTAGAGTTACTCAGAAAGGGTGTGGTAAATGCCATGGAAGTTATATCTGTTACTCAGAAAAACCAAACAAGAAGATTAGCTTCAAGCTTGTTTGGTTAGACACACCCACTTTTTTTCTCTTCAAATTTCAAAAGCTGCATTTCAAGCAAGCACATGTTTTGTTAGATGCAATCTGTGCAATCAAGTTCATGTGAAATACTGCTCGAAACATTTTACTTCCATAATGTGACGTATTTCTAGGTGCTCGGTGAAACATCACAGATCAAAGACCACAGTTTCAAAGATGAATAGACAACACTGTAGCTTTCGGCAGTCTGTAAAAATATACCTCATATTTCTCGTCAAATCTAGTTGTACAGTCAATCGCAAAGCTCTTTGCGTGCTCATTGTGTGTTTTTCGCGGTATTCACGCTGAAAACAAACACTGCCCAGTCTTTTTGCCACTTAGTGGGCGTAACCGCCGACAGTGACGCCACGTGAATACCCTCTATTTTCTGGTTTGAAGTGGCATAAATCTAGCACTTAAAGTCAACATGAATTTAATACATTTTAAGGAAGTAAAATTTGATCCCATTTACTTTCTAAATGGATGTTCCTGATCTTATTGTGAATCAATTTATCAGTGCAGATTATTCAAAAGAAAATAAATTGTATCCTGACTCCTGATCCAATTAATTCCCACTGGATAAAAACCAATGGGTTGCTAACGACAATTTCTGTTGACTTTACTGTCCAAAAGTACCCTCAAATTAATTCTGGAACAATTGACCTGGGATAACTATTGCAAAAACTTTTAGGGGAATTTCTTGCTTATCTCTTTAGTCACCATGTCTCCCACACAGATGAATCAACACCGATTCAGAGAGTGAGTTATGGCTTCAGAACAGCTTTAGTCAGGGTTAAGGTTACTTAGTCACTAAATAAGTCAAAACGGAAGAATGCAGTCAGACTTATGCTTTTACCAGCTAAATGGAAGTAAAAAACCAAGACAAAGTTAAACTAGTTTCAGGTTTTTAAAAATAAGAAAGTCAGAATGGAAACTTGGCATATTCCCAGGCTTATAGGTTATATTCACAGGCTATAAATAAATTATTTCTCTCATCTTATGCAATCAAATACAATTATAACACTAGCATATCCACCAGCTGTCAAATACCTTAAACTATTCTGTAAACCTGTTTTAAAAAAAATATTTGATGAAAATGATTTTTTTTTTATGATTTACAACATACCACAAAACCCTTTGAAATTTCAAATGAAAATAAAGCCTTCTCGACTTAAAACAAAACAAACAAAAAATTTAAATTATAACTATAATTAAATTATAATTGCACAAAATGGCAATGAGAGTTATTATGGTTTTAGCATTGTAAATACAAAAACTACACTGCCCAAAATAATGAGCTTTTAAAAACAACTTGCTTTTCATACGGTAATGCTGGTACTTTCCAGCTAGCTCTGGGACTTTCCGAACAACCCCCATCCTTCCTGCTGATGATGAACTCTGTGAGCAGTCATTATTCTTTTTTTAAAGTGTCAGTCACGACAAGACTTTCTATTTGAAAGTCAAGTCAAGTCAAGTCCCCTTTATTTATTTAGCTCTTTAAACAATACATATTGTTTCAAGTCGTCGGGCCAGTTCTTCTTTGGCCAACAAACGAACACGTGTCATTATGATTCAGGCTGAATCACAGGTTAGAATTCAGATTGGCATCGGAATACAGTATTCGGATTAGGTTATTTGCTTATTAATTATCAGGTTATTTGCTTAACGGCTGGGTTTGGTTTGAAATATATGCAAAGTCAATGTGAGGCAGCCTATCATGGTAGTTTGCATTAAGAAATGAAGAACATTCTATATGACAACAAGCTAGATGAACTATGTTCTTACCTCATAGTCTTTCAGTGTACCAGACCAACAACAACCATCATTTGGGCATTTAGCAGGCAAGCTATCAATTTCTCTTCGTGCTGCATTGTCAGGAAATGCCTAGGGGGAGTCAAAGACCATGGATTTTTTCATTAATGAATACCTTTTGAAATTCTATTCCTGTACATGTCATTATGGAGGGTTTTTTTCTCCACTGTGTAATTATACAGTACCTCTGCAGTGTACATTTGGCAAGAACAGGAATGCATACACTGAATAGGAGTTACCAGGAAGTTAAAAACAATGTTAGATTTCCAACAGGTATCATTTAAGAAACATAGCTTACCACTGTGATATTGAGCATAGACATCGCCTCTTCAAATATACCCTCAGTTTGACAGGCTTCGCAGGGTATGGGCCCTGAGCTAATGAAGAGGAAAGATTTTACTTTAACAGTGCAGGAGAGGAGAGCATGGGGAAAAAGGCAATCAAACAATAAGCAAACTTTAAACACCACAATTTTGGGAAACCATTAATACGCAGGCTTTTCTTTCCTCAGGCCATTTATGAAACAAGAAGAAGTGCTTTGATAATGGTAAAACTGAAGTGAAAGCAGCATGTGTGCAGAAATACATAGAAGTAAAGTATTTGTGAAGAGTATGTTGCAAGAAATGTTGGAAAGCAAACATTCAAGAAAGTTTACCCATATTCTCTTTTTATTAGTGTTGCACAATATACCGGTACTAGAAAGGTATTTTGATACCCTGCTTTTAAAAATGGTATGGTACCTCATTTTACTAGTACTGGTACTTTAAGAATGGCAGCCGTATTTCCTGAGTTGCACTGATGTGCAACAACGGCAATGTGTGTCCAGCGCTTTGCTTCCACTCTGCAGACGCACTGGCCATGCCAAACTTTATATATCTGCACAGCACAGGACTGCTTAAAGTTATGGACATGTGAGAGTGATTAAGAAACATTTAAGTGGTACGTTTAAGTGATTAAGTGGTGCGTTCTTGATGTTATTAAGTTATTAAGCAGAATAAGCCTAGAACAATAGTTAAATTAAGTACTCACACTACACCCGAAGTGTACAGAACACGATAACAAAGTAAAGCGCTTCTGGGTTTTACATCAAAACGCCGGCTCACCATTGGCCAGCTCCTGCATCAGCATCACACGCATGTGTCATGGTGCTCACGTGAACAGCGTCGGCCAATAATTAGCCGGCATTCTGGCGTAGAACCCGGAAGCGTTGTACTGTATTTACTACTCAAATAGCGTAGGAGATCTGACACAGAAGAAAAGAAATTGTTGAATAAAGTCGTTATTATTTTAAGTCGCTTCATAACATTACATTTGAACCACTGTTGTCACATGGACTATTTAAACAATGTCTTTACTATCTTCGTAGTTGTACCTGGGCCTTGAAAGTTGCAATTACATTGCTGTCTATGGGGGATCAAAAAGCTTTCGGATTTAATAAAAAATATTTGTATTTGTGTTCCGAAGAGGAACACGGTCTTAAGGGTTTGGAACGACATGAGAGTGAGTAATTAATGACAGAATTTTCATTTTTGGAAATAACCCTTTACACAGATAATCGAAATGTGTGTCATAGGATCCGGGCATTAGGTCTGGCAGTGGCATGTGATTTTTTTTGGGGGGGTAAAATGCTCAAAAAGCAGGGCAGGTACACACTGTTGTCAAGTGAGAGACTTAATTTCTTTTTTAATAAATTAATAAATAAAATAATGAATTATAAGTTCAACGTTGGTCATTTATCATTCAATTAATTTTCCTGTTGTTTTAGGTTTTTTTAGGTTGCGGTATCAGTTCAGTAGTAGTATCGATATATTTTAGTCAGGTATCGTATCTAAGTCATAATTTTGGTATTGTGACAACACTACTTTTTTGGCCACATCCTATGGGTGCGTTTCCCATAAAACGACATAATTCACTGCTTAACTAGCATAGTATTATGCATCGTTGAAGAAACCAACAAGCTAGTCATGACTTTTTTGAAACCGTATTGTCACAAATTTGTAATAACTTCTTTAAATTAATCAGTTTCAAATCAAATTAATGCTGATTTTTTTATATAGATTACGGACATGGCACCTGAGGACTAATTCTCATTTTTCTCAGTTATTTTACTTTATTTACAGATACAATAATAGGCTCCTTGTTACCTACTAGTGCACGTACTCACATGCGCACTCTTTACAATCGGTGCTTTAAATCTCTTGACAAACTAAAAGACATATGTTCGAAATGAACGATATACCGTAGATTGTACTGAATGTGAGCTTGCTTATTTTCCTCAAGATAAGGATTTATTAAGCATTTAAGAAACTGTTTCTAACCACTGGTAAAGAGCTGTCATTCCAACCACACAACTTTGCTGTTTGCAAATGTTCGTTGGAACTATGGTTTCGGGAAACACTGACTCGTTGAACTGTGCTGATAACGACCATAGTTGGCTAACAATGCTTTTGGGAAACGCACCCCTGGCTGACATATTATAAAAGGCTTCAAAGGATGCTGTATACAAACTGACATTTATCTGAGTAAAGGAAGGGTAAGCAAATGTATCCGACTATACCCCAACATTTCTTGCAACTGAAAATAAAACATTTAAAGTTTTGAAAAACATTTCTTGAAATTTAAAGACTTCTAAAATATGTTAAATCGTTGATATTTGTTTTTGAACAAGGCATGTAAACAAACAAACAAAAAAAAGCAGGAATGCTATTTGTGAACAAAAACCAATCGAAAGGGGGCATATTATAAGTCCAGTTTCAGCATGGAGGTCTTTCCCGGTTGCTTTTTGCTATTTCTTGTGTTTCTTTGTTGATCTGTAGACATTTTAATAATGGTTGTTTAAGGTGAACCACTCTTTAGAATGAAAGTCACCACCAACTGGTGTAATCATGTAACTTACAGAAAGTCACAGAATAATTCAGCGAAGAAACCTAACGTTTTTAGTGTCACTGGGATGAATGAAATTCCCCCTCCAACGAACACAAAATTTGTTCACAAAAATTGGAAGAGCTGGTGAAAACAGAGATTTTCTTAGAAGGCTTGTGCCGAGCTGCCTATGCACAAACCAGCATTGTTCTTTTAAACCACAATCACCAGCACACAGACCTCGGACAAGCTCCTGCCTGCCCCAAACATTTCACTTGCATCCTGGCATGAACGGAGACGACAGATTTTTCACGGCGCTTCCATTCACCAGGGTTCCTCATCTATACCTTAACTGCATATTCTTTAATAAAGTGCCCTCTGGAGTTATTTAAAAGCATCTCATTGTCTGCGCCTCATCTGCTCCAATATAGCTATTGCGGGCAGCTGACATAATGGAACATTTTGTAAATTTGCTGACATCATTTTACACTAGAAAAAAATTTACCAAGCAACTTGTTACCAGGTCAAAAGATGACGACGCATGAGATCATGTGTGAGTGTGAGAAACCTGTAGCCATCAGACAGTAGCCTAATGATAACCATTTTTGGGGTCTTCCCAATATTATGAAAAATACTATTGTATTTGAAGGATAGAATTTGAAGAAAATGGTAAGATATGCACCTTTTATTTTGTAAAATGTTTTGTCAGACAATTATTTACATTGCAAAAAAAAATAAGGAATATCTGTTTCCAATAAAAATATATAAACCATCCTAAAATATATGTTTACCTTATAGGCAAAATTGCATAAATTTGATTTGCTTAAAGCAATTAAAAATAGCCTACTATTTGGCCCGTGGAAAAGACTGAGAATAAATTCTCTGAAATGTATTTCATCAAATATTTATTTATTTATTCTAAAACAAGGCAAGGATACTGAATGATTTAAGGCCAATTTATACTTCTGCGTCGGGTGCGCGTAGAAGGTACGGCGTAGCATACGCATTGACGTGTACCATACGTCGTACCCTTCGCCGTACCCTGACGCGCACCTCCTCAAAAATGTAACTACGTGTCGCGGCGACGCGGACCGCAAGATCTGTGATTGGTCGGCTGGATAGCATCGCGTTTCCTCCTACGCATTTCCGGAATGATCTTCTGCACTCTGCACCACCCGCCCGCCATTTTTAAATTCCGAAGATCAGTGAAGAGCCATGGAAATAGACCAAGTGACCGAGAGATTGCTTGAAGAAGTGCGGAAATACAGCCATCTGTATGACTCCTTCAGTCGCCATTGCTCGTAGAAACCTAAACTCAAAACAGCCGCGAGGAATGTAAACACAGTGGAACATTAAAACCCACCCGCGCCAACTAGCGTTTCGGCGGTGTAACTGCAGAGCAACACAGACATTCGCAGAAGTATAAATGCTCACGACGGCGTCGCCTACGTGCGTATCCTACGACGTACACTACGGCGTACACTCGACGCAGAAGTATAAATTGGCCTTTAGTAATGTAATGTGACGGCACCAAGTCCTTATCTCATATTTTCCTAATGTCTTGTACTGTTAAACATGGCATCACGTGGATGAGAATATGCAAATGGCAATAATATGCAGATGACATTATGCATATTAAAACGAGGTGCTGTAAGCTCCATATATGGTTATTTCGGGGAGGAGATGGGGTGGATATGCATGTATGGAGGTCGACCGATATGTTTTTTTTTCTCTGGCCGATATTTATAAATTGGGGCAGCCGATGGCCGATATATAATGTCAATTTTTTTGGCCGATATGTTTGCCGGATTTTCCCTTTTTTTCCCCTTCATCTCATAAAATCTAACCATTAATGAGAAGTAATACAAAAAAATTACTTAAATTAAACATTTATTGAACAACACAAGCCTCTCCAATCAGTGCACTTGTATAAAATAAAATAAAAAATTGGGTGTATACATTAAATATTAAATACATATAACAGGTCATCAAAAATCTAGACTGTCAAATAAACTTTTAGATAAAAAAAAAAGTTTAAGTGCACAAAAACTTACATAAATAAAATATATAATATAATAAGAATAAGTTATATAAGTAATAACTTACTTGTAGGTTTAAAATTCTACAAATGGCACATTTATTGTTCAACAAAAAATATTTTAGCAATTTGATTTGTTCAATTAAATTTTTGTTTGAATTATTGCGCTACTATTCTATAGTGCTTTTTCTAGACTGTTTTTTGCGCATGCATGCGGCGGCGCTCGTTTATGGAAATCTGTTGAGTTTAGCGGAGATACACTCCTGACAGCAAAATGGAAATATTTGTACAAGTTTCTAACATATACAGATAAAGAATATACCTGTGAAATGTAAGTTATGCACTGAGGAAAGCACTACATCTCAAACACATTAAACAACGCAATTATCTATCTATCAGTCAGCACATGTATCTTATACCCCTCTATTGCAAGTTGCTTTGGATAAAAGCATCTGCTAAATGCATAAATTAAAAAAATCTACATTTTAAATACTCAACAGCCCCTTCTCACCAAAATCACAATAGCAGGTGGTTTGGGCAAAATTACTACATCCTTCCTTGCTCGCAAAGCAGTGGGGATGTGGATTACAGGAACTCTGTGCAAGCTCTGCCGAGAAACCCTGAATGCAACTGGTGAGCCAAGACAGGAACCACTAAATATTTATTCTGATTTGTTTCAACAGGTTATGACCAGGAGTTCCTTTAAAGCAGTGGGGGGACGATTGGTGGAAAAAAAACTGCTGGACTCAACAATGCAGTCCTACTGTACGTTAACTAGTGATATAACACCAAATATAGAACATTTATTCACAAGACCAACCCGCTAATAATCCACAAGAAAATGATTAACGTAAACTATAACTGACTGTCATAAAACTTTGAACAGCGGGCACTGACGTCACTGCCATTACAACATAGGCTGAGGTGCCTCACGTGATCCAAGTTAGCCGTTTGGCTTTCTCCAATGCTAAGAGATACAGACCCTCTCATCTCCCTATAGTAAGACAATCTCTGGTACTTCTCATTCCTGTCCTGAATATGTCCCCTATCGATAACACTCAATTCAGGTTTTCAGTCTCTACTGATGAGCTGTCAGAAATGATGTGGAAGTTATACAAAATGTGTGGTGGTTGGGTAATGCATCGGGTGATGACTGAGGATGGGTGTGACATGACCTCATGCTGGACCTCATGTTCTTACATGTGTTGTTAAGTATCAAGAAAAGCTTTTTTTTATGAAAGCAATAAGCTTTTTTTTTTTAATTTGTATTACTCCACTGGTATATTGCTAGAATTTTGAAAAATAGCTTTTTTTGGCATGCTTTTCAAACAGCAAATTTAATTCACAGTCATGGACAATTAATTCAATCACTTTTGAATTTATAAAAAAAATTTTTGCTATGGTTGTAATTTTAGTATGAATGCTACAAAGTGGGTAATAAAATACCCATTCATTAATAAATAACTATAAACACAGCATTAGTTATCTAGTATTATAGTATCTAGGGCTGTCATGATTACTCGATTAAATTTGAGTGCTCAGTTTAAAAAAAGTCCTTGATTGAAATTTACCCATGTACGTGACGCTTTAATATATACATGCATGCATGTTACGCATTTCTTCCAGCGGCTTCTTCCAGCGGGAGCGTTCAAAGTAAATGCTGCACCTCATGAACTGTCTCTGCATGTGCTGTTTGTTTGTTTCCAATAATGTGCATTTGGGAAAGCATATGAAGTCTGACGCGCTTTGCGTTTATTGCAAAGTGTTGCACTTTTATCATTTACATGCCTGGAGCTCGTCTCGACAGCTCGGTTAACAAACTCCATCTCTGCGTATTTTATGAGTTTGGGTTGCTTATAACGTTCATCTAGGAACCCAATGTGTGCATGTCACAAGTTAAGCTTGGTGACAGGACATGAATCACATGGACTTGATACACATGCACACATCACTACCTGATTATGCCGGCATTTACCATCTTTTAAGATCAGAATGATGTTGTAATGTGTTTCCCCCATTTGAAATGAATTTGATATACATTTTGTTTTCTGTTTAATTCAATGATTAATTTTCTTTAATAACTTCACAACCAGGTATAATTGCAATCAGAATTACCTTTTATTTCTTGAAAGAATTACCCCCAAAACTTTGTTTTGGCTGTTGGCCTTTTGGTCTCATCCCATGCTGCACCATCAAACAGTCCGTTTGATTCAAACATGTTTTTGTAGCGTTAGCATTGCCTAATTGGACTGAACCATTGGTAATTTTGTATGGGGGAGGGGGAATATCTGGTAAACAATTTTTCCCTTTTCATTTCCTTTTTTTTTTGGTTTAGTGTGTTGGTGGTTAAGTACCCATGGGTTTACACAGTGTTATTTGTGAATATGTTTAGTGTTTTATTATTTTTATTTTTTTGGGTGTATAATGTGTTGTATGTGTATTCCCTGCTTGTTCATTTGGAACAGGCTGAGGGTGGAGTTAGCCCTTACAAATAGGGAACTGTAGAGACTATCAGGCAGTCTTGGTCTGTTTAAGGCTGGAGGTGTGTGATGCTGTTGCGAATTGGACCGAATTATTCGGTGTAGCCTTTTTGCACATTGTTGCAGTTTTTGTTTTGTCTTGTTTGTACCTTTCAATGTAAATATATTTTTTTTTTTCTCTATATAATAAACCACCGTTTGGAGATCCACTGAACCTCTGCCCGCTTGTTCAAATTATTCTCCCTGACCACTGGGCCATCTCTTACAGTGCAATTTCACCAACACAGGAGAATACATCAATATGTTTCTAAGTATGCAAATTGTTGTTCATCACGATTTCAAAATAAAAGTTTAAACCCTTGGCTGCTCTGAGTTTGCATGTTTTGATGTCCACATGTTATTGTTCAAGAAATTACAGTGGCTGTACCATTTCTATCATAAAGAGTTGGACAAATATTAAATATTAAGTAGACATTTGAATAATTGTTGATAGGCCAATATTAAATGAGGATTTGATCATGCTGTAAAGTGTAACAACAACAATCACTGTTGGTGCCCTCTGCAGGCATTTGTTATTAAAAGTAATGTAAATAATTTGATTGTTTATATTATGTATTTTAAAAGTGTTGTTCAATTAAACGTTATGATTACTTGCTTTTGATACTTTATTTTAACAAATTATTATTGCCTGCTTCTTATTACATATGTAATTTAAGTCATTTTAAAGGCTATTGTTCACTTAGGTATATTTTTATTACCACAAAAAAGTATTTGATTACTCGATTTATCATCAAAATAATCAACCAATTACTCGATTACCAAAATAGTCGTTAGTGACAGCCCTAGTTGTATCATATAAATACTTGTCCTAATAGGATAACAACTAAAGATTGACAATAATTATAGCCAAATGACTGACACCAAGGTAAAGCTCACCAAAGACATATCCACAGAGGTAGTATATCCAGATGCAAGGAGAACCCTTTGGGTTAAGAGGCAAAAGAGTGGATGAACATCAAGCAAAAGGAGAGATTTTTTCCATCTAGCTACAGTAGATTAAAGAGATTGGGAATGTCCATGGAGAGGGTGGCAATTAATGCAGAGCATGAGGCGGAAGGTTGCCCTGGGTACCTGGTGAGTTGTTTGAAACAGAACACACAGAAGCGATGTCCACACTGTGCTTGGAAAGGTTTCCTAAGAATCTCTTTGCATTGCTGGCATTGATATTTTGGTTCCATGGACACCGACAACACTTCTCGAGATATCCCAGGCAATGTGGAGTCCAAAGAGGATGGTAAAGATGGGCGTGCCATTGCCTTCCATTTACCCACAGTGCCAGCAGTGCTTATCATCTGTAAAAATGTAGAACACAACTTATCAGAACAACAGAACAAAACTGTTTAAAGTCAACATGAAATTACATTTATAACACATTTTACTTCCATTATATGACATATTTAGTGAAGACCAAAATAAGAATTTACAGTTGACTGAGGAGGGCTACGCCTGATACACCTTCAGTCCCCACGTTTTCTTTTTCAGATCTACTGTTTGCTTTTGTTACCAATTGCCATACCCTTTATTACATTAACTGCTGTTAAATTACTGCATTAACTATTAGAAAATATTAGCACGCCAACATTTTTAATGCAGTTGTAAAATGTGGGTGTTGTAAAATGCGGTTGTTATAAAAAGTGCATTAAGCCGCAAAAGAGGCACTGTTCCCTTTCAAGGGAACTCAAGTTGCGTCGAGATTGACGCTGTGGGAATGCACTGCATGACTGTGTCATAAAGCACTTGTGAAATCAGTCCAATGGCGTATAGGCGGGTGACGTGACGTCATGGCAGGAAGCTATATAGCGCATCCAGACCAAACACTGTCAGCTTCTGTCTTCAGCAAGCGCTCTGTGTGAAACTGTCTCTGTCTATTTATTGTTGTTTGTCCACAAGCATATTATATATCTAGACAGGAATATAATGGTGAGCAAACAGCATTTTGGATTGTGTGTTCCTCCCAGCCCTCGCTTCATTATGAGTGAGGATACACGCGATTTATGTGTTGTCTGTTTGGGAGTAGAGCATGCACAGTCAGCTCTAGTAAAAGGGGGCTGACAGTGTTCATTCATAAATTCTCGACGTGTTACATATGCACCATCGAGAGTTTTAGCTCTGCTCCTGTTGGCTTTCTTCTCGAGGGAAGAAAGTCAATAAAGATTCTTTGGCCCGGATCTCGCGTTTGCTGAGGAAGTGCGTAGATTACGGGTTTGCAATAAGAATCTGGTGGCTCAGATCTCGCGTTTGCCGACGTAGCGCGTAGATTATGGGTCTGCATCTCTGCAATAAGAATCTAGTGGCTCGGATCTCGCGTTTGTTGAGGCAACGTGTAGATTATGGGGGAGCAATATATGCGCAGGGAACTGAGCAGACGAAAATTTCCCTTTCCCTCTTTCTCTTATGATTGTGTTCAAAGTAATTGTGTGTGTTTGCAGACAATTATTTATGGTTCCTTTTGTGTGGATTATAATATTTAATTTTGAGAAATTAAATGAAATATTTGTCTGGCTTTGAAAGTAGATATATTAAAATAATAAATTCAACCTTTCATCCAGACCAAGTTTTCTATCTGACTGATATCTGGCTACATTTAATTTTGATGAAATTAAATTTGAATCCTTATCTGAGTTGATGTCCGTTTCTACTTGTCTGGTTGATATTTGGCTGCATTTCATTTTTGAGAAAATTAAATAATATACTCATCTGATCTTTGAGGAATTAGATGTCTGTATTAATATACTATTCAGCCTTTCATCCAGACCGTGTTTACTTGTCTGGTTGATCTTTGGCTGCATTTAATTCCTGGGGGGAAATGGATAAGGCCCCGATCACACCTGACGCGTTTTTTGCAGTGAGAGGCGCCTTTTTTCAAATGGTTTCCTATGGCAGTGAGCGTTCTGCGCGCTGTTTATGCGCCTGCTGCGCCTCGTGTTTTTGCAGTTGAAAAAAAAGCAACTCCGAGCGGAAAAAGCACCCGACGTCATTGCGTTTTTTTCCACTGTCCAATCAAATGAATGGAGAGGCGGGCCTTCCGTTTTAGTGATGAAAGCTACAGTTGCTTAAACGGCCGTGGCCGGAGATTGCGATGATGGAGGATAAACTTGTGGTGCTCTTGCGGGTTACCAGGAGCTTAACGACTTCAGGGTTCATACACATTTTAACCAATACTTTTCCATGACTTTTCCATAACTTTTCCATGACTTTTCGGCACATTTCCATGACTATGTATTTCTGAAAATGTCAGTCGACATTATAAGAATAAAAATATGTGTTAAAGTTTACCCTCAGAGGTTTAACAATAAAATGGATGACAATTTATGTGGTACAATCCAAAATAAAGTGCAAGATCTTTGAAGGACACAGGATAAAATACATGTACAGTGTCCTCAGTATTAAAGGATACTTTAAATATGAAACTAAAACCACCAGTAGGTGGCGGCAAGTCACTGTCTTAATAAGCGAGTTGTTGGAGTCATTTATTCAACCGATTTGTTCAAACGGCTGATTCATTCAGAAAAACAAGTGATTGTTCATTGAATCGTTAAAATGATTCGTTCAAAACGCGGATTTCATTAAATAAATTTTTTTTAAATCATCGATGTCTGATGGACTACGGCTTCATTATGAAATTCTCGTCGGCGATATAAAGTGAAAATTGACAATATTGTGTCCAAAAAGTAACTCACAATGTTAACTTTATTGTTAATTTAACTGTTGTATAAAATAAATAGCACATTTGCAATTATGCACAGGAAAACGGCACTCTTGCTCATGTGATATTCTAATATAACAATATAATATGATATAAATATAAGACAAAAACTCATTTGGGGACATCTATAACTGCACTGATAGATCACGCAGTGAAAGCAAGCATGAGAGACAAACGCGATGTCAGCTCGCACTCGCAGTGCCTCGTACATAGTTAAACAATGATTACAATATCGTCATAGTTCATAGACAATATCGCACACACCTAGGCACATAAAGAATGAACTTACAATTGAACTGACATTTACTCGTTTTCTTCTCTCCTCTCACGTGCAGGAGACAGACGTAGGCTTTTATGTTGAGTATATCCTCTTTCCGCTACGTTAACATTCTCAACCTACCGGTGCTTGCAAAACTTTAGCATGCTCGTGCCACTTTCCTGGCATTTCAATTAAATTTCTGTCAGCACCGACTTCGCCTCAGGCAACATCGCAACAAGTGAGCGAATCGGAAGTGAACTGAACGTTATGCCGCCCGAATTTAAGGACGTTAAGACAACGCGAAATATATTTTTTTTATTAAACAGTTTTGGTATTAATCACATATTATGCTGTGTTAAAAAAAAATTCCATGACTTTTCCAAAACTTTCTGGGTCTTTTTATTTTTTCAAAACCTTTCCAGGCCTGGAATTTGCATTTTTCAAATTCCATAACTTTTCCAGTTTTTTTCAAAACGTACGAACCCTGCTTCATGAACCGTAACTACCACAATGTTAACAGAAAGTAAATAAAGTTAATAAAAGGCTGATTTGACGTTTACTTGACTGACAGGACATCTGTTTAAGTGGTTGCCTAGCAACATAAAAAGCGCAGCGCACTGCTCGTTCTGTGTGATGGTTCAGTGCTGTGCACCTCGCGTTTTCGAACCTGCAAACGACCTAACCTGCGTTAGGTGTGATCGGAGCCTAACACCTCATTATACGGTGCCCATCTCCCTTTGGTGCCTTCAGGGGCTGTTCTGCCAACCGCAGCAGTCTCCAGCGAGTTCTAGTCTCATTGTCTGACTCGCAGGAGGAGGGTTTTAAGAGGGGAGGGGCTCGGTTGTTTCCTGCCAGTCATCCGTTTCAGGACACTGGATTGGCTTCTCGAGCTATGCTAGAGACCAGTTTCAAGAGGCTGGTTCCTTTAGTAATCTCAGCTGTAGTCGTCTTGGGATAAGACAGATCTGAGGACAGTTATTATCTCGAAAAAAGGCTTTGCGAAGAGGTCCTGGCGCCATTGACAGAGCCAGACCTCTGAGAGCAGTCCCCTCTGGGGGGAAGTGAAGTGGTTAACACCTCACTATACAGTGCCCATTTCCCTTCGATGCCTTCAGGGGGGGGCGTTGTGCCAACCCCGCGCCCTTGTGTGCTTCGGGGCGCACCGGTCTCCAACAAGACCATATCTCCATGTTCGCCCGGAAACGTAGCGGCACTGGGATGCTCACCCCCTCTGAGGAGGGTCTCAGAGCAATCAGTACGGCTGTTCCCTGCCGGTTCATCTCTTCGGGGCACCGAATTGGTCACTCGAGTAACATCTAGACCAGTCTTGAGAGACCGGTTCTCTTAACAGATTTTCTGGCAGCGTGGGAACTTATGCCAAACATATCTCAACAGAAGCAGAGCGTTTGCTCACGAGCCCCCACTAAAAGATGGGGGTCGGGCTGGCACTCTCAACCGCAGCCTTCAATAGGTAAGACGGATCTGAGGACCATCATTATTTCCAAGAAGGCTGCGGGGAAAAGGTAAAAAAAAAAAAAAAAAAAAGCTAAATTAAAATAGCGATTCTCTAGATTTATCCAGAGTCGTGCAGCTCTACATGCATGATATTGTTATCATGGGCACTTCAAAATACTGTGAATAATTATTCATTACAAATTATTCCGCATTTTGTAATTTTATTCTTATTTTAAGAATACTTTTCCCATCAACCGTTTAATATGCACAAAATGTACATTGTTACACTGTACATGCTACCCTTAAGAGTAGTGATGCTCCGATTGATCGGCCGCCGATCATGATCGGCCGATATTGGCAAAAAATTGCTTGATCGGCAACCCCCAAAAGCGCCGATCAAAAAAGCCGATCACGTGACGTAAATAACTCGCGCAACTTTTCCGCATGCGCGGCAACACAACAGCAGAGCAGAGCTTGCTTAACAGTGGCAAAATGAGTTCTCCTATGACGGCAATTATAAACGAGCGCACAACTGATGCTGGCGCGCGCGGTAAATGACATTCGCGAGAGGATAACAGATCTACGCGCGAGGAAACGGGAACTCGCGAGCTCATTCAAACCCTGCGCGGGCGCATGACATCTCTGCCCTCGCGCGCGCGCATGATCATTCCCCACACTCTCGCGCTTGATCTCCTCTCGCCTGCTGATTTTGCTCGCTCGAACACTTTTATTTTTGGCAGTCGAGGGGCGGGACTTACTGTTTTAATAACCTCAAATGTCATTGTCATTATTTTATTTTTTGGATCTGATGTAGTTAGTTCCTCAACTACATCCATTGTAGTCTGCCTGACCCCTCTTTGTTTTGAAAAATTATACTGTGCCTTATTTGGAAAAGGTGGCCTACAGTAGCCTTATGTTATCTTGTTTTCTAACTACAATAAAATAAATATTGGTGGTTCTTCAAGATTTTCTTGACTCTAGCATATTTCCATTCTGTGATCGGCAGTGATCGGCAATCGGCAGATCATGATTTTGGTGATCGGTAATCGGTGATCGGCCCCAAAAATGCTGATCGGAGCATCACTACTTAAGAGATATCATTAGGAAGCATGGCGTTAGTTTTCACTGTTATGCTGATGATACTCAGCTCTATATTTCGTGCACCCTGATGAAACTTAATTCACAAAATTAACGCAATGCCTAGCTGATATAAAAAAAAACTGGATGACTAGTAATTTCCTACTATTTAATTCTGAAAAAAACAGAGATTATAATTATTGAACCAAAAACCTCTGCACGTAATAATCTAGAATACTGTCTGTCTAACACTTGATGGCTGCTATGTCAAGTCTTCGTCATCAGTTAGGAACCTGGATGTGCTCTTTGATACCAATCTTTCATTTGAAAGTCACGTTTCTAGTATCTGTAAAATCGCATTCTTCCATCTTAAAAATATATCTAAATTACGACAAATACGGAACAGTTAGTTAATGCATTCATGACCTCAAGGCTAGATTATTGTAATGCTCTACTGGGTGTTTGCCCTGCATGCATAATAAACAAACTAGCCAACAGCTGGTCCAAAACACAGCAGCTAGAGTTCTTACTAGAACCAGGAAGTATTAACATATTAGCCCGGATTTGTCAACACTGCATTGGCTCCCTATTAACATTGCATACATTTTTAAATATTGCTGATTACTTACAAAGCACTAAACGGTTTAGCTCCCCAGTACTTGAGCGAGCTCTTAACACATAATAGTCCTTCACGTCTACTGCAATCTCAAAATGTTGGCCAGTTGATAATTAGGGATGTATTGGAATTTGCGAATATTCAATCTGTAATTATTATTCGATTTTTATCGAATTTTACTACATTGCTTTGCTGGCCGTTAATGTAGTGAATCCATGATAAATCCCAAGCACTAACTCGCAGTTATAATTCAATGCATTGGGTGGCACTGTGGAGCGTGTTGATTGAATTTGATCACATAATGTCGTCGTCTGCCTCGCGAAGTTTGGAATTACTTAGATGAAAATTATATTACAAAATGGAAGTACTTTTAATCAAATTAATTAATGAAATGAGTTATCATAATATCACCACCACAATGAGAAATCACATGAAATCCAAACAGGCAGTAGACTGAGGAAAGACAGCTGTCCATCACTGCATTAACAGGTAAGCTGTAGCGCGAATGATCAGATGATATATTCTGATAAAAAAATGATTTTGAGACATATACTTTCCTTAAGTTTCGTTGAGGGAGACAGGTTTAAGAACAGAAAACCCAAAGTGCTTTTAGAAACTTCGCTTAGCAAACCGTTATCTTTGTGTCTCTGCAACGTCAGTCAGCGCAGCACATTTTCTCACTCGAGCGTGTGGATATTGTTGTTTTTCTCAACATGAACATGTGAAACAATATAAACACGATAACCATATGCTGACTCGAGTGCATGTGTAACTTACGTTCTGTACGATAACTGCGCAGTCTGCTTTATTAGCGTTTTTTTTCGTTCGCGCTGCTTGAGCTTAAATGCTTTTGTTCTTATTTTTTGTTTACACATATTGTTTAATGTTTTCAACTAAAAGAAAACCTTAAGATATATAGTAAGCTTGATGTGTATATTGCCTAAACGTTAGCTTGTTCAGAAATGGTGACAAAAACTTAAAAAATAACGTTTAATAAATGTAATAACTTAATAAATTTAATAAATAGCCTAATATATTTATTAAACGTAGTCCGCTCAGCTCGTAGAACCCTTTAGTTTGGATTTGATGCAATAAATTGTAAACGGATACTTTGACTGCCTGTTGCTATGGTAACTCACAGCTGATGTAGCCAGCACATTTATTTATTAATTTAGAACGGTAAACAGTCAGTTTCACCAGAACTCCTTTACTAGGTGTCCTCTATCACTTTTTAATGGACACCCTGCAGCCAATCAGAAGCGAGTATTCACCCAGACCATGGTATAAATCTCTTTAACCTAGCATACACATAACACATTATCAACAACTTCTATAATTCAATGTTAGGCTGCATAAACTAGGTCAGCCAGAACCGGGAACACTTCCCATAGCACCTGATGTACTCATTACATCATAAGAAGAATGGCATCTTCGCTAATATTAGTCTTTCTGTTTATCCCGAGGTTTACCGTAGTCCACCGGATCCAGGCCGTATCCGGATCTGATGAAGGACCTGCGCCTGGACACGACGACAACGCAGCCCTGAAGTGTCAACTAGTCTCTCCCCTGTGAAGGCCTCCTTCCCTTCCCTTTACCTCTGTACAGATAAAAAGTTATCAAAATGATTCCAGTTCGCATGGATACGCGAAAGCGACTAAAAATTCTGTATTACGCAGGCCAGACAAGTAATTTGGTGAGGTCAATTTGTAAAGAAAGACTACGCACCTACGCACCTGAGCACATATAGACTAAACACGTAATACGCATGTGCATGCCGTCACCGTTTTCCCAGATTCACGTTTTTGAAGTTACACGGAGATGATAACATTTCTCAAAATTCCAAAGTTTGCGAGCCACCAAACACTGTTGTCGTGCAAATGAACGGACAGAACACATTGAAAGTTTTTCACTTAAGTTTTTTCACTTAAGCGGCCCCAAAGTTAATAACTAATGATCTTTGCAATGGCAGTGAATCAATCAAAAACTAACTTTAGCTGGACAATAACTTTATTCTAGAGCTGCTGTAAAGCCAAAACAATCTCTGTTACTTTAATTTTCTATTATCACTGTAAATCTGCTTTGAAACAATCCATAATTGTTAAAAGCGCTATATAAATGAAGGTGACTTGACTTGACAAAATCACTGTATGCTGCGTCAAAAAGGCATTTTTATATTTTAATCTGGACTACAACAAGCCCTAGATATTGATTGAAAATTATGATTCTTTATTATTGTTCTGTTACACTTTACAATAAAGCTCCATTAGTTACAGGTGCTCTAAGTGATGTTGGGTGACGTCACTTCTCGTTGACGTTCGAAGTATTGTCAAACAAAACGGAGGCTAGCTAGACCCTCCCTCCTCCTCATCCGCGCACTAACCTCCCAAATCCTTCTTGTGGGGTATTTGCTGGAACAGTTTGTTATGTTTTGTGGTGCGGGTTAGCCCAGTTTGTTTTTCTTGCCGTTTGTGGAGCCTGGGGTGTCTATAGAGACAGCGTTTTTTTACAGTGTGTTCAGGGGACAGGCAGCTAGCGGATGGTGAGGAGATGTTTGCTGTATGTGAGAAAAAAAATGTTGGCCTAAAAAACGCGTGACATCGCTTAGAGCACCTTTAAAGGAACACTCCGCCGTTTTTTTCATATTAAACTATGTTATTCCCTTAACTAAGACGAGTTGATACATAACTCTATCGAGTGCGTGCGAATCGCTCTGGCGCGCGGCGACACTTTGACACGACCAAGTATGGTGACACAAAATAAAACGTGGAGGTGTTTGGTCGCTTCTAACTTCATCTCTGTTTGGTCCCTAATGAATGAACTGGGCTAAGCTAAGTGCTATCAAAGTGTCGCCGTGCGCCAGAGCGATTGAGTGCACACACTGAGACGAGGGAGGTATGCATCAACTCGTCTTAGTTAAGGGAATAACATAGTTTAACATGAAAAAACGGTGGAGTGTTCCTTCAAAATAAACTTACAAGGAAAAATACTACTAAAGCATTTATTAATCTTAGTTAATTTCAACATTTAGCCTAATAATACATTATTAAAATCAAAAGTTGTAACTGTTATTTAATGGACCTAAGCTGACATGAACTAACAATGATCAATTGTATTTTTTAACTAACATTAACAAATAATAATAACATCTGTAACAAATGTAACCATTGCTCATTTTTAATGTTAGTTAATGCATTAACTAACATTAACTAATGAGACCTTATTGTAAAGTGATAATTATTGTTCTTTATTTTGCACTTTAATCTGTTTGAAACATGTTTACTTTATAATTTTTTTGTGTTGCTTTATTGTATTTGTGCTAAGAGTTCTTTTTGTTATAACATCGTGATAATACCGTATACCGTGATAAAAGCTACAGCAATTATTGAATTATTTGATGCAAGTACAGTTAGACACCTAATTTAAAGTGTGACCTAGTAGTTTAAATAAATGTATATGTGTGCTAATTATGTCCAGTTGTATTGCCATGAGTAAAGCTAGCTAGATGAATTAGCACAGTTGTGAATTAAAAATATTTTGGTTTTAACACTTTTTATTAATTTTAATATACTAAAACTAAAGCTAGTTGTCATTTATTTAACATCCCATTTTTTAGACAATTTAATTTTGACAATTTATTTAACACCTATATATAAAGTGCATAATTTGGACTATAACGTTAGTTGACTATAGATATAAAGCTATACACTGGATAGTAAACACAGTTTGTTTGTTTTTTGTTTTGTTTTTACCAATTACAATTTCCTTTTAGTTATTAAAACTTTAAACCTTCAATTTTAAATCTTTTGTCGTTATTATCTAAAGCTGAAGTAGGAAGTATGTTCAGCTCTGTTTAACCACATCCTATCAACTGACAGACATTTTGCGCAACTTTAAACCGCCAGCCTGATTCAGTTTAAATCATCAACTCACAAAAAAATCTCGTGTCTGTCCAAAGTCATATTAGTCTGGGCCTAAATTGTAGCCTGCGAGTGTTCACCTTGGTGTAAACAAAATATTTTTCCCGAGTTACAACCACTAAAACATTAAAAAGATATTAATAAAATAAAATCAACAGATTACACGAGATATGTGTATCAAGTGCCTGAAAAGACATATAAACCAATTTAATAATAATAACTAGCAGTTAAAAGCAATGTATCTAGGTAGCTTCCTTACTCTCCGAGTGAGAGGGTAAAAATGGCAACTCGCTCGAGCTTCCACACACCGCGCGCACACTGTCCAACTACAGGCAACATGTCACGATTTCGGCACACTCAATGTGAATATAGAAGCAACTGAGAAAATATTTTAAAGTTACTCACCAAATACTAGCAAATACTGTGGGAGGGAAAAAACTAACCGTCAGTGTTCTTAAATCGTGTTATAAACAGTAGGTGTGGCCCATTATATACACGCCCACAGTGACCGAGCTATAAGCCTATAAAATAAGAGTATGACTGAGTATGCTAGCATGTTAGCAAGCAGCACAGTTCCTCCTCGCAGTGCAGTCCCTTCAACCACTACATGATGTGTGGGCTACCGGGTTATTTCCGTAGAATTTTTAAAACCTCTCAAGGATATTATTGTCGACGTTCATTTGGAGGTATTTTAATACGTTTTTAGAGTTCAACTACTTTCATAGTTAGATGTTATCTGCAAAATTGCGCGGTATAATAGTGTAGAAGCATGTTTTATTGCAAAAATGTCTGACCTTGCAAGTAGCTCACTGGCTAACCAGGGGTGCGTTTCCCGAAAGCATCGCTGGCCAACTATGGTCGCAAGTTCATCGCAATGTCCATTGAACTCTATTGGCAACGAGGGAACTTGCGACCATAGTTGGCTAACGATGCTTTCGGGAAACGCACCCCAGTACTGTGAAACGTTAGACCAACAATATGCTGGTCTGTCTGTCATCCAGAACAATGTAGGCTTCTTGATTGTTTACAAAATGTATTAGTTGAAATGCAGTGTTTGGGGTTGCCTTGCATGTCAACAAGCGACAGATTTAAACTACTGTATATCTTACCAATTAACCTACACTAGCTGACCACCAGCACCAAATATTGTATTTCGTCTAACAATCCAAATATACGACAGTGTCTGTCGTGCTGTGTTTGATAGTTATCTTTTATTTAGATGATTCAAGTGATCAGAAATATATTCATGGCACAGTTATAATGGCCTCATTACAGCCAATGTCAAAACCAACCACATGACAGTTTAATGTAATGTTAACCCATAAAGCTAAGTAGTTTCTTAAGTTTTATAATTAATCTGCTATGTCATGTTTATGACAGGTTATGATGTATTGGTTTATGTCAAGTTGTCATGACAAAGACCTCTCAAACAATGTCATATGTACATAAATGTATGTAATAATTGAGCGAATGACACTTATAATGACAGTTGTCATAAACATGCATAAAATCTCCTTCATATTCATGACATGTGTCATGTCATGATTATGAAGGTATCATGTCAGTTTTATGCACACCCCTTCAAGTAAAGTGTTACCAAGACTTAAGTCTTAAAATGACTAAAAAGCAAAAGGAAATTCCCAATTCAGCTACCAAAAGGATTGTCATACCTCTTAGCACCAATGAATCTGTGAATCGTCAAAACAACTTTTAACAAATATATTTATACAGAACATTTAATTTGACACACCTAAACTGACTGACCTCTGAAATTTACACAAATTCTATGGATGCACCTTTTGTCCATGAAGATTTTCCTTACTAGAATGTATAAAGGTGCTAACACATAATTAGTGCTTCATTGACGCTAGTGCCCCACAGTCTCCACATAACTAAATATTCAGCATCTTTCCTCAGAAACAATGTTAGACATGCTGCTTCACAAAAAAAAAAAAAAGTTTAAATTCCTTAATGGTTATAATGCTATGCGTATGTGCTTTGGTTTTCTTTCATTTTTTACAGTAGATTATTTAGTAATAAATATGTCAACCATGTCGTCACCTTTATTTATATAGTGCTTTATACAATACAGATCATTTCAGTGCAGCTTTATGGTGATAAACAGAAAAAAAATATCAGTGGTGCAAATAAAATGACAAACTCTGCTCTAAGCAAAGCAGCTCAAAAAAATTAAATAAAAACATCTGTGTTGTCACTTGTCAGTGTTGATTCAGTTTGGTTCAAAAACTTCATCAATTATAGTTCAATTCAGCTATAAAGCAACTCTGCAGAAAACAGTGATGTCATTGTCCAGCTCAGTTTATTGGTTGTCTAAGTGTCAGTACAATCATATCAACAATATTACTGAATAATAAGTGTCCCCAAACTAAGCAAGCCAAATAGTAACCAACCAACAGCTCATCCTATTTTGAAGATGGGTGGAAAAAAAATCTAAAAATAAAAGGAGGTTGTGGACCATTAAGCTGTTTTGTATAGTGACATTATTTTCATGACGGTTTTATACATCAATACAACCAATTCCAGAAAAGTTGGAACAAGAATCTGTGATTTGTATTTTCTCTTGAACCTTTATTTAATTGAAAATAGTACAAAGAAAAAAATTTCAATGTTTTCACAGGCCAAATTCATTGTATTTTGTAAATATAAACATGTTTTGATGGCTTCAACACACTCAAAAAGTTGGGACAGAGGCTAAATAAATGTGAAAAAGATTACAGAATGTCCAAGTTGAACTTTTGAACCCGTCCACAATTAGCAGGTAATAGGTGAGGGTTTCGTGATTGGATTTAAAAGGAGCATCCACCAAAGATTCAGTCTTTGCAAGCAAAGATGGGTCATGGCTCACCACTGTGCCAAATTTAATTGTCAAACAATTCAAAAATCACATTTCTCAATGCGAGATTGCAAAGTAATTAGGTCTTTCACCTTCTACCAGAAATAATGTTCATAATGTGTTCTCAGTCCCAAAGACGAAAGCGACCAACCAGACTTTCATCAGTATTTTATCCGTCATGGAATGGGGTGCATCAGTGCAAACGAAATGGGTGACTTGCATGTGTGTGAAGGTACCATTTAGTCCAGTCATTTTAAGCCAAAATGGGGGTCAACCTTGAACAAACTGCAACAGAAGCAAACTCAACTGATTTTGTATCCTCAATATGTCCTGAGTAAGGAAAAAAAAGCCCAGAAGAATCACAGGGGAAAGTTTCGAAAAAGACCCAAATATAGCCTATTCATACGCCTAGTCATTCTTTTTCTTACGTGAATAGGGTAAAAACAATTTAGCCTTTAGATATCACCATGAAAATTACTGAGTTGATTACTTACATCAAGACAAACAAAAAAATGTATTACAAGTTTTTTGAAATTGTTTGTTAACATGGACAAACGGTGCATAATCTAATTACGTATGTGCTAATTTGCATAAATACCACAACAGATCTAAACATTGGGTATAGCCAGGTAAAAATTTCTTGTTGAATCTTGGTGACACATAACAGTAAAATACTTAATGTTAAGGTCTGAATGGAACCCATTTAGGCTACCCATGAGCATTAATACATAGAGGCAGGAAGAAGTACTTTAGAAACCAGCCTTTATTAATTATTATTGCAGAGATGGGGTTTGGGGCTGGGTCCGTGGGACTGTTGCTGGGGATTCACTTTTTATTTTGCCTACCTTGTGTCTTCTGCATTCTCCTTACCATTTTCTCCTGTTCAGACTCGTCCCCCAGAAACAGTACCACGGACCCAGCCCCAAACCCAATCTCTTAAAAAATAATAAAGGCTGGGTTCTAAAGTACTTCTTCCTGCCTCTATGTATTAATGCTCATGGGTAGCATAATGGAGGAAAAAAACCTTGGGAGAAACCAAGCTCAATTATTAATTTTTTTCAATGCTGGAAAGCACGATTATCATTAATGGGAATTTAATGCAAATTATTGAGGATAATTAAAATCAGTTCCAAAAAAAAAAACATCCAGACACATTACAGTCATGTGTGTGTGTGTGTGTGTGTGTGTGTGTGTGTGTGTGTGTGTGTGTGTGTGTATATATATATAATTTCACTATGTAAATTTTTTTAATTGTCTTAAACCAGGCTTTACTTTCTTTATTCAAAATATAATTATAATTTTTTCCTTCTTTTGATTTTGTTTTGAAATTCAACCTGTTACAATTGAACATTTTAAGGCATAAAACTATTTGAGTCTACATTTTATAGTGAATTAAGTTTAAGCATCATGACAATGACAACAGAGTAAGGTTGCAGGCATGATAGTTCATCACAGGACTATGGATTTAGAGTTGTTGAGTCTGTTTACTGTGATCACTTTTAGGATTTGTTCAACTTCAGAGCCATCACTCTCTCTTCTGTACTCAGTACTCACTGGACAGCAGTACACAAGCTCAGGCTCACAGCAGTACGATGGAAGGTTGTATCCTAGCCACATCCCAACGAGCTCGGTCCAGAAGGCTATTCTGGCTGTAGGTTCTGGAGTGGCTGCCCTAAAGAACCCCTACAGACATGGTGAGGCTATACATGATACTGGATGATGTTAACCTATACTGTAGTGATGATTGCATATCGGATTCTTGATTACAGTTACAGTTGTTAGTTTCCTTTTCACTATAAGTGGGTGGAAAGTCCACAATTTGCCACCTAAAAGATTAGGTGGCAAATTTAACCAAACATCACTCCGCAACAGCCTTTAACATGTTTAAATGTGTTTTTTTGGTATTTCCTAAATCATGCGAGCTGGAATTCTTACAGTAATCCCCATGATTCAAAACGTGCATGTATATTAACATATTTTACCAAAACAGATATGGTTGCAGTGCTCGGGGAAACCACAGGGCACCAGGCCCTGATCAAGTTAAGGGATCGGATGAGAAATGACTCTGAAGGTTGCACTATTCTCGTGTATGTACTTTGACCATCATCATCCATAATGGACATCCAATCTCCTTGGTAATCCATACTGCTTTAATACTACCTTTATCTTCAAATGTTGTCTTTAGAGAGCGTCCAAGGATCCGCTTATCTACATTAGACCTCACTCAGATGTCTGCTTTACCAGATGGGACTTTAGGAAGAGAGTATCTCCGTTTTCTAGAAGAAAATGTAAGACAAATGAAAAACACACAAATTGTCATGTAACATAATATGCAAATAGGCTAAATTAACCATTGTCATCTCACCTTTTTTCAGAGAGTCACCCCCGACTCGAGGGCTGATGTGAAGTTTGTTGACAATGAAGAGCTAGCGTATGTCATGCAGCGATATCGTGAAGTTCACGACCTGTTGCATACTTTGCTTGGTATGCCCACCAATATGCTAGGTGAGAGTTTTGTAATATAACACAAACCATGTCCACTTTTTCAGGTGTTTAGAGATTTGATTTGTTGTATACGTCCAGACCTATCCCTTAGAAGTTTTAGGTAAATTCAGGTTTTGGGTTTTTTGGTTTTGTGTAAATAAAATGCTGCATCAAAGCTGTTTAGTCACTGAAGTACATTAAGTTCCCTAGGTCATCATCAATACATTCTCTTTTTGTGATCTTTACCATCCATTAGCCACATTCCAGACTGACAGCCAGTACACAACACAATCTTTCCTCTTTTGAAAGATTTTCCTGTTATTCTTTACCCACAGGTGAGGTTGCTGTGAAATGGTTTGAAGCTGCACAGACTGGCCTGCCCATGTGTGTTCTGGGGGCAACGCTTGGACCCCTCCGACTGTCTGTCAGGTGAGTTCAATGTTCCCAGTTCATTACAAGTTTTCTAGCTCTGTGGACAGCAACTGTAATATGCTGTCAATTACTAATATTATTAAAAGTAATAATAATTAATGTAAGCGCTTTAACAAAAATACAAGCTTCACATAACTTATTATAAGTAATGTATTACTGTCAAAGCGAGTCAACATTGCGAGCCAACATATTGGGAGTCAACATTATTTTCTGTGGTAGCTGGCCGAATGTTAGAGGTCTGTAGAGCTTAAAGGGGTAGTTCACCCAAAAATTTTAATCCTGTCATCAATTACTCATGTCATTCCAAATCCACAAGACATTCATTCATCTTCGAAACACAATTAAAGATATTTGAATGAAATCTGAGAGATTTCTGTTCCTCAATTAAAAGTCTATTGACCCAAAACTCGGATGGTTCAGAATGTTCATTAAAGAGAACGTAAAGTAAGTCCATTTGAATCGAGCGGTTTAATCCAAGTCTTCCGACACGATTGCTTTATATAATGAACAGAATTAATTTAGGCTTTTATTCACATATAAACATTGGTCAGTGAGCATACACAATCAAATATGTTTGACGAAAGTCAATAGTACTGCTTGACTCATGAGAAATGTTTATGTGAATAAAAGCCTAAATTAAATATGTTCATCATATTGAACGCTTTTGAACACAAATATGTTCACGTCTTTTGAACGCTTTTAAAGCGTTCATGTCTTTTTTCACAAGGATTTCTTTTGCGAAATCTGTATGAACATTTGAAGACCAGAGTTTTGGGTAAATAGACTTTCAATGGAGGGACAGAAATCTCTTAGATTTCATGAAACATACATTAATTTGTGTTCTAAAGATGAACGAAATGACTTAAAGGCCTCATTATACTTCTGCGTCGGACCTACGCCGGAGCCTATACGCCGTAGGCAACGTGTTGGTTTTAATGTATACTTCTGCGTTGTTGTCCGCGTTGACGCGCACCTAGGGAGCATGTGAAACCCCGAGGGAGGGGTTCTGGCAGACCAATCACAGCGCTTGCGTCCGCGTAGAATTGACGCGTTGTTACATTTTTGGAGAGGTGCACGTCAGGGTACGCCGAAGGGTACGCGCGCTACACACAGCCTACGACGTAGCTACAGCGGCAATTCGACGCAGAAGTATAAATAGGCCTTAAGGGTTTGGAACAACATGAGGATGAGTAATGGATGACAGAATTAAGCCCCTGAAGCAGCAGCAATAGTAGTGAAGAGCAGGAAGAGTAAAAACATCAGAAATTGAAAAAACGGCTGGTTCAGAAGTACAGATGAAAATGACCTCAAAAGTTATAACCATTTCAATGTTGAATTTTTTAACTGGTGGTGGCGCTATAGAATAAGAAAACTAATGGATACAATAGGGGCTATCCCCTTTGGGGCTTGGTCCCTAATGAGTTAAATGTATTTAAATAGAACAGTGATCATCTGGATTGATTTTGAAGTGCTGAAGTGTGTTCTGTCATATTATCCATTGAAGAGTTGCTACATCTTGAATTGTAAAATAACAGAAATACAGTAAATTTGTATGTCCCCTTCTGCTGAAATTTTCCGTGATTACAACCAACATTTGTCCTCACGGAGTATTTCCCATTCTTATGTTCATGTTATATTATGGTTTAGTTCATGTTTCCATTATAATATGTCATTCTTGACCAGATGTTAAGCTTTACTGGCTCTGATGTCACCACAAGCATATTTCATATAGTATATCCTGCTGTTAATGTTCTCCTTCCTCCTAATGCAGGAAATTCTGTCTTTAAACAAATTTAGAAGATCCCTGTTCGGTAACACTTTATAATAACTGCATGCTATTAATCATTAGTTAAGCATTAGTAAACAGTTAATTAGTCATTTATAAAGCATTAAAAGACATTAATAAGCAGTTTATAAATACAGTTATAAATGCTTTGTTCTTGATTTTAAAGCATATATAATGTGTTTAATAATCGTATTTTCATACTTTATTAATGATCAATTTATAATTTCTAAATTAAGTTATTGCATTATTTACAAACCGGTTATTTAGGAGTTGTCAGTGGTTCATAAGATCACTTAGAAAGTGTAAGTAAATGATTAATAAATGCTTAAATACATATTATTATTCAGACATATAGTAATAGTTAATTAGTGTGTTAATAAATGCTTTATTAACATGTATTTCTGCTGTAATTAATGGTTAATTCAGGTAGTTATAAAGCATTTAGTAGTGGTCAGTTAACTATTTTTGTGAGCTCATCTAAAGTGAGGACTATTTATGCCTTGTAAAGCATTTACAAAGCAGATTTAAAGTCAAGTCAAGTTTATTTGTATAGCGCTTTTCACAATACAGATTGTATCAAAGCAGCTTCACAGTATTAAATTAAAATAATACAACAAAGTTTGTTTCAAGAGGAATTTATTGATTGATAAAATTAAATTAAATATCCCCAAAATATCCCCAACTGAGCAAGCCAAAGGCAACAGTGGCAAGGAACCGAAAAACTCCATCAAGTGACCTAATGGTGTCCTAAAACTCCATCAGGTGACCTAATGGAGAAAAAAAAACCTTGGGAGAACCCAGGCTCAGTCGGGGGCCAGTTCTCCTCTGGCATTTAAAGGCTGTTAAATATTTTTGTTCTGTATCCCTGTGTTGTGTTTGTTTCCTTTTTCTGTTTATAAGATCAATGAGCCTTTAAATCTCCTTTGTAAATGCTTTATAAGGCATAAATAGTCCTCACTTTAGATGAGCTCACAAAAATAGTTAACTGACCACTACTAAATGCTTTATAACTACCTGCATCTACTACATTTACTTACACTTTCTAAGTGATCGTATTAATCAATGACAACACCTAGTTTGTAAATAATGGTAAATAATGTAACTGGTTTGTAAATAATGCTATACTTAATTTAGAAATGATAAATTGATCATTAATAAAGTATGAAAATACAATTATTAAACACATTATAGATATGATAATGTGAACAAGAATAAAGCATTTATAGCTGTATTTATAAACTGCTTATTAATGTATATTAATGCTTTATAAATGATGAATTAATGGTTTAGTAATGCTTAACTAATGATTAATAGCATGCAGTTATTATAAAGTGTTACCGAATGTTCTGAAGTAAAGAAAGATATTTCTGTATCTGGGCAATTAAATATGATGGTTATTTTAGTACATTCATTTGATTTTAATTTGATTTAAAATCAAATTAATGTACAAAAATAACCATCATATTTAATTTTGTCCCATGGAAACATTTTAATGTTTGCCTTGAAAATATATGTGGATGATGCTCTCAAAAGCATATCGTCACCTTCCTAAAATAATTGCCCAAGTCATTTTGATGATCAAATGACTTAGGCGATTATTTTAGGAAGGTAACGATATCAAGAATTTTCAGTCATATTTCACCCCAAAAGCAAAATAATTATTTAGACATTTCTATATTTTTGCAACAATTTTCATGACTTTTAAGCACATTTTCCTTGAAATGGCCATTTACTGTAATGCAAGAAATGTTTACATTTTGATAGAATTTGTTGTATTGTCTTTAACTTGTTTTAATCAAAAATCATAATGTTACATTAACGAGTCAAATTTGATATGTGTTTGAGTCAGTCGTCTACAGTTGCTGGTTCAGTCTCTGGGACCTTGGGCTGTGCGCAGTGGCAGCCGTGCCAGATGTGTTCTGAGCGTCTTCTATGAACGGCGCTGGGACCAGAACCTCGATGAACTCAGACACCAGCTGAACATTGAGCCACCCCCTGTCAATCTGTTCCCATCCAGTAAGAAGACATCTTCAAACTCGTAGTACAGGAACCTGTCTAACTGAAATAACTGATGGGAATTTCAGCTTGTGGGAGAGTCCCACAAGGAAGCTACATACATCCCATCGGTAACAACGTTCTTCCTCACACAAGGGGAAATAATGTCTAAAAATAAATGTCATGTAACTCTGAGAAAATACTATGGCATGCATAGTGAATCAATTAGATCATTCAGGAAAAGTAGTTCTTCTGATAAGGAAAGTTTAATAACTTTTTGTAAAGATCTATAT
Source organism: Leuciscus leuciscus (assembly GCF_965113295.1). Classification (NCBI taxonomy): domain Eukaryota; kingdom Metazoa; phylum Chordata; class Actinopteri; order Cypriniformes; family Leuciscidae; genus Leuciscus; species Leuciscus leuciscus. The sequence continues at coordinate 13,466,434 of NC_138729.1, forward strand.
GTTATAGGATATTAATATTAATATTCTATTAGAACTGACCTCTGGATTGTTCATTGGTGCTTTTACATTGGAGTTTAACCATTGGAGTTAACACTGTGTGTGTCACAGTCACCAGTTACTTCATCCAGCTTCACTACATTTCCCAGAACCCTCCTTGGCTCACACCTGCACCTTCACAATCACCTGCACCTGTCAGCGATCACCCTCGTTAACTTCACCATTTAAGCACTCTCGTCCCACAGTCCCGGGGTCTGGTCTGGTCTTTACAAACGTTACAGACTACTCACCCGTGTGGCTACCTGATTCCCGTTTACTTACCTGAAGTCCTGTTGTGGTCGTTGTCGTTGTCGTTGTCATTGTCATTGTCATTGTCCTTCATCGTCCTGGTTCTCATCATCGTCATCCCTGCAAAAGACATTCATCCAACCAAGTCAGCGAAGTCATCGTCACATCAGGATTCCAGTTCATCGATCATCTCACCCTGCATTGCTCTATCTGCACTTTGTGCTCTATCTGCACCCTTGTCTGCCTTCATCTGAGTGTGACAATGTGGCATCTTTGATTTTTACTCAACACAATGTTCAATTTTGTAATTTAATAATTTGTATATTTTAATTTATTTTATTTTATGATTATTTTGTTAAATTATACATATCCTTCTTTTTAACTTGACATCCAGATAAGAAAATCACAAACGTAATGAAAATTATTATAGTTGTTTGTTTTTGCATCCATTTCAAATGTACTGCAGCATGAGTAAAGTCTCTTATCTGATTGTGAACCAGAAGAAAAAGAATATTGTCCTCTGCTTCCCTCTAGTGGGCAAAGTGCTTTAATCTGAAGGTGCTTGCTAAGCAGTGTTGGGTAAGTTACTCTAAAAAAGTAATTAATTACTAGCTTCTACTAATTACATCTTCAACAGAGTAATTAGATTACTCTCTCTAAAAAGTATTGCATTACTTGGTAACACTTTACAATAAGGTTCATAAATTAACTACCTTAGTTAACATGGTTAACACAAGACTAAGAATGAACAATACTTCTACAGCATTTATTAATCTTAGTTAATATTAATTTCAACATTTACTATTAAAATCAAAGGTTGAATTTGTTTACATTAGTTAATGCACTGTGAACTAACATGAACAAATCATTAACAGCTGTGTTTTTATTAACTAACATGAACAAAGATTAATAAATACAGTAACAAATGTATTGCTCATTGTTAGTCCAGGTTAGTTAATACATTAACTAATGAACCTTATTGTAAAGTGTTACCCATTACTCATTACTAATTACTTTCTAAATCCCATATCGACCATTTGAACAATACAAGGATAGACTACTCTTAATTCTTTCAAAAAAATAAAATAAAAAAACATTAGATGTTACATTTAGATGTTAAATCCACTATCGTTTAATATAGTTATAATTGTTCTATAGTCTATACGTATTTAATGCAATTACGTCAGAAGTAACTTTAATTAAATCACAGTAATCCCTTACTTTACTTTTTCAAGGAAAAGGTAATTCAATTACAGTAATTACTTAGTAATGAGTTATATCCAACAAGGAGGCAGTTCATTTGTAAACATGCTTAAAGCAGATTTACCAAGTGTAAACATTCTATTCTATTACACATAGTCAATGTGTAAAAACTTACAAATGCACTCTGTAACTAAATAGTATTTTAGTAGTGTGAGCTGGTAATATTTAGAAGATGAGGCTGTCTAGCCAGGATGAGAGACTTCTGCAAGCTGTAATATGCTTGTTTAGTTTTTTTTTTTTATGATGTAGTTATAACGTTACTGGAATATGGCAGAGACCTGTAGTATTTTTGCTGTCAATTTCAAGAATTCTTTCCCCATATGATGGTATTGTCTTGTTAAAGGCACGAATCTTTAAGCGTTAATACTGAGTGGCAATAGTCTGGGGTGGAGTGCCCTCTAGGGGACAGCCAGGGCACTCCAGCTGGTGATCGTAACATACATATCATTGTGCAAAATCATGAACCTGTGCATTCTCTATATAGCCTACCACATCTTCTATGGAGGATTGCGGGAGTGCTGGATCCTATCCCTGCATCTCGGACCAAACATCCTGGACTCCAGTGGAAAAGCGGCCAGTTCATTACAGGACTTTCTAAACCATGTGTTTTTTATTGTTCTCAGAACATAATATATGATATACATTTATTAGACATTTGCTCTTGAGTCTCAAAATTGACAGAAAAATGCCATGGACTATACAACTCATGCACAATATACAGTATGTGTTCTGAAGACATGCAGCACTTTTGTGTTTTTATTTGACGAAAATCTTCCACTCTACTGTAACTGAACAGTCATAGGGGAGAGCGGGGCACAAATTTGTAGCCTAACGCTTTTGACTTTCTCAGTTTGTGTAAATCTACTTAGGGTTCAGAGAATTTCTTTTTTCTATGTCTAGTACAATGATGTGGTTTTGTTTTATTAATACAGTATCCCCCGGTTTCACAGACGAGCCTTAAACTAGTCCCAGACTAAAATGCATGTTTGGGCTGTTTTAACTGAAAGCAACTTGCACAGACGTATCTTATAATATGTCAATGTCATTGTTTTGTCTTAACATACACATCAGTAATGTTTTTTTCTAAGGCACATTTATAAAAGGTACTTAAATGTCCTAACTGAACTAAGGCCTAATCCTGGCTTAGTCTAAGCCCTGTCTGTGAAACCAGGCCTATATACTTTTTTCTTGATGTAGGCCTACCCCGAAAGAATGGAAGTGAAATGTGACAACAAATGCCCCATAGGTGGGGTGATCTAATCAAACAAATATACAAGACAAACTAAAATATTTTCTCAATAAAATACAATTATTAACTTTTTCATATAAAATAATGCCTTTTTTTTATATAATTAAAAATAAACTCATTTTTGAGTTTGACTGCGAACACAGGAAAACACAGCTACAACATAGTTCAAAACATATAATTAGTAGGCTAATTTCTGAACATTGACTCTCAGTCTTTATTCACCTTTTTCTCATGTTTTCTCAGTAGAATTCATAAAAGTATCTAGCATATTTCTAATAGGGGCTCATTGCAGTGTGACATGCCCTCGCGCAACTGGGATTTAAATCCTGCGAGTGTCTTCTGCTAGTTAGCGATGCATTAAAGAACTATATCAACCGTTAAATGACATATTGGAGATTAAAATAATATCAGATTTGTCTAATTTTAAATAAACAAAAATATAGATGAAAAATTAACTTAGGAAAGAAATTTACTTTTGCTATGGTTTAATAAATGTCTATTGATATCTTCACAAAACAAAATTGAATTTTGGCGCTACTTTTTCTCTATATAGTGTTGATATGGCAACTAGTAAATACACCAAGTTTCGTCATTCTAGCATGTGTGGAAGTATTTAAAACAAGTGTGTTACAACTAAAATTGACTTTTTACTATTGTCACGATCCACACACAGGAAGCAGGGAAGATCCAATTTGCAGTAAGTATATTTTATTAAGGGTAAATCCAAAAACAGTGGTCAAGTCCAGGCATGGGTCAAATACCAATATAGCAATCCAAAACACAAGACAAGCGCAGACAAGAAACAGACACTGAAGTGGCGTGCAATGAAGAAACAAGGATCGTGGGGAATGTAGTTCAGAATGTGACAGACACCGTGGGGAAGGAGGACATCTAGTGGTGACCCAGGGAACACAAACCAGACACTGTGACATAACCCCCCCTCTACGGAGCGGCTACCAGACGCTCCAAGACGTGACAGACAAAACAAGAGTCCAGGCGGGAGGTGGACTGGTGGAGGATCAGGGGGAGGGATGGGGGGCCAGGTCCATGGAGGGAAACGGGGACAGGGAGTGACAGTTCATCTGGCGGCCAGGGCGGAGACGACAGTCCATCTGGCGGCCAGGGCGGAGACGACAGTCCATCTGGCGGCCAGGGCGGAGACGACAGTCCATCTGGCGGCCAGGACGAAGCAGACGACTCATCGGGCGGCCAGGGCGGAGAAGGTCGTGCAGGCGGCCAGGGCTGAAACGACAGTCCATCAGGCGGCCAGGGAGGAGACTCTCCCTCGGGCGACCAGGGCGGAGACGACCCCTCGGGCGGCCACGGCGGAGACGACCCTTCGGGCGGCCATGGCACAGGAACAGACACCAGTCCAGGAACAGGAACTGGAACAGACACCACCGGCTCAGGAACTGGAACCGACACCACCGGCTCAGGAACAGGCACCACTGGCTCAGGAACTGGAACCGACACCACCGGCTCAGGAACTGGAACAGACACCACCGGCTCAGGAACAGGCACCACCGGCTCAGGAACTGGAACCGACACCACCGGCTCAGGAACCGACACCACCGGCTCAGGAACTGGAACCGACACCACCGGCTCAGGAACAGGCACCACTGGCTCAGGAACTGGAACCGACACCACCGGCTCAGGAACAGGCACCACCGGCTCAGGAACTGGAACAGACACCACCGGCTCAGGAACAGGCACCACCGGCTCAGGAACTGGAACCGACACCACCGGCTCATGAACCGACACCACCGGCTCAGGAACTGGAACCGACACCACCGGCTCAGGAACAGGCACCACTGGCTCAGGAACTGGAACCGACACCACCGGCTCAGGAACAGGCACCACCGGCTCAGGAACTGGAACAGACACCACCGGCTCAGGAACAGGCACCACCGGCTCAGGAACTGGAACAGACACCACCGGCTCAGGAACCGACACCACCGGCTCAGGAACTGGAACAGACATCACCGGAACAGGCACCACCGGCTCAGGAACTGGAACCGACACCACCGGCTCAGGAACAGGCACCACTGGCTCAGGAACTGGAACCGACACCACCGGCTCAGGAACAGGCACCACCGGCTCAGGAACTGGAACAGACACCACCGGCTCAGGAACAGGCACCACTGGCTCAGGAACTGGAACAGACACCACCGGCTCAGGAACCGACACCACCGGCTCAGGAACTGGAACAGACATCACCGGAACAGGCACCACCGGCTCAGGAACAGGCACCACCGGCTCAGGAACAGGCACCACCGGCTCAGGAACAGGCACCACCGGCTCAGGAACAGGCACCACCGGCTCAGGAACAGGCACCACCGGCTCAGGAACAGGCACCACCGGCTCAGGAACAGGCACCACCGGCTCAGGAACTGGAACAGACACCACCGGCTCAGGAACTGGAACAGACACCACCGGCTCAGGAACAGGCACCACCGGCTCAGGAACTGGAACAGACACCACCGGCTCAGGAACTGGAACAGACACCACCGGCTCAGGAACAGGCACCACCAGCTCAGGAACTGGAACAGACACCACCGGCTCAGGAACCGACACCACCGGCTCAGGAACCGACACCACCGGCTCAGGAACTGGAACAGACACCACCGGCTCAGGAACTGGAACAGACACCACCGGCTCAGAAACAGGCACCACCGGCTCAGGAACAGGAACAGACACCACCGGCTCAGGAACAGGAACAGACACCACCGGCTCAGGAACTGGAACAGACACCACCGGCTCAGGAACCGGAACAGACACCACCGGCTCAGGAACCGACACCACCGGCTCAGGAACTGGAACAGACACCACCGGCTCAGAAACAGGCACCACCGGCTCAGGAACTGGAACAGACACCACCGGCTCAGGAATAGGAACAGACACCACCGGCTCAGGAACTGGAACAGACACCACCGGCTCAGGAACCGGAACAGACACCACCGGCTCAGGAACCGGAACAGACACCACCGGCTCAGGAACCGGAACAGACACCACCGGCTCAGGAACCGGAACAGACACCACCGGCTCAGGAACCGGAACAGACACCGGCTCAGGAACCGGAACCGACACCACCGACTCAGGAACAGGAACAGACACCGGCTCAGGAACTGGAACCGACACCACCGACTCAGGAACAGGAACCGACACCACCGGCTCAGCGGCGGCCATCTTGTCCGAAGACACAGGCTTGGCGGTGGCCATCTTGTCCGAAGACACAGGCTCGGCAGACGTGACGTGAACAGTCCTGGGAATTTCTAGGATCTTGAATAGCGTCGAAAGATAATCCAACAGGCTTTCAGCCGCTATGGCAACAGCGGGCTGCTCGGGCACGACCTCCGGGAAAACAGCGAGCTGCTCGGGTACGGCCTCCAGGAAAACAGCGGGCTGTTCCAGGACGGCCTCTGGGATGACAGCGACCTGGACGGGCACGACCTCAGGGGTGTGGTCAGTCTCCGGATTGGCAGACGTGCGTCTCTTACCCCCTCTCTGTCCGCGACGGCGAGACGGTGGCTCTGATCCGTCCCTCACCAGCCCAGAGTCGAAGGGGGGCCATGGTGGAGAGTGGTGTTGGACTTCCACTCGACCACCTCCTCCTCTGCGACCTCCCCGGGTCCCACGAAAAATAACCAGTCGGGTTCTCTCAAATAATTCTCTCCTCTCCTGTTCGGTGGCTGGGGAAGAGAAGTTTGAATACATACCGCTGGATCTGTGTGTGACAGAGTCCTTCTGTCACGATCCACACACAGGAAGCAGGGAAGATCCAATTTGCAGTAAGTATATTTTATTAAGGGTAAATCCAAAAACAGTGGTCAAGTCCAGGCATGGGTCAAATACCAATATAGCAATCCAAAACACAAGACAAGCCCAGACAAGAAACAGACACTGAACTGGCGTGATAAATACAAGGACTCCGTGACACATACTAAAACAGACAGGGTTATATACACAGGGAAATGACAATGCTAATGGGGAATAGGCTGAGTGCAATGATTAGTGACAAGGGACAGCTGAGTGCAATGAAGAAACAAGGATCGTGGGGAATGTAGTTCAGAATGTGACAGACACCGTGGGGAAGGAGGACATCTAGTGGTGACCCAGGGAACACAAACCAGACACTGTGACAACTATTTCTGAAAAGTTACTAATTAAATATGTTCCATTTCATTTCACACAATTCTATAACTTTAATTAAACAACTTAAAGTTGTATGCAATTATGGATGTAACTACTGATCTAACACCCAAGGTATAAAATTACCACTTTTGTATAGAGAAATAGCTGAAGTTTATAAAAACAGCAAATTATTGAAGTGTTTTTCCTTTTCTAAATAGAGAAATTCGGAAGAGATTGTAATCAGAGATCATGTTTTTAGGTATTTTAAGACAAAACTTGTACTAAAAAGTATAAAAATACATTACTGTGTTGATTTGAAATCATATCTTATTTAGTGGTCCGTTTAAAATGTATGATGTATTTTTAAAAGTGTCTATTTACACCAAGTGCAAACAGACACCTTGTTGGCAGAGGTTAATAACAATGGGCACCATATATATGATTGAGAAAAAAAACAAAAGAAATACCACTGACAACAGAATCAGTGGCGTGTTGAGTAAGATGTTTCATTGTATAATAACAACATATTCGTGCAGTGTATATGATTATTATATGCGGTGATATGCATTTGGAAAAGGGAGAAAAGTGAGTTTATATATAAATCGCTGTTCTCCCTTTTCCAAATGCATATCACTGCATATCCATTTTAATAATCATATATACTGCATGAATATGTTGTTATTATTGCATACTGTTATAATAAACTACAATAGAGTGTAGTGCAAATAGTATCTGCCACTATGTGCACCAGCTATAAATAGCATTTAACAAATATTTACACTCAGAGCAAAGGACATACTTATATTTTCACTTAATGTAGATAACATACTGCTATTTACACAGTGCAAATACTGCAGCATCTATATTGTTATTTATTTGTTACTGTCGCATCTAAATCGGTATTTACTTAGTGTAAACAGCATTTAACACTATTTGCACTTAGACCAAATAACACACCCTTTATTTTCATTTAGGAGTACAAAACTATCTTGATCACTAAAGCCAATGTAAATATATGATTATGTTGTTTATAAATACTACATTTTATAAGCGGATCACTAAATGAGATATTGGTGAAAAATTCAAGATGTTTTATAGCATTTAAAAAGAAAAAGTAATATGGGACAGTACAGTAATTAACTAATTATACAGGCCACGCCCTTTTGACCAAAAATATAAGAGATGTTTGAGTGAGTGAGTGAGTGAATGACAGAGAGAGGAAAAAGCATTTTTGCAGCAATGCCTAAACATTGCAATAATTTGAAAAATATAAAAATAATTAAATTAATCTGAAACACTGAATGACCATCCCAGAATAGCATTTTAAAAACTTTTTAAATAAATGAGAGAATGAAAAAATGGTTTAACTATTTCAGTCCACATTTTATTGCATGAATACATAGGCCTACATTATCAGATAAAAGGTCAGAACAGAGTTTCCTGCACCACATTTCCCTGCTCTCCTGTGACAGAGCCATGATGATCTCACGTGGTCACCTAAAAACTCAATTTTTTAATGTTTGAAACTGTTGACAAACGTAAATTTCACAAGAAATGCAGATAATAAATATAGTCAACAATAATTGCACTAATTTTAACACAAACAAAATACTTTAAAAAAGGGAAGAAGTCATTAAAATTAAGTTTCAATAATTTAACATGCATAAATATAAAAATATTTAAATTACATATATGTTGTAGCTCTTTTAAGCAGGTTAGCAAAATCAAGGAATTACTGATTAGCTTCTGATTAATTTGTTTCTTTAAATAATCAAACAATGTGATTGACATTATCACACTTTCTCTTCTTACTGCATGTATTGGTCTTCAATGGCACAGATAATGTAAAACTTTTTCTTTTTTTTATATCGTTGGTTCAAATGACATTTCATTACGTTACATCTACCATTCCTTCAAGATCTCGAGATCTTCAGATCCCTTATTAACATTCTTCTGGTGTTCAGTGCACTATAGAGATGCTCTGATCAGCCACAGCACAGGCAGCCAGCAGTGGCTCGCTGAAAGCATGTCTGACAACATGCAGCACCGACACAGATTCAGGATCATAGAACAGCAGGGTCTGACTGGGCCAATCCAGCAGCAGTCCCACTCTCTTGAGCTTCTTAGCCACTGCGATACCCACACTGCATCCATCATGACAGAAAGAAAAGTCTTCATCATAAATCGAGAGCACCCATGATTTTGAGTTGTAGCCCAGCCGTGCGCCATTGCCGGTCCCCTTGCGTTCTATGCTGGCATAGCATACACCCACTTTGAAGGCGGCACTCGTGCCCACGTCAAGTAACCAGCTATGAGTACCAGAGGACATGGAAGGGGAGCAGAGGGCGTTTGGCCAGCTGTCGAAGCGCTCCGGGTCATAGGGGTGTAACTGACGCTGACGTTTGGGCAGGAAAGTTAAGGTGTGCTGATCGTTGGAGAGGGAGAGAAGAGGACTGACCGTTTGTTTTTCAAAGTGCAGCATAGTTGAACTGTGGGCTAAAGAAGAGCAGGATATGTTAAGAAGATGTTCAGAGCAAGAAAATGAGAAGTTGAATGTAAGGGATGTAGAAAAGTACACTACCAGTCAAAAGTTTTTGATCGGTAAGATTTTTAATGTTTTTAAAAGAACTCTCTTATGCTCACCAAGGCTGCATTTATTTGATTAAAAATACAAAAATAAAAACAGAAATATTGTGAAATATTATTACAATTTAAAACAGCTGTTTTCTATGTAAATATATGTTCATGTGTAATTTATTCCTGTGATCAAAGCTGAATTTTCAGCATCATTACTCCAGTCTTCAGTCTCACATGATCCTTCAGAAATCATTCTAATATGATGATTTGATGCTCAAGAAACATTTATTATTATTAATAATGTTGAAAACAGTTATTTACATTTTTATTTCAGGATTCTTTAATAAATAGAAAGTTCAAAAGAACAGCATTTATCTGAAATAGAAGGCTTTTGTAACATCAAACACTATACCGTTCAAATGTTTGGGGTCAGTATAAGAATTTTTATTTAATTTTTGGGGGGAAATAAAAAAATAGAAATCATTATGTTTATTCATCAAGGATGAATTATTTATTATTCAGGACATTTATAATGTTACAAAAGATTCTATTTCAAATAAATGCTTTTGAACTTTATTTCAACATTGATAATAATAATGAATGTTTTTTGAGCATCAAATCCATATATTAGAATGATTTCTGAAGGATCATGTGACACTAAAGACTGATGATGCTGAAAATTCAGCTTTGATCACAGGAATAAATTATTATTTATCAACTAAATTCAGCCTTGGTGAGCAGAAGAGACTTCTTTTAAAAACGTTAAAAATATTACCGATCAAAAACTTTTGAACGGCAGTGTATAATCTAAATGTGCCAATGCCTCAATATATTACAGTACACTTGATTTGATCATGTCACATTGCATATGTTATCAGAATGTAAGCAGGGTATGAAGCTCATTTTTGGGGGTCTGATCATGAATTTACATGTGATATACTGAATCTGTCTTAAATGAACTTCTGTCTTGTGTAAATGTAAATAGAAGTCCACTTACCAGACGGCCCAAGCAGCAATGCACTGGCCCATAAACCCACCATGAGTTTACTGTCACTGCAGCCTCTGTTCAAACTCAGTTGCTCTGTATCTCTAGGTTCACCAACACCCTCTGCTTCCTCAATCCTAGCACAGTCATATACATGATCAATTATCATACCCAGCTTATCTCATTTTGTGTGTTTATTTATCTATGTGGGCTTATTGTTGCATTTATTGCAAACTGAAATTACCTGTCATTAATTTCCTCGTTTGAGCTCTAAAAAATAAAGAACAAAAACACAAAAAATCTGTGGATTATCTCACAAATGTAATTTAGTCATACAAATATACATATGTATGTTTTATTAATTGATTATGAACATCTAAATAGAAAAACAATGAACTGAAACTAAAAAACAATGAAATTGATTTAGGAGTGTTGAGTAGGCTACTTTAGATTTTAAGTATTATTTTGGGGAATCAGTCATCTACTCTGTGGAGTACTATTGAAAAGGGAAAAAAAAAAACTCTACTCTGTACTCTATTTATAACTATGCTTAAATGTCAATTATCTGCTGATGAATTTGATGTGTATCCTAGAAGCTTATGCTGTCAGGACAAATTACCTTTAATTTGATTATTTGATTGATTTGTTTTCCTTAATAAGTTTGAAAATGTAAGCATTGGGAACAGGTACTTTAAAGAAATCAGCTCTTCTGGGGTAAATTTCATCATGAAATGTCCAGGTCATATTTCATCAAAAAAAAAAAAAGTACATAGAAATTCTCCAAATATGATCAGTTTTGATTTATGTTTATACATTTTGAATAATGTTAACTTATGTTGAATGCGAAAGTACAGTAATTAATTGGTAACACTTTACAATAAGGTTAGTTTGTTAACAATAGTTAACTACCTTAGTTAACATGAACTAAGAATGACCAATTAATTCAATAACTTCAAATATGTATTCTTCTAACTGGCTCCATGCAAGCAAGATGATCATACATATTGTGTGAATACATAAAGTGAATGAAGCATTAATTGAGATTTGGACTGTGCCCAAAATTCTCATGGATATAAGAAAAAAAATTATAATCTCATAAATCTCCTGAAATTTGGCAAAAAGATTTCAAACTCTGTCTTTTGATTTCATCAGTCAGTTTCCTTGTTAATTTCTAATTCTTTAGTATGATGTCTTTGTTGACAAAGAATCTATACTTAAAATGTTCATCATTTATCAGAACTTTTTACACTCCTGACGTCTTCATTCACTCACCACAAGCATGGCATCTGTGGAGTGTGTGAGTGAGTGCACCAGGCTTGTGCGTGTGTGTGAGAGTTTCTCCAGAGTGTGTGTCCAGTGTGCTCTCTGAGTGAGAAGGCACTGCTCAACACGCTCTTCTTCTCTCTGTATGGCCTCTAGGAGACGCTGCTCCTCTTCCTCCAGAGCCTCACGCACCACTTTCACCTGAGCCAGCACTCGTTCTCTAGCACTGTTTGCATCAATCTAGCAATTAAATGACACAAGAGGCAATTACAATAACATATTACACTGTTATAACTACATTTCATCTGAATACCAGGGTTATTAAATAAAAACGGTAACACTTTACAATAAGGTTCATTAGTTAACATTAGTGTGTATTAACTAACTAATGTATTAGTGTATTAGTTAGTGTATCTAACTAATGTATTAACTAACATGAACTAAACATGAGCAATACATTTGTTACTGTCTTTGTTAATCTTTGTCACTGTTGGTTAATAAAAATACAGCTGTTCATTGTTTGTTCATGTTAGTTCAGAGCATTAACTAATGTTAACAAGATTTTAATAAAGTATTAGTAAATGTTGAAACTAATATGAACGAATATTAATAAATGCTGTATAAGTGCAGTTTATTATTAGTTCATGCTAACTAATAGTTAACTAATGTTAACTAATGAACCTTATTGTAAAGTGTTACCAAAAAATCTTTTGAAATCCTACAGAATAAGTTACCTATAATAATATCACAGTCCAATTATGTCCGATAACATAATATTACCATGGTACATGGTTGCCATTATGTAAGTTCTGCGGACTCAGTTTATGTAATGCTCTCTCACTTTCTCTCTGCATGTTCGGCAGTAAATAAGTGAATTCTTCAGGTACCTGTACAGCTTTCTCTCTTGCTGTAAGCGAGCGGTCAATGAATTGTTCAATCCGCAGGGCTTGCAGCTGCATTTTTTCGCAGACATCCACCAACTGATTCTGTTTAATACAAAGAGGAATAATGATTCCAAGATCACGTAATTGGCATTAAACCAGCAGTTGAATAGTGTGCAGGTGGCAGGAATGTGAAGGAATGTGGAAATGACCTGAATTTCTTTGTTGTTGAAAAAGTGTCTGAAAGGAGGAAATGTGTTAAGAATATTCAGATCTACTGGCCCTCAAAAGTATTCGGAAGCTTCCAAATATGTGAATTTTATTTCAGCTTCGTTTTGTGAAATTTTTTGGGTTGAAAATGTTTATGCTGTCGAAGATTATTTAGCATTTTATGCAAAATTATATTTTGTTATCTAACGAGATAAAATACTTTTTCTGGCCACTCTGTATCACAGGTGAGACCCTCAGGTTCAGAAAAAGCATCGCATTGAAATACAAAGAATATAATCAGTATTCGATGATGTAAGTAATATAACATCAGTTCTTAAGAAGTTTTTTTTTTTTTTTTTTTTTTTTTAGTATGGGAAATTTCAGCAAGAAAGACTTCAAATCAAGTGTCAAGATAGTTGCTCTAGTGAATACAAAATGTGCAATGGAATGCAATGCAAAAAAACAGTAGCATGGTTACTGCCATCTTTTAGCAAGAAGTTTATATAAAATTGTATCTGACGGGATAGTTTTCAATAGCATTACTGACATTTTTTAGGGAAACGTTTATATCAAATTTTATATGAGGGGATAGATAATTTCAATTGCCCCAAATGGAATACATCTGATTGCAGTGATTTCTTCCTCAATTTTAGTGAGCCTTCAGGTAACTTTGGGGCGTCTGAAACGTACTGACGTGATGAAACTGACCACGCCCTCTATGTGAATATACACAAATGCACAAGACTGCTGAAACTCGTAGGCTACATGATTATTCTAACAGTAGAGATATATTTTAAGTGAAGAAATAATGTTTTGTTATGAATTATTTTGTCAATGTTTTATACGTTGAAACCTAATTATTATATTTTTTAACTAATAGTGACTCACCCTTACTACAGTTGCCCGGGTAACCAGCTCTGTCACTGTATGACCCTGACAAGCTCCATCCAACACACATTGCGAGCATTTCAGTCTCTCTTCTGTATTACAGTACAACAGTAGTTCGCATTCATGTTCTGGACACAGTTTCGCTTCTCCTGAAGACGATACGGAGTCTGCACCGCTGCCTACAGGGGTCTCCACATATTTGCGCACAGGTTTAGTCGACGATTCTCCATTAACTGTGATATTGGTGTTTAAAAAGAGCTCTTCGCCTTCACTTCTTATTCGATCTTCATGTTTTGGATGGTCGTCCAGTCCAGGGTCAGTCAGGTCATTGACGTGCAAGGACACCGTTGCCAGTTCACAAAGTCTATAGTCCATACTCATTGCACTGAGAGATAATATGTTAAGTTCCTTAGCAGAATAAACGATGCGATGGGTTCGCCTGGTTTCGCTGATGTATACTGTAAATACCAGTAGCGCAGGTGTATCCAGTTTTAGAGCCCTGCCTACCTATCGCAGGTGTATAACACGGAAGTGGACTGGTTGTACAGTGCGCAAGTCTGAAATTAAATTTGTCTTCAGTTGTGGCCACTGGCCTAGTCACTCTCGTGAAACTTGGGACTGTTCTTGCAATATGCTAATTTGTCATCTGATCTTGCATGTAGCTTATTGGCTGAAATCAGACAACACTGCTCTGTTAATGTGTTACTCTCCATTCACTAAATAAGCTGTACTGAGTCTATTTGCTACACAGTTCTTACCATATGTATAGATCACCGTAATCTAAAACATTTCAAATAAAAATAAGATGTTACAATGTAAAAAAAAAGAAAAAAAAAGTGAAATATTACTATAGTATATAAAAAAATATATATTCAAGCTATTGGTGTGCAATGGAATTTATTGAGTTACAATATGCTACAGGTGCAGGGGTCCACAAGTTCATGCGCTGTACATTTTGTACATGGAGTACAGCATTGTTAAAGGGGTTACTTTTTGTTAAACAGTGTTAGACTCAAATCTTTGGTATCACTGCAAATATTCTTTAAAATTTCAATTAGTGACCCTTTTTGAAGTACATTGTTAAGCCAGAAGGTGGCAACAACTAGTGTCATTATGAGTGAGTCATTGAATCATTGTGATACCAACTGCAACAAGTTTTAAGCCCCAGTAGCTATGTTTCCATCCTCCAATTTTATGCGCATTTTGGGATATCACATCAAAAACTGGTGGATGGAAACGCCAAGATGCAAATAAATTCTAAAAATCCAGATAAAAAACGTATGGCGCATAATAATCTACGATGGAAACACATTTACCGAATAAATTCCTGATGCACATCAAAAAAATCATGTGACTTTGCGATGGGACAGCATAACAGGGCAGTCAGGACTAACCAGCGGACTAATCTCGTTGTACAGCTTCTGAAATGCTGTTCTCTTACGAGAGGTCTCTCGTACTGCGTAAGATATCTTACGCTAGGGGAAAATCCTTTTCCGCGAGATATTGAAGCCAAAAATTATCCTTAATTTTGTAATAATGCAAAACGCGTTGCAGCAGCAATGCAGACATAGGCGAGACAGCTCGCGCGCCTATTGGCTGCTCTGCGGCAACTGCAGCAGCCTATCGAGCGAGGCCTGGCGTGACGTCAGACCCAATCAGGGCACTTCGCGCCCGCTGCGTCACGTCCCGCCGAAATGGGCGTGGTCTAGGCCTATAAATATCGCTCGCAGGCAGCTATTATCTGATTTTTCATCCTTCAAGCGAAGCACACGCATCGCTGGAGCTGAATTAGAAGCCGCGCCGTCTGACAGAGAGCACCTTCAGCGGGACGAGTCACTGAAGTCGCTGGCCGCGCCGCCTTCCTTGCCTTCCTGCTGCGCTTTCCGGCATTATATCCTTTCTCTGCTACTGTGTTTATGTATGTGTGTGTGCTCGCCGCCGCGACACACACTCCCATTGCACTAAAAGAGCTGGGCGTCTTTTTCAAGACGCCCCTTTTCCTGATCACGCAGCTCTCGCACTCGCTGACGGCGACTGCCCTCACTGCGAGTTAGGTACTGCCTATGGTGACTCTGAGGACTCACCTGGCATCCTTCTCCGAGACTGCTCCTCCGCCCCCCCCCCCCCCAACCCGCAAAGCTTGCCGGTTCGCCCGCTTGCCTTGCCTGCTTGGGGGACGATACCTGTTCTCCCTCTGTTCGAGCCGCGCACACCGCGCCGCTCACAGAGGATGTCAGGAGCGGGCGGTCACGGGGCTAGCTTTCTCTCTCCCTCTGTTCAAGCCGCGCAAACTGCGCCGCTCACAAGGGAGGCTGGAAGCGGACGGTCGGGGTTAGTTTTTCTTTACGTTTATAAGAAAGCTACCCTGCCTTCTGCGCCCCATTCATGCGTCACTCACCGGCGAAAGGAGAAAGATGTGTTTTTTAGTCCCTCCGAGGATGGACTGACCTTCAATTTCTCATACATATTCCCAGTTCCCTGATCATGCGACTGGAAATATCAATATTGCAGCAGGCGAGCCTGTTTTAATACAAGCGCGCCTGCAAGCATACGCCGAAGAAAGCATGTGACGCTCTTATATGCTCGTGCATCCGAAAACCTTTGCGTTCCCCCCTGTGGCTCAGTGGCGGAATCATTGGTTTTTCTCACGAGAGACCGGAGTTCGAATCCCGGTCTAGCGGCAGTTAAAATTATGCCGCCAATGCTTCGCTCTGTCAGTTCCCTGAAAAGCGACTGCAGACGTGCATTTTGCAGCCAACGAGCGCGTTGCACAACCCGCTCGCCTGCACCCAAACACCGTTTCTATGGTTTCCGTGCGTCACTGGCGAAAGGAGAAAAGAGCGTTTTCTGGTCCCCCCGCGGACGGACCGACCTCCTCTTTCTCGTACATTTCTCATTCCCCTCTGAAGTTCGGGCGACTGGAAATGTCAGTATTGCAGTGAGCAAGCCTGTTGTAATACACGCATGCCTGCAAACAAACGCCAGCACGTTGACGCTCTCTTATAATACTCGCGCTAACTGAGTTACAATGTGTCTCCCCCTGTGGCCCAGTGGCAGACTCTCAGGTTTTTGCACGCGAGAGACCCGCGTTCGATCCCCGGGTCTACCGGCAGATAAAATTATGCCGTCAATGCTCGCTCTGTCAGTTCCCTGAAAAGGCGACTGCAGATGTGTATTTTGCAGCCAACGAGCGCGTTGTACAACCCGCTCGCCTGCACCCAAACACCGTTTCTATGGTGTTCCGTGCGTCACTGGCGTAAGGAAAAAAGGGAGTTTTTCTGGTCCCGCTGCGGACGGACCAACCTCCTTTTTCCTATACATTTCCCATTCCCCTCTGGAATTCAGGCGACTGGAAATGTCAATATTGCAGTGAACAAGCCTGTTGTAATGCACGCAGGCCTGCAATAAACGCCAGCATGTTGACGCTCTCTGTTTCTATGGCAACTTCTCGCTCGTTCAGTTCCAGTAAATGTGACTGTTCCAGTGTATCCTGCAGTAAACAAGTCGGTTCTGTCACCCGCTTGCCTGCACACAAACGCCGTTTTTACGGCTACCCAGATAAATCCCATAAGTGTGTATTTTTCTGGTGTCCCAGCCACGGCCGATGGTGCTTTATGTGTAAGAAGAATGCCCACTGCCCAGTGCCCATCTCTACACACAAGCACAGCCCGTCACACAGGGCTCGCGCACATGAATCGGCTCAGACCGATTGCGCTTCAAACATGGTGAATGTGCCCACTAACACCACGTTATGCATGTCTCACGGTTTCTGTAAAAACGAAACCAACGTGCACTCGCTTCACGCAAGCGAACGATGCTTTCGGTGTGATAAATGTGCCCGCTGTCCCGCGCCCACATCCACACATAGACATGACAGTTCCCACGGGAACCGCCCAGCCCTCCCCCTCGCGGTTAACCACCGCAGAGGAGTCGAGCGCGGGCAATCTGCCCGCTGTCATCAGCGCGCCCCATGCCTCAAATGTCACGAGCGACACGCTTGTGTTACAGCACACCGAAGCTTCCCCATCGCTGAGCGAGCGGAGCGCGCTTCGTATTCGACCCCTAGCTATCCATGCAGACGCATGGGCAAAGCTACCCGGGGTTTTCGAAGTGGGTGCTGAACATTATGGAAAGAGGCTATTCGCTGCAGTTTCGCCGACGCCCTCGCCGCTATGTGGCGCGCGTCGAGACCACGGTAAAAACAGAAGTAGCACATCTACTTCGAGCCGAAGTGACGAAACTATTGAGCAAAGGGGCCATAGAACCTCTCTCTCAAGATCAGAGCGAGGGAGGGCTATACAGCAGATACTTCCTGGTACCGAAAAAAGACGGGGGTCTCAGACCCATACTAGATCTAAGGCAACTGAACAAAGTGCTTGTGAAGCGACAGTTCAGGATGCTCACGACCAGGCAAATCCTTGTGCAGATTCGCCAAGGAGATTGGTTTGTGTCAATAGATCTGAAAGACGCGTACTTTCAAATACAGATAGCGTCACGTCACAGGCGATATTTGAGATTCGCCTTCGAGGGCCAGGCATATCAGTACACAGTCCTGCCGTTCGGTTTGTCCCTAGCACCCCGTACATTTACGAAGTGCATGGATGCGGCGCTCGCACCCCTCAGAATGAGAGGCATGCGAGTGCTGAACTATTTGAACGATTGGCTGATTCTAGCGCAATCTCGCGCAGTGCTCATAGAACACACGACCATTTTACTCGATCACCTCGAGGATTTGGGTCTGAGTGTCAATTGGGCAAAGAGCTCCCTGTCACCCAGTCAGAAAATATCTTTCCTGGGCACAGAACTGAACTCACTATCCATGATAGCGCGACTATCACAACAGCGCGCGGTAGACATTCGACGCACAGCGAACTCTTTTCGCTGCGGCGCGTCTGTCCCGCTCAAGAAATTTCAGAAGATGCTAGGTCTCATGGCCTCAGCATCGTCAGTGCTCCAGCTGGGTCTGCTCCGCATGCGCCCGCTGCAGTTTTGGCTGAAAGCGCGAGTCCCACGCGAAGCGTGGGCACCGGGTTTGCTTCGCCTCAGGGTCAATCAGAAATGCGTTACAGCTCTGAAACCCTGGAAAGCGAACGACTGGTACCAATCAGGTGTAAGCCTGGGGACTTCCTCGAGGGTGAAAGTGGTGTCCACGGACGCGTCCACCTCGAGATGGGGAGCGCTGCTCGAGGGCAGACCGTTCTTCGGCCAGTGGTCAGAACGGGAGAAGCTCCTGCACATAAACTGCCTCGAAATGCTGGCAGTAGACAACGCGCTGACGCGTTTTTGTCCCCAAATAAATGGTCACCACGTCTTGGTCTGTTCGGACAACATGTCTGTGGTGTCCTACATAAATCGCCAGGGCGGCATCAGATCCGAGAAACTGTACAGGCTGGCAGAACGCCTCCTGGTATGGGCTCAGTGCAACCTGCGCTCGCTCAGAGCAGCGCACGTGCCAGGGATCTTGAATTTAGGACCGGACAGACTGTCCAGGAACAATGTTCCGGCAGGCGAATGGTCTCTACACCCACAGACAGTCCAACTGCTGTGGAAGAAATTCGGCAGAGCGGAAGTGGACCTGTTTGCGTCTCAAGAAAACGCTCATTGTCAAGAATTTTTCTCCAAGAGCAGGAGCGCGCTGGCCCATGTGTGGCCCCGCCGCCCGCTCTATGCTTTTCCCCCCGTCTCTCTCCTGCCTCAGGTGATAGAACGGATCAGGGAAGAAGGATGCTCAGTACTGCTGGTAGCACCGTTCTGGAAAAACCAACCTTGGTTCCCAGCCGTGATGCAGTTAGCAAGTACTGCCCCGTGGCCAGTACCAGTGAGGAGAGATCTCCTCTCACAGGCCCGCGGCTCGATCTGGCATCCTCACCCGGAACTATGGTCCCTTCATGTCTGGGCCATCAACGGGTACATGTTGGACTCCCTAAAGGAGTATTAAACACGATCACGCAGGCTAGAGCTCCGTCTACAAGACGACTCTATTCTTCGAAATGGTCAGTGTTTTCGGGCTGGTGCACAGCCCGTGGTGTGTCACCCACAAATTGTGATGTGATGGAGGTGCTTTCCTTCCTACAAGAGCTGTTGGATGGGGGCAGGGCCCCCTCCACGCTCAAAGTTTATGTGGCGGCTATAGCAGCGTTCTCAGAAACAACGCTTGGTCAGTCAATAGGAAGGAACGATTTAGTCATCCGCTTCCTTAAAGGAGCTAAGAGACTGAATCCTCCCAGACCTCCCTCAGTCCCCGTATGGGAACTTTCTACGGTTCTGGAAGCCATGAAAGGTGCGCCATTTGAGCCTTTACAGTCAATCGATTTGAAACACCTGTCTTTCAAAACGGTGTTTTTGCTGGCTCTCGCTTCGGTGAAGCGCATAGGGGATCTGCACGCGCTCTCTGTGAGCGCGGCGTGCATGGAGTTTGGGCCCAATGACTCAAAAGTTATACTCAAACCTAAGCACGGTTATGTTCCAAAATCCCTCAACACACCGTTTAGGGCGCAGATTATCTCTCTGTCAGCCCTACCGGTCCCTGATGAGGAAAGAGACGCGAGCCTCCTTTGCCCAGTCAGGGCATTACGAGCTTATGTGTCTCGCTCGTCTGTTTTCAGACAGACGGAACAGCTCTTTGTTTCGTTTAGCGGACGTTCTAAGGGACTAGCCGCGTCGAAACAGAGCCTATCCAGATGGATAGTTGATGCTATAGCGCTGGCATACGCCTCCAAGGGCATGCAGTGCCCTTTGGGTGTCAGAGCGCATTCCACAAGAGGCATGGCCTCTTCGTGGGCTTGGTCAAGTGGGATTGCCTTGCAAGATATTTGTATGGCGGCAGGCTGGGCCTCCCCGTCTACATTTATAAGGTTTTATAACCTAGAGGTTCCCGCCCTGCAGGCCAGGCTGCTGTCGGTCTAAACTACCAGTATTATCTGACCTGATGCGTTCAGCTCAGAATGCTGCGTTTACTGAGCACAGCTCAATTTTCGACAGTTTAAAGCTGGGCAAACTGTGTAAGACCCACATTTTTTCCCATCAGTTCAGGCCGTACCCCGCCCTGTCTGTATGATGAAATTTGCGTCCCTTCGACGCTACTTTATGTGGAAAAGTGAGGCTGCACCCCTCCTTCTTCCCGGACTCTCTGTGAGTTCACTGAGTGATTGTGCACTATATGTACCCCGGGCTTTCGCCCTTGGGTCTTTGGTGTCAGATCTCAGCATGCACGGCGTTTTACACTGGGTCCCCTAGCGTAAGATATCTTACGCAGTACGAGAGACCTCTCGTAAGAGAACGTACTCGGTTACTAACGTAACCTCGGTTCTCTCTAGAAGAGGGAACGAGTACTGCGTATCTTGCCGTGCATGCACACGCTCTGGTTGCTTCGATGATGAAAAACCAGATAATAGCTGCCTGCGAGCGATATTTATAGGCCTAGACCACGCCCATTTCGGCGGGACGTGACGCAGCGGGCGCGAAGTGCCCTGATTGGGTCTGACGTCACGCCAGGCCTCGCTCGATAGGCTGCTGCAGTTGCCGCAGAGCAGCCAATAGGCGCGCGAGCTGTCTCGCCTATGTCTGCATTGCTGCTGCAACGCGTTTTGCATTATTACAAAATTAAGGATAATTTTTGGCTTCAATATCTCGCGGAAAAGGATTTTCCCCTAGCGTAAGATATCTTACGCAGTACTCGTTCCCTCTTCTAGAGAGAACCGAGGTTACGTTAGTAACCGAGTACGTTTTGGTTGTTCTGAAATGCCTGAGCAAAGTCTGTCGCCAAAGTGGTTCGGTATACCGTAATTACCTCCCAAAGCTGTCTGACACGACTGTGTTCCCAAACAGCAGCATCTGCCTCTTTTATTATAAACGAAAAGTAAGTATAAGTATATTTTTTTATATTTTATATTTATTCATTTAGCTGACGCTTTTATCCAAAGCGACTTACAATTGCTATATATGTCAGAGGTCGCACGCCTCTGGAGCAACTAGGGTTTAAGTGTCTTGCTCAGGGACACATTGGTGTCTCACAGTGGATTCAAACCCGGGTCTCTCACACCAAAGGCATGTGTCTTATCCATTGCGCCGCCACCACCACCACCACCATAGTATTGATATTTAGTGCCAGTTTATCAGGAAGTGACGTTTTTGTTCTCTTCAACTCACTGGATGGAATTAGTGCTTTATTCGCAAGTGTTTTATGTGATATTCCAATTTTGCGCACAAGTTAAATTCACAACTTTGGATAGAAACATAACTAGTGTCATACTCGTTACTTTGGGCATGCGAAATTTCTGCGGACGCTGCAATGGTTGTAATATGACGTCACACTCTGCAGCATCTTTTTTTTTTTTACGAAGGACAATCCTTGGGTGTTTCCAAAATTAGTCAGAGGTGTTTAAGTTAAAATCCAGTTACTGCTTAAAACACCTGAGTTTATGTTCAGTGTTGCACACTCGCGAAATCTCTCATTAATAAATAGTGTGTAGACACGATGCAAGTAAGAGATTCATTGTGCAGTGTAGACAGCTTCATTGATTTTAATGGAACTTTGTGAAATCACAATGAACTGAGATTTTTTTGTGATTATAATGGGAGCGCTCTTTACACGCATTTGAGGCTTTTGAAAAAAGAAAAAAAGTTTTGTTTTTCATGCTGCTTAGATGACCGATGGCCAATTACACGCTGCAAAGTTTTGGAAGTGACATCCACATATAAATGCAGGCACACGAAGAAGATTAGTTCCAACACAAAGTTTAATAAAGATCAGGCTCTGGCTCACTTGTCACGGTGGATGGTCCCTCAATGTCTGCGGGGGGCTCTTGCACATTCTTCGTGGTCGAAGGTGGTAACTTTAGCTGAGTCTGGCTGGGTCCTGGATCAGGGACGGACGCTCTCTGGAAGATGATTCTCTCCAGTTCAGACCGGTGGTGTCTGGGAGGTCAATGGGACGGTGAAAGTTCACCCCTATCCAGAACAATGACTTCAGGGTCTCATCGTCGTAGTGGCTGGGGGTGGCGAGACGGAAAAAACTTCCAGTAAAAGACAAAAAATCGGTGCTCTCACGAGCCACCGCAGCAAATCGAGCTGCATGATCCATATTAGATTCGGTCTTCTGTCACAGGGCGGTTGCAGGAAGGCACACCAAGAAGAAGATTAGTTCCAACATGAAGTTTAATAAAGATCAAACAGGCAAACAGCAGAACAAACAGAGAATGAATGTGAGGGATCAACTTATAGCAAACACAAACTAGGATAATAAATAGAACACAGCTGAAACCAAGAATACAAATGAGGAGCAGGAAAACTGAACAAAGGAACACATGATGAGAATGAAAACAAACTAAAAGTCCATGATAATGCATCTAACAGAACATAGTGGTGACAACATCAGTCATGCCTTCAAGTGATTTTAAAAAAGCTTTTAGGCTACTAGCTTTCAGAGGTTGTCGGGAACATTAAATGTCATTACACCGAACAGGAAAAGTCATCCTTGTTGTGTTTATTAAAACGCTCTTGCAAACTTTATAACTCGAACGTTCAGGGAAATTGTTTTTTAAATAAAGACTGAAAGACTTGTCAGAAGCTTTGTGATGGTGACGTTGAGGTCACATGGCCGTAGTCTTAATGCATTATAGTCCTACATGTCTATTATGTTCTCAAAATTCTGGCCAGTTGATAATACCTAGAATATCAAAATCAACTGTAGGAGGTAAATCCATTACCTGTTTAGCACCTAAACTTTGGAATAGTCTTCCTAGCCTAGACGCAGGCACACTTTGCCAGTTTAAAGCTAGACTACATCTCTTTAACCTGGCATAAACATAACACATTATAATTTTCTGTTATTCATATCTGTTAAATGATTTTCAGGCTGCATAAATTTGGTCAACTGGAACAAGGAACACTTCAACACCCGATGTACTTGTCACATCGTAAGAAGAATGGCATCTACGGTAATATTATTCTGTCTGTCTCATCCTTATCTCAAGGTTACCGTAGTCACCCAGATCCGGTCCATATCCAGATAAGATGGTGGACCTGCACCTAGACATGATCAAAACACAGCCCTGAAAGTCAGTCGAGAACGTGTCTACAAGACAATCCCTGTGAAGGCCTCGTTGACACAACAGCCATCGACACTGATCCTCAGCAAAGACCATAAGAACCAGACAGGTCCTCCGCACAGACCCTATGGCCAGCTTTGGCTCCATACTGATGTGACGAATCAATCTTCAAGCAAAAGGAACTGGATGAATATTTGAATGCTACCAATCCGATCTTAATTCTGACTTGTGATGCAGCTTGAATCATAATGACACCGTGTTAATTTGCTGGCCAGAGGAGAACTGGCCCCCTGACTGAGCCTGATTTCTCCCAAGGTTTTTTTTCTCCATTCTGTCACCTGAAGGAATTTGGTTTCATTGCCACTGTTGCTTCTGGCTTGCTTAGTTGGGGATTTTATATTCAACAATATTATTGATCTGACTGTACTGACACTGTTGTATGAGAACTGAACTGAGATGGACGATGACATAATTTTTGCAGAATTGCTTTATAGATGAAATGAACAATAATTGATGATCTTTAAAACAGAACTGAATCAACACTGAACTGAATTCAGCTGAACAACATTTTGACATGCATCATTTTCCTGTTATCACTGTAAAGCTGCTTTGAAACAGTCTGCATTGTATAAAGTGCTATAAATAAAGGTGACGACTTGACTTGACTAGTTTAGTTCGTTTATAGCCTAGTACAATTAGCTTTTTTACATATGCCGATTGTATTTAGGCTTTGAAAGTCTTTATAGTTGTGTTCATTTGTGAAGATTATCATGATGAACAAAACGTGTAAGAATCATAAACTTTTGTCAGTCACAGAGCTTATTTTCTGCAATAATCCGAAAGCCATGTAGAACCACAAGAGGCCATCTGTTTGATATACTGTATAAAGCAATCAATCACAGTTTGTTTTGTACAGTATCATGTTTAGGGGTGTGAAAATGTAATCTCTGTGTCCCTACAGACCTGCTCGTAAAACTCTTGGATGTCTGGTCTATACCATGAACTTCATATACTTCTGAAAATCCAACATTCAGTTGATTCTGATAAGCACTCGTTGTCACAAATGAAAACATGACGGCTTTTTTTTTTCATGAGGGGGTTAGCTTTGTTTCTCGGAGGACAGTTAAAGAATGCAACACACACATTTCCCGGAAATTCTGTAGAATTCAACCAATCAGATGATGACTTAGAAACTTCCAAAGTGTTTCCTATTTGTGAGCCTTATGCATCAGACATTCAACCAACAGTCCTGGCGTGATGTCTGAGGCTGAATGAATTCCCGCATCTCAACAGATAGTGATATAAGTAGGTTACTTCTGATCACTCAGTGTCCAAATCTGATCACTCACTTTCATTCACTCATTAAATGGATTACACTAGTGGAGTAATACATAGGGAATTGTGAATGAGGGTATATGGGGGTGATTTCGGATACAGTGATTTTGGATAGTTCAGACTCAGGTGAACGCTAGGACATCACTTTCATGAACAAACTGTATGAAGGAGGGCTGTAACTGAAATCCCCCCTTATGAAAGGCTATTTCATGGCCCACATTCAAATGCGGTCACATGCTTCATGAGTTAGTAAATATATAAAATTGATGAGTGGCACCTTTTGCTCTTTTTTAAAATTATTCTTTCTATTATGCTTCAGACCTTGTTCTACATTCTCTTATTTTATTGTTTACATAATTTAACCAATGCAACTTTCTAGCATGTTCATTGTAAATCGTATAATATTTATCTTGATATACACATACACATATACACATGTGCATACAATAAAAAAAATGTATTTACAAAGGGATTCCGAAACGTTTTGTTCACTTAAAAGATTAATAAAAAAGACACCCACATGCAGAGCAACGTTTTGATTCCTAAGTGAATAATTACATTTTTAACCATTAACCTTCATCCATCTTTCAGAGAAAACAATGTTGTAGGTAGGCTTGTTAGTCTGTTGAATGGACCTGCAACATTCACGTGAAACAGGAATACATATTTCAGATATTTCATAATTCAAATGTTACATTTACGTTTATGTAAATTAAGAGTTGTGCTTTCAAAACTGCTAATTTTCCCAAAAAATGCTAATTATGAATATGCTGCTGACGTAGAGTAAAAAAATAAAATAATACATGCCAGTGCATTTCAGTAAAATCAACATTTTATATGTCCAGATAACTTCTGTAAATGGCACATCCGAATTAAATAAGGGCTTCAATGAGAAAAAAAAAGTATGTTTTTTGCACAACCATTGCCCAGTTGTTCAAAAGAAATGTAGGCCTAGTTGTATTTAGGTTATCAGATTGGATCAAATCTTGAAAATCGTTTTTTTTTTTTAAGGAAACAAAAATTTTTTAAATCGAATTAGATCACATAATCCAGTTGTTCAAAAGTAATCTGATCAGATATTGGCAATCGGATTGGATCAAATCTTAAAAAAGGGTTGTTCAAAAGAAAAAAAAAGTTTCTGAAATCGGATTAGATCACAAAATCCAATCTGGGTTTTGATCTGGATCAAATCATAAGTTTGTGTTGTTCTTTTGGGTCCTACTTTTTAGTAAGATTGGGATAGTCTACATTTGATCAACAACTACAATTTAATAAAACTTTAACACTGGTAAAAAAATTGTTTTAACATTTTTATAATGTATATTTACACACACACACACACACACACACACACACACACACACACACACACACACACACACACACACACACACACACACACACACACACACACACACACACACACACACACACACATATATATATATATATATATATTGCTCTTATTAGCAGTTAATTAGAAGTACACTTTTTAGTAAGAGTAACTTTTTAGTAAGGGCTTTTTAGTAAAGTAAAGTAAAAAACAAAAGAAGAAATTTTAGCACCATAAAAGAATCCCCCATTACTTTTGAACAACTGTCTGGGACTCCTGGACCCAGCTGTGCCGGTGAGCATTTCGCGCTAAAATGTCGTATTTTTGTCACGAAAAGGCGTGGTTTCTCAGGAGGCGGGCTTTGTCGTAAAATCTCGTATTGTGATTGGACAGAGTAGTATAATACGTTCACGTATATCCACATACGTCAGCATAAGAATTAAATACCCAACACGAATGCATCGACGATGCGCAGCTCTGATTGGACAAATCACTGTCAGTCCTCTTTTACGATTGGTTTACGTTCAGAATTTGGTTAGTCCCTCCCCCCCCCCGAAGCTGGCTGGTTTTTCCAACGCCTCTCAGCGGACGGCGCATCACGGAGGTTTGGAAGCGGGTGGGGAAGACGCGGGCAACGACTGACCCTATTACACTAAAAATTGTACTCGGGGTTGGTTTGCCCGGACCGATTTCCAGCCTAATACCGACATACCTGCTCTCACATTTCAACCCAGTCCTGACATCCCCTCTAATGTCGGATTTCAAGCTCGGGATTGTTCGACTTGGCCGTGTGGCCGGGAAGGTGAGCTGAAACCTAGGGCTGCCATGTGCGACGCAAAGGGGAGGGGAGCCAAGATCCGTGAGCTAAATGCTTCTGTTTAACAATTAAGTGGCAGATTTGTCAATTTTTTATGTTGTCGACCTTTGGCAGAGGGGGATATGTGTAATATATGAATGTAGTTGTCGTCGAAACGGGCGGGTTTTATTATAAACTGGTCAGCTCATCAGCCGAGTAGGTTTAGTCCCTTTTGAACCGCCTACTGTTGAT
Organism: Leuciscus leuciscus; assembly: GCF_965113295.1. Classification (NCBI taxonomy): domain Eukaryota; kingdom Metazoa; phylum Chordata; class Actinopteri; order Cypriniformes; family Leuciscidae; genus Leuciscus; species Leuciscus leuciscus. Next base: position 13,493,931 of record NC_138729.1, read on the forward strand.
GTGTAGCGCAACTAGATGGCTCGGCCGAGAGTTCGCTTGCTAACTAGGGAATGTAAAAGTTATTTTTTTTCTGTTATAACGTTACTTGAATAATGTTTTAAGCACAAGACCGTTGCGGTTTCCGATGCTTGGTCCACGTCAGTAATGACACTGGCATCCAATATGGCTCAGCCAGCTCAGAAAATGCCTCAACCAGGAACCGTTCACACGCAGCATGACAACCGGCATGTCTGCTGTGATGAACCTTAGCACTGTCTTTACCAGGTTTATCTGTCAAACATTTATACAGTCACTGCTCAGCCACCTTGTAATTTATCACTTAACGCTGCTAAAAATGCTGCAGGCTTCTTAAACTTAACTGTTTTGATCTGTTTTCTTTGCGTCATCATCCCGAACAAATCCAAGCTGCCTCTGGGATGACAGGCCGCTGATGCCATGACACTAGAGGGCAGCCGGTAAACAAATCTCTATGGGGTTAAACAACAGGACCATGTGAGAAGTTGCATGGAAAAGTGCGCACATAAGACGCAGACTATACAGTAAATGATACCCATTTAGGTTGTATATGACGGAATATATGGCGTTATTTTCATGACAAATGTCGAGAGCGCATTATTGTAAACGCGAGAGCACATCCATGAAATGCGCGAACGCGAATCTGCTTGCTTGCGAATTTCGGCCAAAAACTTAACGCTTGTTCACACCATTATGAACTTTTTCGAGACTCGCTCAGATATTGCACTCAAACTCTGTCCTGACTCCTGTGCACTCGCAAATTTCTCATTTCTCTTGCACTAGAAAGCTCCTGGATTAAACATTGTCAGAAGTTATCAACAAATCAGAATAGACTTCCACGACTGACCGATGAAAATGATTGAACTGCACCTAAAATTCTTTTGATAATCAAAGATGGATCTTTATTTTCTTTACAATTTAATAATATTGAACAATATTAATGAAATGTATTTGAAATGGATCGGAATTGGGCGCTTGGATGATTTGTACATATCAATATGCTAGTCTGTCTAACTGCATCACTACATTATACAGACATTACAGGTCAAACCCCTCTGAAAAATGTATCTAAAACAACATTAAATGGCTCTTAAGACACACTACATATAAAAGTTCAATATGTCATATGTCAAATATATAAACTGTGTTTAAATAATTTGCTCTAAAATCTCAACATCCTATCAACATCAAATGCAATAGTAGATGTAAAAAAGAATGCACAAGATATCATTACCAATAAATGTCCAAACAGTGATTCTAGCAGAGCATTTATTAGCCTATGTTGTTTGTTTCATTCATTGCTTGTTTTTTAGTTCTGATTTTTATTTTCCCATGAAAACCCACTTCATACACATTAGAGATGCGCTTATCAGCTCAAATCCGTCATCTGAATCCGCTGTTAAAAATAAATAATTCACCCGCCACCCACCCAAACTTACGATGATTTTCTCTGATTTAGTCATCCGCACCCGATCGTCACAAGTCGGTACTGAAATGTTAAAAATGTGCCGCTTTGAGCGTTGTTGAGCGGAACCGTAAACACCTCTGATTGCCCATTGTGCTCACGTGCTGTCAAATATGTCTGTGATTGGCTACAATGTTCAGCACTTCAAAAAGATGTTGTAAATACATCAATTTGTATCCAATCACCTCTTCACTGAGCGCTTGCACAGATACACATGGGAGCGTTTGTAAGCAGGGGTCTATCAGCGGCCTGCTTGTGCTTTCAAATGCTCCCGTTTTCAAAACACTATCAAACACTTCTGTGTGCTCTCAAACACTCATGTGCGTTGATCATTGTAGCCAATTACAGACATATCCGATGAGCGTGTGAACACAATGGCCAATCAGAGGTGTTTACGATTCCGCTCAAAAGAGTCACATTTTTAAAATTTCAGTTCCGACTTGTACACACAATTCAAATTAAATGCGTTTATCCCAAGCAAAGGCTGGACATTGGCTTTATTTTGTTTGTCATATATCTACATACAGCGCTTCTTAGCTGTTACATATCACATACCCAGCACTTGATTGGTCCTGGTTAGAGTTGTCAAAAAGTACCGACTTTTAAAATACTGACATTTTAAAATGTGACGATACATACCAGCATTTCCCTCTAGCATTTTGAACGCTGTTGAACGGATTCTTAAGCACCTCTTGATTGGCCAATGTGTTCACGTGCTCAACGTAGATATCTGTGATTGGCCATTGTGTTGACGCGCTCAATATATATGTCTGTGATTGGCCATTTTGTAGACGTGCTCAACATATGTCTCTGATTGGCCATTGTGTTGATGCACTCAACATATATGTCTGTGATTGGCTACAATGATCAACGCTTCAAAAACATGTTGTCTTCAAACGCTTAGATGCACACGGGAGTGTTTGAAAGCGGCGTCTATCAGCGGATATATTAGGGTTATATCCTCTGATGCATCTCTAACTTTAATGTTACATCAGTCATTCACATTAGTGCTTGCTTGGCTAAGGTATGCACCGTTATTGATACCAGTAGTGCAGTTCTTGTATGTGCACCGCAATAAATTAGAAATATACATGTCGGTTTGTTGATTGACATACACTTGTTATTGTTGATGGTGAGGAATTACAGTTACAACATCTCATAATGTACCTCAAAATGAGTAGCATATCACTGAGAAATGTCCAGCTCAAGTCGTCCTTGCAATGGAGATTTGTGTTGAATAACTAGTTCTTCCAATGTTTCATTATCGGACTCGCACTCATAGATATGGTAAAATCGATGTCATCGTTACTGTTTACAGTGTGTACAATACAATCGCTGTGGACTGTTATGGTAATGGCCGTTTCGCTTCCGGTAAGCGCTGTAAGCGGTAGACCAATCACAACAGACTGGGCCATCTGGCCAATCAGAGCAGAGCAGGCTCTTGGAAAGGAGGGATTTAGAGAGACTGATTCATCCGAGTCGTTTGAGAATAATTGAAAAATGTGGTGATGTACAATGTATATTATGAGAAAATAATATAAATGTTTTTTGACCTTTGATGCATGTAAACCTGTTGTAGGAGACCTCCAAAACAAAATTAGGAACCTTTAAAATGGCATAATAGGGGCACTTTAAGCTTGATGTCGACTAGTCGCTGATCATGGCCTATAGAGGGTGCCACAGGATAAGAAAACTTTGAAGTCCACTTTTACGCTCTGTTTTCAACAGTTAAAATGACAAATAAATGCATACTCTGAGAGCGTTACACAAGATATGTTTGATTATACCAGATTTGGATGCTCAAAATCGATGGGGTGAATGCAGCTGCAATGTAACGCACATGCATACGACAGTAGCTCACACATCGCATGCAGATCACGTGCACAGAAACATACAGTAGCGCAGAAATTTATTGTCAATATTGTTCTGTGATTTATCTATAAAATAGCTTAGAAACTAAAAAGTTCTAGCATATATTTCTTAGTAACTAAAACCCACTACAATATTAGTATGGAGATGCTGCCAGATAGAATTTATTCACATGCAGTCTCTCTCACTAATGCATTCATATACATGTAATCTTTACTGTGCTATTTTATTTGTATCCGAACGAGCAGAAATCTGTGAGAAATATAACGACCCAAAGACAAAAGAACTGAAATAAGCTGTTATGTAGGAGCAATAGCCTTGTGGGCAGCGCTGTGTCAAATGCCATAGCTGTGCACAAGGCAACCTGCGTTTGAGTCTTAGCTCGAGGTTCAGGCTTATTTGTTCATTAATGTCATCAGCGACTAGTTGACATTGACTCGACTTTAATCACATAAATGTTGACTTAAAAAAACTGAGTTCTGGATCAAAACAAACTTTTCAAAACCCATATCCAATAATTGCAAATATAAAAGGTTGTAGACAATTCATTGGTCGAAAAGTGTGGGAACCATGCTTATAGCAGTTTTAAGGAAACTTGGGTTTCAGTGAGGAGACACGACAAGTAATATGTTTTGAATTGTTTTTAATGGACTTTCTCTGCATTGTAACAACATTTTATTCTTTTCAGACAAAGTACACTTTGATTGACGAGCAAGACATACCATTAGTGGAAAACTATGCCTTTGAGGTGAGAACCTGTTTTGTTTTTTTTCTTTAGGGGTCCAAGCACAGAAGTTGCTAGAACCCTATTGTGTTTGTACTAATGTTCTTCTTTATCTTTAATTTTCTGCCCTAAAAATGTATGAGCATCAGACCATAATCGCAGAGACCCCAAACTCAGCAGAATGGACCCGATAGTGCACAGCTACTCAGGCACACAGACACTCATTTGTCTGACACTAGGTGGCGTTACAAGGCAGTTTGCATTTTGGATCCCAACTCCTAAGGGGAAACAAAATTATTTTCCCCCTGAATCCTTGAGTCAAGACCTACAAATAACTGTAATTTTCCGCCATTTAGAGTTTTATTTAAGTCCTACTTTTTCAAACTCCTTGGCCGTTGGTCCTCTCTTTACCAAAATAGGCACAAAACAGCTAGAGACTGTGCTGGCAAAAAGCTATTTTAAATTATCACGCTGTCAATTTAGATTTATTGAAGCATTGCAAAGGTTTAAGTTAATTCATTGGTCAAACACTTTTACAAGTTGACATATATCTGCTGAACGCAACTTGCTTAACATAACTTGACACACATAGACAACACACATAGACAACAGGACATTCTGATGATGCACACCAAGTTTGGTAAACTTCTGGGCGCTACAACTAAAAAAATATTTATAACTCTGTATAACCGTGATGTTTAAAATTGGTATGCATTTTCTTTGGTTGATGCCCTAATCTTCTGACATGACTTACTTAAAAAAACAAAACAAAAACAAAACATGGCTGCCAGCAGCCAATCAAATTTTAGCAGCTAATGACATCAAATCTGAATGGTGTACCGACACAAATAAGTCTTCATCAGACTTCACCAAACTTTGCACGTAGACCATGCACATAGACCATGCTAGCAAAAAGTTATCGAAAGAATTTTGATCTATTAAACATTTGAGCAAATATGATTTGACATATTTGATGGGTGTTTCCCGTTATGACTATTATGCCTATATCTTGTATGCACCTATATCTTGTATGCAGTCCAAACTTCTCAACTTTGTACATATGGAGAACAAGTCATTCTGAGCAACAATGCTTAATTTCATGAATTTATGATGGTTGGGAAGCTAATAGCAAATTCTAAACTATCAGCCATTTCAGCTAAAAGATGAAGGCTGTGATATTAATGTTATAAGGAATCATTTAAGCATAATCTTTTTCTACCGGTTTCCATTCCTTTTGAATGGAAATAAATGCATAGATCTAGTTCTTTTGAATAACTATGGTGTACTGACAGTATAGTTTTATGTAATTAGTCTACATAGACATCTTTGAAATGCTTATAGATCGTTAAATGTATCATTTTTATAGACTCCAGTAAAACACTTTTTCAAGTTACCTTAAAACTAAGAGACAATTTTCTTTTTCAAGATTATATATTATACAATTTCTATGAAGGCTCTTACTGTTATAAAGGCTCTATACTGTTATACATTAATAGCCCATGAGGATAATTAATGATCCAAATGAAACGCATGTTATTATGAGGATTTTACAGCAAAGTCCATCTTGAATAAAACCCAAAATAAAATAAAACAACAGTATGAAAACTTTTATGGTTGCAGTTTAACACACGTTTGCTTTATTCATACCACAAATAAAGCAATTGTGTGTTAAACTGCAACCATAAGTTTTCATACTGTTTTTTTATTTTTTTTATTCAAGATAGACTTTGCTGTAAAATCCTCATAATAACGATGCATTTGGATCGTTAATCATCCTCATGGGCTATTAATGCTTGTCTCCAATGATTGTCACTTGAGCACACTTTTTCCACACATGCCTATGAATTTTTTTCTTTTTTTATGACCTATTCAAGTTTTTGAAAACATGTTATTGTCACATTATATAAATACTATTATTTATTATACTATTATTAAATTGAATGCCTGAATGTTTTTATTTTCAGGCACGCATGGAAGTTGATGCAGATGGGAATGGGGCAAAAATCTTTGCTTATGCCTTTGACATCGGTAAGGGTAGATGGGCTGGTCGACCACTGCATGAGTTACTCTGGTGAGTGTACTGCTAGAGTCCATTGCAATTCCTACTACTTTTTCGCTGTTTACTGTTTCCTGATGTGACTGTCACAATTTAGCCACTAGTGAAAGTTGTAATGAACGTTCAGTTTGTTAGTGAAGTCACCTTCTCATTAGGGGTGTAGCGGTACATCAATATGGATCAATACATCGATAAAATGACACAATATAATGTATCAATGCAATGTGTACAAATATCTGTTTATTTTACCTTTATCTTGACACTCTGCACATTCTCTGGCACTAGTGGCATTCTCTTCATTTTGTTGAATATACAGTAAAAAAAAAAGAATCGTTCAATTGGGATACTAGGAAAAAACTTTAAAAGGCAATACTATATTTGCACATTTTCAAAGCACAAGAAGACAAACTTTCTTGACTGTTGTCATTGCTTAGCGCATTGCACAAGCTTATAATGAACTATGATAGAACTCATGTAACAAAAAAATTTAGGGCTGTAGCTATCGATTATTTTAGTAATCGAGTATTCTACGGATTATTCCATCGATTAATCGAGTAATCGGATAAAAAATTGTGGTAATAAAAATAGATCCAAGTGAACAACAGCCTTTAAAATTACTTAAAGACAAATAGGTAACACTTTACAATATGGTTTGTTAGTTACTCAGAATGAACAATATTTATTTCTACAGCATTTATTAATCTTAGTTCATGTTAATTTCAACATTTGCTAATACATAATTAAAATTAATGGTTGTATTTGTTAACATTAATGTAATGAACTAACATGAACAAACAATGAACAGCTTTATTTGTATGAACAAATGTTAGTTACAGATGTAGCTATTGTTCATTGTTAGTTCATGTTGATTAATACATTAATGTTAACTAATGAGCCTTATTGTAGTGTTACCCAAATAACAATAACAAGCAATAATTATTGGTTCAAATAAAGTATCAAAGTAATCATATGGGTTTTATTGAACAACGCTGTTAAAATACACCATGTAAAATATATGATAACTAATAAACATAACATTTAATTCAAATGTCAACTTAATCTTTCATATTTGGTCACTTCTGTACGATAGAAATGCAACAGCTGCCGTAATTTCTTGAAAAGAACATGTGCACGTCAAAACATGCAAGCAGTGCAAGGGTTAAACTTCTATTTTGAAATCGCGATGAACAACAATTCGCACATGAGAATATATGCGATTGCGAATATATTTCTGAATATATTCAGAAACATACTTATGTATTCTCCTGTGTTGGCGAAGATTTATAAATGAGCTGCATTACGAATCTTGTGAAACGGCGCAGACTGCGTGCAGATGAACGTTATAAGCCACACAAACTCACAGCATGCAAAGATGGAGTTTGAGAAACCCGAGACGCTCCACGCATATAAATGATGACAGTAAGTTACTATGAAACACGCGTCCGGGGTTTTGCGTTCCCAAATGCACATTATTGGAAACTTAAACAAACAGCACATGCAGAGACTGAGTATACGTGTGGAGCAGCGTTTACTGTGAACGGAGCTGAGGTAGGCCTATTTTTAACACAATCTGCACGCATGTAAATAATTCAACCGTCATGCTTCTCTGTGGGAGAAAAAAAACAGCGCATATATTTATTTAACTTAATCTTAGCCTTTGTGATTTCACAATATCATGATTGTAAACAGTTAAATATATCGCGTAGCCTTAGAAAACTGTGTAATGCGGTTCATGGACTCTCGTCTGTGGAATGCGCCACTTCCGGTATTTTGCCGGTTACTCGACACGGGTAAATTGCAATCGAGGATTTTTTTTAATCGAGTACTCGACTTTAATCGAGGAATCGTTACAGCCCTAAAAATTTTTATAAAAATACTTAATTGAACTCTCAAAATCCTGTAACACAATCCACAACAAAATCAACACTAAATAAAACAATGAAAAGTCGCTTAATTAAGACTTAATTTTCCCCCCAGTGTTTTATTAGGGGCCAAGCCCCGAAGGGGCAAGGCACCTATTGTATCTGTTAGTTTTCTTATTATTATTATTCTTCCGCAATGGGAGTCTATGGCAGCCCTATGAACCGTAAGTAGGAAAATGATGAAATTTGGTACACTTCTAGTGATGCTAATGAATAGTAATTGGACCAATTTTTTAGCCTCTAGGACCAACTCTATAGCGCCACCACCAGTTCAAAATTTAAAAATTTAAATGTTTATAACTTTTGAACCGTTTGATCTAGAGACATGAAACTTAGTACATCTGATTCCTCTCATCAAAGTGATCACAACCAATACCTTACATTAAGACTCCGCCCATTACATTAGTGGCCATTTTGAAAAGTACAGTATTCAGTTTTTTCGCTATTCCTCCTTCAAAATTTGTCCAATTTTGTCCAAAATTTTATCAAATGATCTTTGGACTGAGCCGCACAGAAATGACTGAACAGATTTTTTTTATTCATCTTTGTTCAAAAGTTATGTTGTCGCAAACTTAACGAAGTCGACTCAAAATTGGTTTAGAGGCTGTATCTCGGCCAAAGTTTGATCAATCGAAACGAAAATTGGTACACTTCATCGGAAGTATGCTCTGAGGGTCCTTGCCAAAGTTGGAAACCGCGCCACCTACGGGTCATGAGATATGGAAAATGGCTATTTTGGCCAATAACTTTTGAACAGTTTGTCAGAAAATCATAAATGTGGTATCTATGGATTCCTTGGGTCATGCCGAATCCGTGGATACTGATTTTGCCAGGATTGGATGAACCACTTGTCCGCCATTTTGATTTTTGTCATAAATTGCAATATATTTTAAACTATTTGACATATCGGCACAAAAATTGGTAGGGATGATCGACACCATGTCCTGAAGGTACCTGAGAAGTTTGAACACAGCGCCACCTATTGTTCCAGAGGTATAAGGCATTTTGCTAAAATGCTTATAACTTTTGAAAACATTGTTCAAATTTTGATTGCTTTTTGTCATTATGTTCCTTGGCTTATCACAATTCCGACGATATCTCATTTGTCATTTTGCAACAATGTGACTGTCCGCCATATTGGAGCAAATGAAAAACTGTTTTTTCGCTACTCCTTCAAATCTTGCTCAATTTTGCCCAAAGTTTGCTCAGATGATCTTTGGACCAAGCCACACAGAAATGACTGAACAGATTTTTGATATTCACTACCGTTCCCGAGATATTCGTCTCCAAAGTTGACCTAGCCTGTGTTTGTTGCCTTATGCTAGTTAGCTTAGCATAATAATTGGTTAGCATGCTAACCAGATGCCATTCTTTCTAATGTGGCTCTTCAGCTATCAGGATAACCATAAGCTACATTAGCATTAAGCTAGCTTAGCATGCTAATCTCGTTAACATGATTTTGTGTGCTCATTCATACACTGAAGCCTCTCCTCAGCAGCTGTGTAACTCACGTCCTCTGAGTGGCGCAAGTTGCTAAACCACATGTCAAGAGTCCCGAACCATTCCGGTCGTGGGTTCGAATCCTGTGTGGGACAACTTTAAAATTGTGTATAAAGTTGTCATTAAAATTCCTTCTGGCTCTGCACTGCTGTTGGTGCTTAAATGCTATTGTGCTTGATGTACATTTACATGTATATTCAATTTGTGCTGTTTTTGTTCTTGCGGCTCCGCACTGCTATAGTAAGAATACTTTGGTTATTAAAGTTTCTTATAAAGTTTTGAAAGCAAAGTATTTTTAGCTACTTTTTGAACCCAGGGAACCATTGGAGGGCTTGGCCCCTTTGAGGCTGCTTGCAGCTTTAATTTAGTGTTCATTTTGTTGTGGATTGTGTTGCAGGATTTTGAGAGTTGGATTAAGTATTTTTTTGTTTAATAAAAATGTGACTAATTGTGTAAATAGGAAATAATATTGTAATAGGGATCTATCGATTGCAGGCCCCTGAATCTAATAAAATTTAGGGATGCACCGATGCCATTTTTTCATAACCGAGCCGATTCAGATACCCAAATTCATGAATATTGTCCAATTCCGATACCAGTATTCTATTATTTTCTTTGTTTTTGTTTTTCTTGATTATTGTAGAATAATGTGTGTGTGGAACTGATGATCAATCTTTTGTTAAACACAATACACTAAATACTACTTCATTAGAGAAAAACAACAACTTAACAATAATATATCATCTTAAACAAAAAATATAATATAAATTAAGCGAGTGGATAATTCTGCAGCAAAAGTAATTCTAGAAACCATGATTTAGGAAAAAACCATTTAATGGGGAAAAAAATAAGTTGCTAAATCTGGTCAAATGTTAATTACAAATCACTGTGCACAAAAATAATTTGATGAAAATAAATACTATAAAACTTAAAGACGTTTTATTTCAAATGTATTGTGCAGCTTTTTAATGGGACAACAAGATATTAGCTTACAAGTGCGCAAAGCTATCATAATATCTATCAGAATGATGTGCTTTAAAGCAACATGGAGTAACAGCGTGCAGCACTCCGTATTAAAAAATTCAGGGCACAAAGAAAAGAGATATTGTGTGCACAACTAAGTGTATTACTGTATCTATCCAGCAGTTTGAGTCTTTTTTTCTTGGTTTTAAATTCCAGTTACTGTGCACGTGACGTGATGCCAATTCATAGTCCTCTCTACTCCAGTGTTATCTAACAGACTCCTGGTAGTGAATATCACATCATTTAGAAACGATAAACAATAAACAGCAAGATTATGAATTTTATGCAAATCCACACTAGGGGTGGGGGAAAAAATCGATTCTTCGATGCATCGCGATGCGGACGTGGACGATTCTGAATCGATTCACAAATGTAAAAAAATCGATTTTCTAAAAAAAAAAATATATATATTTTTTCTAATAACGTAATATTGACGGAACGCAAAAGGCGGAACTATAAGCGGACGTGCAGTGCGCGGACAGTCTGTGGCGTGCACATAACAGAGACGCGCACATTACAGAGTCGCGCACATACATAACAGACTCATGATGGCTGAGCGCCAAATTCGAACGGCACCTTCTTCGTTAAAAGCTAACGTATGTAAAATTGCCAATTTCATTGTTACCTATTTAGTATTTTTGTATGAGAGCTGCTTTCTGTATTGTTTAGTTTTCACATCAGTACACTGTGTAAACCGATCTGTTATACGTACGTTATACTGCAATATGTGCAAATTTCAGTCACAAAAAGTTACATTTTGACTGTGCTCTCTGCAGATGTTCATTCACTTTTTTTGTATAAGCTGTTTTTGATTGTAGTATACAGCAAACATTTCAAGTCATAACTCTATATTATTTAGTTGTGTATAAGAGTGGCTTTGTATGTTACTAATTGAAGCTACAGTAAAAGTTGTTCAAAAAATTTCATTTTGTCTTCTTAATGATTAAATTGGACAATTTTCTTCTAGAAAGACAAGGTGTTCAGGTGGAGAAAAAAACTTACCTTGACATGTTTCGACTGCAACCTGCAGTCTTCTTCCACCTGAACACCTAGTCTTTCTAGAAGAAAATTGTCCAATTTCTACAGTATGTTGGTTCTGATCTACTTCCTAAAGGAAATAAGCCTTTCATTTTAGGGATGTCAATTTTCACAAATTCACATGATCGATCGTCGTTTAAATTAACGATCAATTAATCGATTAATCGTTAGCCTTAATACTGCGATATGCGTCTACTGCAGTGGCTATGACAGCATGACAGGGTCTGCAAATGCTGCTCAAAACGCTATGTTCCTCACCAAATCAATTAGAATGGTTTTAAATATAAATAAAGGGCTAGTAGGATTGTAAAATGTTTCGATGTGATTGATAATTAAATTAATAATTTAATAATCAAATATAACTACTAATACAACGTGTCACCAACGCCGCCTCATATGCGCTTAGAATGTGTGACTGTTGTGGACGCGCTCTTCCTGGAACAACTGCACGCGACTGAATGAATCTGCTACCGTTAAACTGGAGCACTTTGCTAGCACGTTATTTATCTAAAAGAAACGCGTCCTATATGAGATTAATCAGATATATTCAAAATAAACATAATATTACAAATTATATCTGCACAAAATTACGCAAATTCATGCTCAAGTGAACTTGAACTAAGTTACGTGCCATTCATTCAGAACTACTCATGTTGTGGACGCGCTCTTCCTGGAGCAACGCGACACGGCAACTAAACCCAAATAATTTACAACGTTTTATTACAATATTGTTCTCTTTATAATGTTATGTAATATTACAGTCCCAATAGTCATTATTAGTCGTGCACTGCCGTTTGAGCTGCGCGCGCTGAAGCTGACGCTTTACTACAGAGTTAATTCTTAACCAAATGCATCCAATATGAGATAAATCAGATATAGATAGGCCTACAGAAAATAAACAGTATTACAACTTACATTTGCACAAAACAAAAGGCTGCGAATGCACACGCAAACTTACAGTCATGATGAAGGTGTAAAATGGTCCCAAACATAACTCCAGCGCGCTCGCTTTACATGTTTCGCGGTTGAGCAGCGCGAACGCGCATCAAGACCTGCTTAATCGATGATCGATAAGTTGTATCGATTAAATGTATTATCGACAATTAATCGATCGTCGATTAATCGTTGACATCCCTATTTCATTTATTTGTTATTGTTTAGTTCAACTTGATGAGTCACAACACAATGTGATGTATTCATTTCTGTGTTCTACAGAACATAAGCTACATACAAATAATTCTGAAGTTATAACTACACGACACAGAAAGTGCTTTGAGTTGTTGTTACTCAATAAAAGAGTTAAGTAATTCAGCAGCTGACTTTTTTTAATACTGCAATCACTTTGTAGTGTATTTTCGTTTACTGTTGTGAAATGGAAAATCAATAATCGCTAATCGAGAATCGTTAATAATCGAAAATCGACTGTAATCGAATCGGGACTTCAATGATCGTAATCGAATCGAATCGGGAAATCAGACAGATTAACCACCCCTAATCCACACAGACTTTTATCTACAGGTCAACTATAATAATGAGAATAATGAATCATCTTGGAGAGTTTAACTGTGCCGGCTGTCGTAACCAAATGCGACACGTAGTCTGAATGCTGAATGGAGAATGACTGACAGCCTCAGTGGAGGGAAGAGTTTCCGTCCACTTTAATTTAGCGGCTCACATTAAGCTATCGAATGCCTTTGGAAGACTTGGGCTATAATGCCTGGAAATGTTTATGCTGCTTTATAATGTTGCTGCTTTGTAATATTTTCTTGCAGAGCTTAACAGTAACAACGAGTACGCACAGTATTGGATTTGGATCGGCCCTGTCTGACCTATACCCAATAGGGCAAAAATTACAGCATCAGAGCAGATACTGATTTTCGATATGATATTGGATTTTTGCCAATATCTTATATGCAGATATTTTTCAACTCATTTTGGCTGATACCGATATACATATCTTTTTTCCCCCTTTGATTTGAAACAACACTGCAAGGATTATAAACAAATTATTTTTCATTTCAATTAGTCTTGAGCAAAAACTAGGGATGCTCTATATATCGGTATCGGCCGATAAATGGTCATTTTTAATGTTATCGTTATTGATCCGATAAGAAAATTAGGCCGATAAAATTAGGCCCGGATGGGATGGGATGGGATGGGATGGGATGGGGAGGAGGGAGGGTCGAGCTAGCCTCCGTTTTGTTTGACAATACTTTGAACGTCAACAATAAGTGACGTCACCCAACATCGCTTAGAGCACCTTTAAAGATGGCCATCTTTAAATATCTGCAAAGGCCAGAGCATTAAAATTACATAAATGTAGGCCTATATTATATGTTTAGTCTCTAACTTTATTTGCTTTTATTTTAGAACACTTGATGATTATCTAATTAAAATAACTATGTATTGTAGTGATAAAATTACTGAAATCAAATGCATTTCTGATTTCTGTCGTCTACATGGATATATCAATCTTGAGAAAGCAATCACGTCACTAGCTTTAAATATGCAAATTCACCGGCTAATGAATGCATAAAAGTGACCAGCTGGATATAAACTAATGCAAATAGATGGTAACAATTCTGACATTAGACATTTGGGAAGGGATTGCGTGTGTTTTTGTCACATTGTTTTAACCGCTTGACGTAGCCACTACTAATGTTAGTCCTCTCAGCCTCGACGACAAACATACTGCTGTTCTTTCTCTGCTAATGCAGCATCTAGTCAACAAATGAATTCCTTTATAATGATATGGCAATATGTACTTTAGTGTTCTGTATTCATACCGTTTCGCTGTCAGTGTTTTAAATGCGCATCATAAGTGTCAGCGCGCAGTTAAAATAAACAACTCAGTCAGTGATCGTTTTTAATTGGCCTCTAGAGGCCGCTCTCTCTCTGTATAATGCCAGCAGTCTCTTCTCAGTGCTCTGATACTGTGTAATGACAGCACTCTTCTCACCCACTCCAGCAACTGACGCAACCCGTAAAAACTATCGGTATAGATTTTTGCCGATAACTGATAGTTCCACCAATCAACTATTGGTACCGATATATCGGCAAAACCGACGAATCGGTCGACCTCTAATAAAGGATGCGTTTGGTATATGATACAGTAAATCGCTTCATTGTACCGGTCTTGTGCACAACATTAATAACTACTGGGCCTGTCATAATATTATAATGAGAACCCTATTGTAATAAAACCTTGTGAATTATCGGGGTAGTTGCCATGTTTCAGTGTGTTGTTGTGGGAAGAAGGCAACCATAGCACATTTTGACAAGCACGTCAATTTCATATGTGCATTCGCGTAATTTTGTGCACATATAAATCGTAATAGTATGTTTATGTAATATCTGATTAATCTCATATAGGATGCTTTTCGTTGAGGTAAATAACCCGCAATGCTTCATTGTACTGGTGATCATCTTTCTTCAGCGTGCACTGCACGCTCAAACAGAAATGCAAAACATTAAAAACTATGATTAGGAGGACTATCATATACATATAATTGTATACAGTATTGTAATAAAACGTTGTGAATTGTTTGGGTTAAGTTGATGTGTTTCGGCGTGTTGTTACGGGAATAGTGCATCCACAACAGGAGTTATAGGCCTACATTCTTCTGAATATGTAATTAGTTCAAGTTCATACAGTGGGGAGAACAAGTATATGATACACTGCCGATTTTGCAGGTTTTCCCACTTACAAAGCATGTAGAAGTCTGTAATTTTTATCATAGGCAGGGCCTGAATTTCATTTTGGAAAATGGGGGGGGGGAAATCCCCCCTTAGGTGATTCTTATGGGGGGGGAATTTTTTTATTTGAGGGGGGAGTTTAGACATTATTATAATTTTTTTAATTACTTTATCTCGCCTAAATGTATGCTCACTCATTGCATTTTTACAATGGGGTAATTTTGTTCTTAAGAATTTACACAACTCAAGGAAGGTTGATATCAATCTTTGAATTAAATTGAAAAAAATAGCACAAATAAATACAATAGAATAAAGATACCAATAAAGAGAAATAAAGAGAAAAGTTTTTGCTTCGGTCTAAGTATTCAGAAATACTACATAGACTGAATAAAGTAATCAAATGTAAAATTACACTGGGTAGTATTTTAGTCCTGACTAAATTAAATACATAGGCTATTAATCCTGATTCCTTAAAATGAAAGCCATGTTTTGTTGTTTTGACAACCAAATTAATGACAGACACATATGGCTGCTGTCCCTTTAAGAGCTAGTGCACGGATCCTTTTTTCATTATACGGTCACGTGCGATTTATGCTTATTTAAGACATAACCGAGGATACTCACCAAGGCCGAAATTGACATAATTTTTGCATGTTTTTGACTGTTAATGCGATATAATCCACGAAAAATAACTTTTGTTACTTGCAAGCTGTTTGTGAGGCGGCTTTACTGATGTATGTGTGCAGAGAAAAAAAAAACATCTCTCAGACAGCACGCAAGTACCAAATAGTTTAAAATCGCGTGAATGTTTAAACTGGTAAGACTTAAAAAGACGTGCAAATGGTAAACTTTAGTTACTCATGATGCAATGCTGGTCCGATTATGCAAGTGACAATTCCATCTATCTCGACTCCCAAAACACGAGAGTGTATTATCGCCACCTGCAGCGCGCTTAACGATTGCCTTGTGCAACCCATTTTGAGAGACGAGAGATGAAAGACGCAGCACCGCTGAATCACTCACGCTGTTTGTGAAATTGCGTCTCGCAGACAGTTTTAAAATGACTGATTTGATTTTATAATCTGTGTGGATTAA
The DNA here is from genome assembly GCF_965113295.1 of Leuciscus leuciscus. Lineage (NCBI taxonomy): Eukaryota > Metazoa > Chordata > Actinopteri > Cypriniformes > Leuciscidae > Leuciscus > Leuciscus leuciscus. The sequence continues at coordinate 13,510,334 of NC_138729.1, forward strand.
TTTACTAATACAACCTACATGCTAAAGTGAATCAATGTTTGCGGGAATTTCCCGCATTATAAATGGAAGACCTGCGGGAATTATTAAAATGATGCGCAATACCCGCAATCCCGCGCTGAAATTCGAGCCCTGATAGGTACTCTTCAACTGTGAGTGACGGAATCTAAAACAAAAATCCAGAAAATCACATTGTATGATTTTTAAGTAATTAATTTGCATTTTATTGCATGACATAAGTATTTGATACATCAGAAAAGCAGAACTTAATATCTGGTACAGAAACCTTTGTTTGCAATTACAGAGATCATACGTTTCCTGTAGTTCTTGATCAGGTTTGCACACACTGCAGCAGGGATTTTGGCCCACTCCTCCATACAGACCTTCTCCAGATCCTTCAGGTTTCGGGGCTGTCGGTGGGCAATACGGACTTTCAGCTCCCTCCAAAGATTTTCTATTGGGTTCAGGTCTGGAGACTGGCTAGGCCACTCCAGGACCTTGAGATGCTTCTTACGGAGCTACTCCTTAGTTGCCCTGGCTGTGTGTTTCGGGTCATTGTCATGCTGGAAGACCCAGTCACGATCCATCTTCAATGCTCTTACTGAGGGAAGGAGGTTGTTGGCCAAGATCTCGCGATACATGGGCCCATCCATCCTCCCCTCAATACGGTGCAGTCGTCCAGTCCCCTTTGCAGAAAAGCATCCCCAAAGAATTATGTTTCCACCTCCATGCTTCACGGTTGGGATGGCGTTCTTGGGGTTGTACTCATCCTTCTTCTTCCTCCAAACACGGCGAGTGGAGTTTAGACCAAAAAGCTCTATTTTTGTCTCATCAGACCACATGACCTTCTCCCATTCCTCCTCTGGATCATCCAGATGGTCATTGGCAAACTTCAGACGGGCCTGGGCATGCGCTGGCTTGAGCAGGGGGACCTTGCGTGCGCTGCAGGATTTTAATCCATGAAGGCGTAGTGTGTTTCTAATGGTTGTCTTTGAGACTGTGGTCCCAGCTCTCTTCCGGTCATTGACCAGGTAAGAGTTCCGTGTAGTTCTGGGCTGATCCCTCACCTTCCCCATGATCATTGATGCCCCACGAGGTGAGATCTTGCATGGTGCCCCAGACCGAGGGAGATTGACCATCATCTTGAACTTCTTCTATTTTCTAATAATTGCGCCAACAGTTGTTGCCTTCTCACCAAGCTGCTTGCCTATTGTCCTGTAGCCCATCCCAGCCTTGTGCAGGTCTACAATTTTATCTCTGATGTCCGTACACAGCTCTCTGGTCTTGACCATTGTGGAGAGGTTGGAATCTGTTTGTTTGAGTGTGTGGACAGGTGTCTTTTATACAGGTAATGAGTGGAGAACAGGCTTCTTAAAGAAAAACTAACAGGTCTGTGAAAGCCGGAATACTTACTGGTTGGTAGGTGATCAAATACTTATGTCATGCAATAAAATGCAAAATAATTATTTAAAAATCATACAATGTGATTTTCTGGATTTTTGTTTTAGATTCCGTCTCTCACAGTTGAAGTGTACCTATGATAAAAATTACAGACCTCTACATGCTTTGTAAGTAGGAAAACCTGCAAAATCGGCAGTGTATCAAATACTTGTTCTCCCCACTGTATGTGCGTGATTTTGTGAAAGCATAAGTTGTAATATTACATTTTTGTATAAATCAGATTTTTCTTATATAGGATGCATTCCATTGAGTTAATTAACCTTCTAGCAAAGCGCTTCAGTTTACGGGTGTTCATTCAGGTTCAGCGCGCACAGCTCAAACAGCAATGATGTTTTTTGAAACAAAGATGTTTACTATTACTGTAATATTAAAAAAAGGGTTTATTTTTTGTATTTTCATATTTTATTTATCTGTGGCACATGCATTTCTTTATATGTTGCCTAAGTAATGTTGTCCAATGACTTGTTTGCATTATTTAGGTTTTTAATTTATTTATTTTTTGTCAGGCAATAGATTTTTTGGTAAAACTTTACAATAAGGTCTCATTTGTTAATGCATTAACTAACATTAACAAAGGTTATTGCTCTGTTAGTTCATGTTGGTTAATAAAATATTTGTTAATGTTAGTTCACAGTGCATTAACTAATGCTAACAGATACATCTTTGGATCTTAAAAATGTCTTATAATTAATAAATCATGTAGAAGTATTTTTCATTCAGTGTTAGGTCATGTTAACTAATTCTACCAAATGAAAGATTGTAAAGTGTTACCAATTTTTTTCTATAAAGGAAGTCGGCCATTGGAGTGTAAAATTAATTTTAAAAGATAATAAATCTTACACTGGTTCAAACTAGGCTACTGTATTGTATATGTTTGATTTATGAAGTTGTTGTTGGGACATGGCTTTTAGAGGTGAGCCTTTTGTTTTTGTAATCTGGCTCTCAAAGTAAATTGAAATTTAATTATCGGCCAATAACTCGGTTATCGGCTTTCAAATATTAAGAGTTATCGTATCGGGCAAAATTTCCATATCGGTGCATCCCTAACAAAAACTGTATTTTTTCCTTCCGGTTTCAGAGTGTTGAGGTCTCCTTACCAAAAGGTTACTTGTTAGAACTAAAAAAAACATTAATATGAGTCATCAACACATGAAGTACGGTTGGCGTGACTTTAGTTGAAGTCGCCGCTTTTAGCCTCAGATAAAAATTCAAAAATTATTTTAGAGCTCCTTGGATTCAAGTTATTTTCTTTAGTTTGAAAATATTATATTATACATTTATATACTGGATATGTAAAAATAATTTTCAGTTGTCAATTGTTTTTAATTTTTTATTTTTTTATGTCATGTTGCCTATTAGCCTGGTTCTACCAGACTCTCGTACATTTCATTTGTACAGAGTCTGGCCTCTCTCCATTGAGAAACGTTTACTTCCTTGTAGGCGGGTTCGCTGTTAAAGTTCAAAACTATTGGATCTACCCAGAGTCACTCAGGATCTGCCATAGCCAATCGCTAACGTGTGGTCGTGACGTATGTCATGCGCCGAAACCGGCCGGAAACAACAAGTCCGAATGATCAGAGGATTATGTTTAGAATAAGATGTCTGTCAACGAGAGCTGCAGGTTTTGTTCATCGAATTTAAGAGTTCAAGGAACAATTGTAAATTCTAAATGTATATTTGACACTCAGTCATTTAATGCAGGTCTGTGGTCACTGTCTCAAAGAGCATGCACAGAGTCCAAATGAAAACAATTCCCCATCGTCAAAATTAAACAATGGGCTTTATGCACAGCTGCACTACTTCCTGAACTTCAGGCAGGTCCTTTGTTTCCTGTCTGACATAATTGGACAAACTGATTAATCCAGGTGTGCCTGACCACCTGGATTAATCAGTTTGTCCAATAATGTCAGACAGGAAACAGAGGACCTGCCTGAAGTTCAGGAAGTAGTGCAGCTGTGCATAAAGCCCATTCCCCATCGTTAGTACACATTGATGGCCTAAGACACGAAACGAGCGGTTTGTGTGAGAAAACGAACAGTAGCCTATTTATATCGTTTTTACCTCTCTGAGGGCGCGCGCGCATCCTGGTGTGTGACATGTACGCAGACTGGTGCATAGATATATACACTAGAAGTCGCCTTGTCTACGGCAGTTCATTGGAACGAATGTCTTTAAGGCGACATCTAGTTTACATATCAATGCCGCTGCGGTCGTTTCGGATCTGCCGCAAATGCTGTACAGTGATCACCGTCCAAGATGTCACGGTCATCGTGCACGCCGAGCTGCCCAGCACGAACTCCTAACTTTTCTGCCTCCTTCACTTGGTCCTCCATTAGTGCAACAAGAGGGGAGACGACAACAACTATCGGCTTTGCATCCCTATCGTTCGCCTTAGTTAACTCATTAGTGGTGTGAGCTGGAAAATCTAACTTTTCCCGAACCCCGTGGGGAGGAGGGTCACAACATCATGGCCACCAACAAAACTTAGCAAACATTGTTCTTGCTCCGGCTTTAACTTCTATATATTCGGCAGTTTTGTAACAACGGACCGAATAGCTTTTCTCACGTCTTTCTCCGCTGCCATTACTGAACTCCAACGCAAACTGACGCACTACATCAACGTCATCGTTCTCAGCCACTCCCTCTGTTTGCTGATTGGTCCTACAAAAAATAGGTTTCTGGAAACCTAAGAATATACAGCAGTCCCAGACGTAGTACTGAAGGAAAATGAAATTGAGCGGAAGTGCGTAGGAGGGTGCAGCCAGGCTAGTTGCCTATAGCTTGTGACCCTTAAATCAAATCACACTCTTAAATTTGACAAATTACTGCGTTATTTATTCACAAACAGCAGTAACTTAATGTTATTCATGTAGTTTGCTTTTCATTTTATTAGTGTAACAACACCCCCTACATAAATGAGACCGTATTTGTGCATTTGTATTATTCTAATTGTCTTTAGGCTACTGTTTTTCATAAAAAATACCATAGTGTTTCCCCTACAATGTATTCAGCGGATTTTCAGCGCCGATGCAAAATCTTCACATGATCAGTAATATCACAACATTCACTTACACACCTAGAAACACTGAGACATGACGACCGGTGGTGCTGCTAATGCGATGGCTCTTGAATCCACTTGTTGACAAGAAAGGAGGAAAGAGCCACATATGGAAATATTTTAGATTAGGCTAATGTCACGTTGCCATAAGGGGCCGTTCACACAGCGCGTTTTTTCGTGCGTGCAAATTCGTTATTTCAAATGTATCTCATAATAGAAGCTACGCGGCACGCTCGTTTTTCCAGGCGTGCTTCTGTTCATGGTTGCATAGCAACAACAGACGCCACGGGAGAGCAAGCGCTTGTGGAAAGGAGAAAGCAGTACGAACTGCGAAATTGGTACCGAGAACCGTGGATTTTCTTAACCTTGTCTTGGCTTTGTCACCCACACAGCATTCAATTACTAAAGAGCCTTAGAGATCTTCTATGAAAAGCCCAGAACAATTAAGTGCTAACAGATTGGGTGTGGCCTCTGCCATTAAGATAACATTTTCAATAAATTGTAAATAATCTTCTTCTGGGTTGTGCCGTTTCATTTTTCCGCGATCAATTTCTATCTTATTGCTGAAAATTTACACAAAAGAAAAACATGAATAATCCTGTCTAAAATGATTAAATTAAGGTTTCTGTTTGTGACCAGTTCAAGGTACGTGTTGCAATAATCATGCCTTGAATTTGTTGATGGTATGTCATATCATACAATGCATATTTGCATTGTCTCAAAATGTTAATTTCTGTGCACAAAACTTGCCAGAAGTCATAGTTTAAGGGGTTATTTAAAAAAAAAATTCTGCCGGAGGTGCATGCCCCCTGACCCCCCGCGCGCGGCTTGGTAACAACGTAACAGCACCGCTGCTGGAAAAATTTCTTGGGGAAACACTGCATAGACACAGTATACAGTGGGTGCATAATTATTGTGCAAGTTGATATTCTGATCATATTTTTAAGAAAAGTCATGTTAACTGTTAATGTGAAGATTTAAATGTGAAATCATCAGGAACCCTTTAGTCTCCAGTGCTATCATTTTCCAGAACTGTAGCATACCTGGAGTCTCCAGAAGTTCAAGGTGTCAGGATCTGAGACTTTACTAAGGTAAAGAATCCTGAAATAAGACCCACACTTAATAAGAATCACAAGCTGAAGAGTTGTGAAATACATGAAGACTGTTTATAGACAACCTATCTGTCTGAAGACATTATAGATACATAGGTTGAGAGTGACTCTTGAGGGACCACCACCAGTTCAAGTCAGACTGAAGCAGCTGTGGCGAGAGAGTCGTGCTGTGAGCTGCTACTAACAATGAGCAAGACACATACCTTTCAGGGTTAGGAGATGGACTTAAAATCAACTCCCAAAACCTAATAAGAGATTCTAGAAGATAATTTCTTCAAACAGAGGTACGAGACGATGCTGTGCTGTCCTTAAAGAATCACTCCCAACCTATATGTCTATAAAGCCTATAAAAAAAATTGTCTTCACGCGTTTCACAACACTTCAACTTGTGATTCTTAAGTGTGGGTCATATTTCAGGATTCGTTACCTTAAAGTCTCTGAGATCTTTTATTTCTGGAGACTCCAGGTAGGTTGCAGTTCTGGAAAATGGTGGCACTGGAGACTGAAGGGTTCCTGATGGTTTCACACCTAATTCTTCACATTAATTAAATTTTTTGGGGAGTTATTCTTGGCCTGTTTTTGTATGACCCTGCTCAACCAATGACCGTTTTGCTGACGATTGGTCACACGTTAATTTAGCAATTTCTAGTATTGCATTAGTAATGCATCCTTCTCATGAGTATTTAATCATTTTTGACTTTTCAGTGCAAGGTAAATCTTTTTTGGCCCATTTGAACTGTAAAAGGAAAACTGCTTAATTATGCACACCTGAATATTAGGTGTTTTTCACTTCCAAGCCTTCTTTAAAGGATTAGTTCACCTCAAAATGAAAATTTCCTGATAATTTACTCACCCCAATGCCATCCAAGATGTTCATGTCTTTCTTTCTTCAGTGGAAAATAAATAAAGTTTTTTGAGGAAAACATTTCAGGATTTTTTTCCACACAATTGGCTTCAACGGCAACCAGAATGTTGAAGTTCAAATCAATGCCGTTTCAAAGGGCTTTGAAGTGCTTCAAAGGGCTCTGCACGATCCCAGCTGAGGAAATGGGGTCTTATCTGGCGAAACGATCTGTCATTTTCAAAAAAAAAAATTAAATGTATATACTTTTTAACCACAATTGTTCGTCTTGTGCTGGTCTGCGACGCGCCACGCATTACGTCATCACTTATAAATGATTAAATACAAAATGAATAGTAGTTAAGATTGATGTGGTTTGGAATTGGTAAAATGTGCTTGGGAAAAAAAATATGATCAGAATATCAACTTGCATAATTATGTACGCACTGTAGTTACTTTTTTTTACCATGGTAGTGAGTTGCAATGCATGGTTTTACCTGTGGTTAACGTGATCCAAATACTATGGAAGACCCTATAAAATGTTACCCTTTTAAAAATGAGGTTTTTACTATTTTTACTGATGTTACTGTTTTTGTTATTTACATCTGCATCTCAGCTAAAGCTACTGCTACTATCAACTCAAGCTATTGTCAAATGTGCATTTCTAAGAGAAAAAAACATGTACTATTAATTTGAAATGTTCACCTGTTTGTCAAGTGTTTGTCAGGTTCTGACGATAAAGACTAGTCTGATGATGATAAAACCACGCTTAACTGTTTGGTTTCTACAACTTTCAGTCAGGAGCACAAATCTGCCTTTAAGCTTGAAATAGATAAAGATTGGACATTTATTGTGATAATTATCAATATCGACTGATGTAAAATTTTATCCTAATAATTTTTCGGCTTTATTGCTCAGCCCTACTTTCAGGCAACTCATCGACTAGTTGATTTTGAAAATATGTAGTTTGCAAATGTAATGTAAACCACGAAGAGGCTGTAAATAAGTAGACATCATCTTGTTTTAAGTAGTCATGTTTTGGTGTACTTGTTCACAGGGAAAAGCACAGAGGTGGAATCGCTCCAAGTTTCCAAGTAGTTCACATAAACTCAGTCACAGTTGACAACCGTCTAGACAACTTGCGCCTCGTTCCGGTGGGATGGAGTCCGAAACCAGAAGAACTGTCGAGCAAACAACGGTAATTTATATCCCACATGTGAAAGAAACCAATAAATATCTGCTGTTATCTACTCTGCTCAAATTGTATATAAAATATCCTCTCTAGAGAGCAGTCGCTGTACTGGCTGGCCATCCAGCAGGTTCCCGCAGACCCAGTGGAAGAGCAGTATTTGGAGTTGAGTCGCACACGCTACTACAATGCCAACGGAGAGCTGGTGGAAGAGGAGGAGTGCTCCTGTACCTACTACGAGTGTCACTACCCACCGTGTTCGCTCATTGAGAGGAGGGTCAGTATGATGTAGACACGAAAGTCATTATATGGGCATTTATTGGGTGTAATTTGGATGAACAAAAAAAAAATACTGGTCAGAAGTAAAGACGTGCATAGCGGGTTGTCTGAAAAACAAGAACATCAGTCTTACAACACAGGTGCATTTCATTATGTTCACATGGGATGTATTTAAAAACAGCTGGATGGAGCGCAAAAGAATGAAACGGAAAACAGCAGTATATCTTGATTACGTTTTTTAAATGTTTCAAGCGCAAAAAAAGCATAATGAGCGAGACGGCAGGTAAATATGCTTGCATGGATATATATTTTTGGAGATGTCATGGATATATCTTTTTATTGGCCAAAATGATAATTTCTCACAAAAATGGATATTTTGAGATTATACGTTCTCATAGCACTGATAATATTAATTGCTCTTATTAGATCATTTGATACATTTTTCAAAGGTGGTGAATTTTTTACACAAAGCTGTGTATCTGATGACTCAAGACTTGTGTGGCATGCATGTGACGCTCATTAGCACTCGCTTTGTTCCCACAGCTCTCAACCACGCCCTGCTTCCCACAATACCATTTTAGTGCACTAAAACCCTATGAGAGGTCAAGTCATGTCTCGTAATTCAATTTGTTTAAACCACTGCTGTGCAAAATATTAAAGGTGCTTTTGCACTAGCACTGGGATTTGATTGACATCAGAGTTTGGTTCGTTTGGATAATGTGAAAGCTGTTTTCTGAACTCTGGTTTGCACCTGGTTTGCACCTGTGAACTGTACCCGGGATCCATCTTAAAAGGGTGGTATGGTTCATGTGAACTCCGCTACAGTTCGTTGCTGATATGAACACAATTGTACTAAATCATGGAAGTGAACCACTATTTTGAATGATTTGATAAGTTTTTGTGTTCTCACTCACTTTGCTGACAAGTGTCACTGATGCATTGCAAGCAGAGAGAATGTACTGTATATCTCTATATCTAATTTCTGCTCAAATATGGACTCCCACGTACTTTAAAACATTTATAGTACATTCGCAGCAGATAGACGCAAGTGCCGTTATTGAAAACAAAACCAAAGGCTCAACCGAAATATAAAAGTGTGGGTTGGCTATGAATTTGCCACCATCTGCGTCATCATTACCAAGCATCAGGGGTCAACAAAAACGTACACAAATGCAAACTCACTGTGGTTCTGAATCAAAAAATACAGTGATTACGTGATCCAGCAGGGGGAGCAATTGAGCTAAAGGCTAAAACAAATGTAAATTATTTTTTTAGAGATACTAGTCAACTTAATTTGACCAGTCAGTTGTTGAACTTCAACCATGAACAATCCCATCGTAGTGACAAATTACACGCTTAAAAAGCTAAATGGACCCATGTGATTTTCAAATAATTGTCATTTCAACACATTAACTTTTTTGTTTATTTGATTGAATCATTTATTTTAGTTGTGACAATATCTTGTCTTTATTTGTGTACTTTTCCAGCTGAGGGAGTTCAACATCTGTGGCAGATGCCAGGTGGCACGCTACTGTGGCTCACAGTGTCAACAGAGGGATTGGCCGGCCCATAAGAAGCAGTGCCGTGAGCGTAAACGGGTTCTGGCGCTGGAGTCTGAACCCGAGCGATGATCCCCCTCAACCCCTGTTTGAAAAACAAGGGAAACGGGGTGTGGGGCGAGACTGGAGTTGAAATGCAAAAACTCACTGGTAGGCTTGGGGACAGTTTTGGTGAGTTGGATGGGCCTATTGGGGGAAAAACTTATTTCCCAGAACTTTCACATCTCCACAACTTGCCTATGGGGATTATGGGAATGGAGTTTTTTTTGTTGTTGAGAGGGAGGTCTTAAAAGCTCCACCTGCTGCTATGGATGCGTTTGATGAAGAAAAACACCATGCCGTCATAACTCTTTCTCTATGGACTGCATTTGAGTATTGACAGTCATGCGCTCGCTTGTTCCATCCACCCTTCTGTCATGAAGTATTAGCCGCCGAGGGACAAAACTGCTGTACAACTGATGATGGGATGGAATACGGACCTCCTCACTGTACTACCCTTCCTCCTCCTCTTCTCCCGGTTGGACTTCTTGTGCACATAACCAAGCACAGTCACTCACCTGCCATAACTTCTACAAGTATACAGTTGATAGCTGTGCAAAATCACACCACCAGTATTGTGTGTGCAATGCCATTTTTGACTGAAGGACATGGTTGAAGTGGTTGAATGTGTTTTTTTTGTTTGTTTTTGCTTTGCTTTATGGGAATTTTTGGGGGGCGGTGTCGGGGAATAGGCCTTCTTTGGGAGGCAGTGTCACTTTTCCTGTCTACCTGTTTTTGAAATGCATTACAATCCTATTTACTCTTCCCACTCATGTCATGTTTAGTTTTACTTACCATAACAAGCACTCAGTTTAGAGGGATGTCCTGGGAAAAACTTGAAACCCACATGGAAAGTTGACTCTGATTCATGTTGTCAATGTGTACTAAGTTGGATGTCTAACATTTTCATTTGGGTCCCAGTCATTCAATGATTAGTCTTCTTGTTTGTCTTAAAATCTTTGTCAAAATGAGTTTAACTTATGATTTTTTTTTTTTTTACATTTTAGAAATTTCTCATCTTGATACAAAAATATGTGCACACAAGTTCCAAGCGTGTCTTCCTCTTACGTCAAGGGCAACTCAACCAAACTGACGCGCACACACAAATAAGCATGTATAATAGATGCATACATGTGACGTTTGTCTGTGTTCGTATTCCGAATAATTTATCTGGTTGGGGTTGAACACTGTGCACTGAATATCCTCACTTTGATTCTTGTTCTTTTCTGAGATATGGGAGTCTGGGGAAGGTTGGTGTCTGTTCTTTTTATTTTTTCTAAGCTATTACCATACAAACATTAAAATGCATAAATATGTGAATGGACAAAGTTTGTGATAACTGACCATCTCTTGTCACTGTAAAATATAAGAATAAAATTAATGAAATAAAATCTCAAATGTGTAAAGTTTAATTTGGTTGCAAAGTGTCTGTTTTGCCCATATCATGTTCTCTTATGAGGGACGTATGTCCTTCAATTTCTTTCTGTTGAACCAAGGATTTGGGCTATGTTGTTGTTAGGATGTTTGCATTCTGCACAATTTGAATAATTTTGATATGAGTTAAAAGCAACTACAGGATGGTGAAAGTGAAATTGAGGACAGGAAAAATATATAGACTTCATTATTGTATTAACTAACAATGAGCATTTGTTACAGTATCTATTGATCTTTGTTAATGTTCGTTAGTAAAAATCCAGCTGTTCATGTTAGTTCAGTGCATTAACTTATGTTAACAAATACAACCTTTGATTTTAATAATGTATCAGTAAATGTTGAAATATTAGCTAAGATTAATAAATGCTGTAGAAGTATTGTTCATTCTTAGTTCATGTTAACTAAGGTTGTTAAATAATGTTAACTAAGTAACCATATTGTAAAGTGTTATCACTTTATTTTTCAATTGATCTATTTTTTTGTAATTTAAAATTTAAAGGTGCAGTATGTAATATTGACAGCTTGAAATGGGTACTGCAGTCCAAATGCAGGACATGGGTTGCTAGATTAAGGACACGCAACAGGAGGACCGATCGAAATTGACAATGGGAGGCGAGGAGACTTAAGGTGATGAGTTGATTTATCTGTGTTTTAATATGCTTACGTTCAAGGAGATTTTTAGATGGATGGTTTTTAGGTCGGATACAATCTTCGATCTCTGACCCGTTTGTTTATTGGCTTACATCATGGCTGCAATATATGGAATTCCAACTGGCAACCTGGGGTGTCGAAATACTATTGGGTATACTGGCAGTGGGGGGAATCACAAAGACCAAAACAAAAACGAACATTCCGACACGGAAAGCACATTTCAAAGTAAAATTACTGGCTGTAGCATTATTTTTCAGAGAAACGAGTACATCAAATTAGCATGTTTCCTAAATATCTGCAAAATTATTTATTTTTATGCTTGAGTATTTTATTTTATAAAATAAATCTCACTTGGTTTGATGATATATTAACTTGTAATGATGTTGTTCCGGACCTGAATGACTTCTATTTTGAGAAATGTCTTTACCACAGTTGAGTAAAAATAAAATCATGATTTTGTAGTCAAGTCACCTTCATTTACATAGCGCTTTTTACAATACAGATTGTTTTAAATCAGTTTACAGTGATAATACGAAATAAATGCAATAGATTGTTTTGGCTGTAGTACAGCAGCTCTTGAAGAAAGTCATTGTCTAGTTTAAGTAAGTTTTTAATTGATTAATTTTCTGTTGTAAAGATCATTAGTTATGAACTTAGGGGCTGCTTACACAACACTGTTTTCAACTGAAAACAGAAAACCTTTAAGCTGGCTATATTTAAACCTCTTATTAAAAAAATGAAATTTGAACCTAGAGAATTAGTCAATTACAGGCTGATCTCAAATCTATTAAAAATACTAGAAAAGGCAGTTTCCTCACAACTATATTACTTTTTTCTTTTCTTTTTTTTTAAGAAATGGTATCTGCAAGGTTGTTCAGTCAGGATTTTGACCATATCATCACATCTCTTTAACCTGAGACTGCCCTCATTAGAGTTGCAAATGATTTGGTCTTATCATCCGATCGTGGTTATATCTTTCTATTAGTGTTACTTGACCTTAGTGCAGCATTTGATACCATCGACCACAACATTCTTTTGAATAGACTCAGAAAGTATGTTGGCATTAGTGGAATTGCATTAGCATGGTTTAAATCATACTTATCTGACCATTATTAGTTTGTAACAGTAAATTAAGAGATGTCATATAGATCACAAGTTCAGTATGGAGTACCTCAAGGCTCAGTACTAGGACCGTTGCTTTTCACCCTGTACATGCTACCCTTGGGAGATGTCATTAGGAAGCATGGCATTAGTTTTTACTGATATGCTTATGATATTCAGCTCTATATTTCTTCATGCCCCAACAAAACTTCCTAATCCTAATGACAAAGATGAATTAATGATATTAAGAAGAGGATCTATGACCTCTGGAAGCATCTCTTTCAATAGCTTAGTCGGCATAGGGTCTGCCTGATGTGATACTGTAGTAGACGGCTGCATAGTTATAATTTTCTCCCTGATATTATCAATCTTGTAAGTAAAGAAGTTCATGAAGTCATTACTGCTGTACTGCTTGGAAACGTCTGGGGTTGAAGCTTTATTTTTCGTTAATTTAGCCACTGTTTCAAATAAATACCTAGGGTTTGGATTATTTTCTTCTAATAGGGTTGAAAAATAAGTAGATCGTTTTTAAGGCCTTTCTGTATGCATTCGTGCTCTCTCAAAAAAGCTCTAGTTTTGTTTTCTTCCAGTTGCACTCCATTTTTCTGGCTGCTCTCTTAAGAGCCTGAGGGTGCTCGTTGTACCACGGCATTGCACTATTTTCTTTAATCTTCTTTAAACACAAAGGAGCAACTGTGTCTAAAGTGCTGGAAAAGAAAGAGTAAAAAGTTTCTGTCGCAATATTGAGTTCTTCTAAGCTATTGGGATGCTGTGGAGATGAAACTGATCAGGAATATTATTAATAAAGAAATCTTTAGTGGCAGAAGTAATAGGTCTAACATATTTGTAACACAGAGTTGGCTTTGCAGCCTTGGCTAAATGAAGTATACACAAGACTAGATAATGATCTGAGATATCATCACTCTGCTGCAGAATTTCAACGGCATCAACATTGATTCCATGTGTTAATATAAGATCTAGAGTATGATTACGACAATGAGTAGGTCCTGACATGGTGGTGGTGGCGCAATGGATAAGACACATGCCTTTGGTGTGAGAGACCCAGGTTCGAATCCACTGTGAGACACCAATGTGTCCCTGAGCAAGACACTTAACCCCTAGTTGCTCCAGAGGCGTGCGACCTCTGACATATATAGCAATTGTAAGTCGCTTTGGATAAAAGCGTCAGCTAAATGAATAAATGTAAATGTGTTGTCTAACTCCAATAGACATGGGCGTAGGATTAGGGGGGGACGCTAGGTACTAGTCCCAATCAATATTTTGAGATGACAAATTTGTCCCCACCAATATTTAGCAAGCTCCTTTGAACTGCTATTTGGATCTTTGCGCTGCTATTTGGATCGATTCCAAAGGCCAAAACAACGACAGTACAAGAAACGCCGTAATTTGATTGGCGGCGGTGTATCTGACAGGCTACACGCGCGGGCCGGGACTACTTTTGTGCTTGCACTGGCAGCGAGCGGGTGGTGTGTGTGTGTGTGTGTGTGTGTGTGTGCGCGCGCGCGCGCGCGCGTCGACGACGCCGACGGTAAGTTACCAGGGCTGTCTCTCTGCCACATACAAAGGCCAGAGTAAAACATTTTAATATTCCGTTTTTTGCCACTTTTTGTACTTTGTAGATAGATCAGCTATGCCACCCAAGAAGAAGAAAGGGGACATACGAAGCTTTTTCATAAAGCAGAGTGTAAGTAGGCAAAATAACTAGCCACACAAATAAACTAGCAGTAGTAGTGACTGACCAGGCTTTCAAATGCAGATTCTACTGTGGAAAATAGTATTGCTTGGTGATAGTATGTGTTACCATGTTGTTACAGTTAAACCTAGCAGCAGCAATCTTTCAACTAAGGTTAAGAGTATACGCTGATTTCACGCAGCCGTTATTTTGAAATCGAACGCGAGGCTCCGGTGGGAAGAAAACCGGAAGTGTCGCCTTTAATCACAGGAGAGTCGTGAATGCGATGGCGTATTGTTGTGTTTAATGATGTTGTGTCAATTCTAAAAATGTACAAACATTTCTTTCATACTTTAGACTATATACAGTGAAATTCATTTATAAATAAAATATTTTTTTTATATATAATTCAGAATATAAAAAACGAAGCAGGAATGAACTATATACATATCTTATATTGGATAATAACATCCAAAAGTGTAAATCGCGGCAGCAGCTTCAGGATGGTAATCCAAGGCACTGTTGTTTATCTTTACTTCCGGGGTTTTACCCACCGGAGCCTCACTTTCGATTTCAAAATGGCGGCTGCGTGAAATCAGCGTAATGCAGCACTGATAGACTCATAGAAGTCACGCTATCATGATAGAATGCTACGTTAGCAAGTCACTGAATGTTAATTAGCTGACCTTAACTTAGAATCTTGCAGTCAACATAAACAGTGGATCTGAGACATTTTTCGTTTCTACATTCTATTTATGTAATGTATTTGTGAGTGAGTGTAGCCTAAGAATTTAATATTTAAGAATAGAATATATCAATAGAATTTGATATAGAATAGTAGATCCCAGATAGCAAGCACATTTGGGCCGATTCCGGCTGAAATGCGTTACTGTCGGCTCAGTGTCGGCATCGGTGAAAAGATAATGGGCCAGAGTCGTGCCGACTGTGTACACAACACTTCTGGCTGACATACGGCTTTTTATGAAGGGCCAGTGTCGGCTAAAAGCAGTTGTACCTGCGCTGGCTCATATACGGCGTTTTATGAGTGGGCCAGTGTCGGCTAAAAGCAGTTGTACCTGCGCTGGCTCATATACGGCGTTTTATGAGTGGGCCAGTGTCGGCTAAAAGCAGTTGTACCTGCGCTGGCTCATATACGGCGTTTTATGAGTGGGCCAGTGTCGGCTAAAAGCAGTTGTACTCGCGCTGGCTCATATACGGCGTTTTATGAGTGGGCCAGTGTCGGCTAAAAGCAGTTGTACCTGCGCTGGCTCATATACGGCGTTTTATGAGTGGGCCAGTGTCGGCTAAAAGCGGTTGTATTCGCGCAGGCTCTTATACGGCGTTTTATGAGTGGGCCAGTGTCGGCTAAAAGCAGTTGTACTCGCGCTATAACTTACTCGGTATAGCTGTGTGTATTTACCATCGGCCCGAGTTCGTTTTGTCACAAGCGGGCCCGGCCACTTGAAAAAAGGTTTTGGCGGTTAATATAAATCCTGAGGAAGATCCTGCAGACGCAGACCAACGTTTTCGAGAGGAATCATTCATCTGAAAAACGAGTAAGTATTTATCCATTAATCCATTAATTTGTTGTTATAGTGCTGTTTGATGTATTAACGTTAATTGTCAAGATAAATATAGTGTTTTTTTATATATATATCTAACGTTAGATCAGATGTTTACGATGATAATACGTTACTTCAGAATATCCATTCGGTCCCGGAGAGAGTGTTGATGAGCTACGGTCTCTTTTTAGGATAAATTTGAGGGTTTTTTTTATTAGAAAAACTGCTGTGCTGTTGGCTATTGATCAGTGCACTGGATTTTGGCTAATGAAATGATATTGAGTTATATTCCTGTGCTCAAATTTAGTCAGTCAATTCGTCTTTTTCAACGAGTGATTAGTTCATAGGAGTCGAATCATAAGAGTCGGACTACGCTTTCAGGCGACTCTTTCTGATTTGATTCACTAACCTCTCAAAAGAGTCATTTATTTGTGAATCGAACTACATTGACCACAGTGTAGGCTACTACACCCGCGGAGACAACGTGTAGGCTACAATCTGAAATAAAAATAAGATTTATTTGGTTTTAACACTCCTGTGGGAACTCCGAAATGGAAAAGCGTTATAGATACATAAGAGAAGCTGCAAAATAAGTGCAGCTTCTTAATTCATTGTCTTTGGCACGTCTTGTGTTCTTGAATATAGCGTAATCTGCTTTATTTTATTTATTTATTTATTTATTTATTTATTGCGTAATCTGCTTTAGAGCAGGAGCATTTTAGAGTTAAAGAAAAAATTAAAGCGTATATATCACTGTGTAATGTTATTAAAATGGTAGTTCTTGACATTTTGCTGCAGAGGGGATGTTGACTTACAATGATTATGAACGCACTGTTTGGAATCTGACACTTTTTACAGATATTTTGGTAACACTACAATAATTGGTTTCATTCGTTAATGTAGGTTTAACTACATTAGTTAAGATGGACTAAGAATGCACAATACTTAAAGCATTTATTAATCTTAGTTCATTTTCATTTTGACATTTGCTAATGCATTATTAAAATCAAAAGTTGTAGGCTATTTGTTAAGATTAGTCAATGCACTGTGAACTAATTTTTATTATATATTTTTATTGTATTTTTGTTAACTAATGTTAACAAAGATTAATAAATATACTGTAACAAATGTAATGTATTGTCCATTGGTAAAGTTAGTTAACACATTAACTAGCCTAATTTTAACAATTGAGACCTTATTGTAAAGTGTTACCGATATTTTAAACTGCTGTGTGAACTCTGGCAACAACATTTGTTAAACCTATGTGCTTAAACTAATGCTTAAGATCATATTGACCTCACAATATCTATTCCTTTATTTAAAAGGTGCAGTTCAAAGAAACCCTCACAGCTAATGCTGCTGAGATGGAGATCGAGGGGCAGACACAAGATAAGTTTAAATCTATTTAAAAACACACACCTCTTTAACCTAGCATAAACATAACACACTCTCACATTTCTAAAATTCACATCTGTTAAAGGATTGTTAGGCTGCATAAATTCGGTCAACCAGCACCGGAAACACTTCCCATAACACTAAATGTACTTGTTACATCGTAAGAAGAATGGCATCTACGCTAATGTTAGTCTCTCTGTCTCAGTCTTATCCCAAGGTTACTGTTTTCAGCCAGATCTAGTCCATATCCAGACCAGATGATGGACCTGCACCCTCAGATGACCACAACAGCCCTGAATGCCAGACGAGAACATCACGACTAGATGAGACCTAGAAACAAACGGCGTGAAGACCCCTTTGACACAACAGTCCTCGGCACAGTCATCGGATCAGATCCACGAGAACCAGACCAGTCCTCCGCACAGACCCAACGGCCAGCTTCAACTCCCTTCAACTTCGCCTTCACATTAGAGGTTTTCACATTGGAGCTGTGAGTGTAAATTTTATTGTACAAGTACAAATATCTATTGTACAAGTTCTCAAATTCACATCTACATGCTCTCGAGTTTTGCTACTCTTTTCCAACCTTCAAGCAAAAGGAGCTGAATATAATACTCTGAATGATATCAATCCACAATCTGACTTGTGAAGCGGCCTGGATCCTAACACACACACCATGTTTGATGTTTGATCAGAGGAGAACTGGCCCTTCGACTGAGCCTGTTTTTCTTTCTCCATTCTGTCACTGATGGACTCTGGCTTGCTTAGTTGGGGACACTTATTCTTATTAATATTGATCTGCCTGCATTAATAATAATGACACCATTATATGAGAACTGAACTGAGCTGGACGATGACATCACTGTTTTCTGCAGAGCTGCTTAATAATGAAAATGAACTCTTTTTATAATTGATATACTTTATACAGTTATTGAACAGAACTGAATCAACACTGAACTGAATTCAGCTGAACAATGACACTATTTTCTTTTTAGAGCAGCTTTACAGCCAAATTGATATGTTTGCATCGTTGATCATTGTCCTGTTTAACCCTGTAAAGCTGCTTTGAAACAGTCATTACTGTATATAGCGCTATATATTTAATGGTGACTTGACATTTGCAAAAGGAATTTATTTAGTGTTAAAGAGAGTAAAAGATAGTTTGTGTGTGAAAGAGTGATGTTTTTCTTTTAATCATATACAGTAAATATAATTTACTTATTATTTTGTTGTTTAAAAATTGTGTTGTAAATAAATGTTAATAGTGTAGGCTATTTGTTAATTGTTAATACATGCTTATATTAAAGTGTATTTGTTAATTTTATAATAAAAACCCTTAATCTTTTTAAATGGTTGAATTTGTGTTTCACTGCCAGTTTCTGGGCCACATCTGGCCCGGGGACCCAGCCGACTCTCAGCCAGATCTGTCTTACAGTGCCTGGGCCAGACCTGGGCCATATCAATAAATAAGAGTCATTTTACAGGGTGTGGGCCACATCTGGCCCGGGGACCCAGCCGACTCTCAGCCAGTTCTGTCTTACAGTGTCTGGGCCAGACCTGGGCCATATCAATAAATGATAGTCATTTTACAGTGTCTGGGCCACATCTGGGCCAGAGGAGGTTGTTTGAGTCCGTTTTCAGTGTATTGCGCCAGTTTTGGGCCGGGGACCCAGCCAGAACTGGGCCAGAATTGAAGCAAGGATGAGGCCCAGAGGTGGGCCAGACAAATTTTGCTATGTGGGATACAATTTTAGTATTAATGGAATACTGTAATCATGGATAATAATAATAATAATAGATAATAATAATGGATTTGTTGTGTTGAATGCATACTATGATACGTGTGTATTTTATTCATTTGTTCATTATTTAATTACATATAGAAAACTCATTCCAGGGGGAGGGGGAGGGGGAGGGGGAGGGGGAGGGGGAGGGGGATGTCCCCACCAAAGCTGAGGCCAAACCTACGCCCTTGCCAATAGAGTTCAGAATGTCTTTAAATGCCAATCCCAATGTATCTTTTTCGTTATCTTACATGTATATTAAAATCACCTACAATTAGGACTTTATCTGCAGCCAGTACTAACTCTGATAGAAAATCAGCAAATTCTTTGATGAAGTCTGTATGGTGCCCTGGTGGCCTGTATACAGTAGCCAGCACAAATCTTAAACGTGATTTATCATTTACACTAGATAGTGTTACATCAAGCACCAACACCTCAAAAGAATTATATTTGAAACAAGACTTCTCAGTAATTCTGAAGATATTACTATAAATTACAGCAACACCACCCCTTTTCCTTTCAGACAAGGCTCATGTTTATAACAGTAATCTTGGGGGGTGGACTCATTTAAAGTAATGTAATCATCTGGTTTTAGCAGTTTTATGTATGTACTAATTCGGGGAGCAGACACAGTCTCTATATGATGATGTCTAGGTGAAAGAGTCTCTATGTGATGGTATTTATCTGACTTCAGTGACGTGAGACAGCTAGCAGACGGTCGGTTTAGCCAGTCTGTCTGTTTCCTAACCTGAGCCCCAATTCGTCATGTTTGAGCTCTAAGACTATGTGCCATATTACTAGAGAGAAGAGCAGCACCATCCCAGGAGGGATGAATACCATCACTTTTTAACAGGTCAGGTCTTTCCCAAAAACTTTTCCAATTGTCTATGATCCATATATTATTCTGCGGACACCACTTAGGCTCTCTAAGCCATTGAGTGAGGACAGTCTTCTAAGTATCTCATCACTCCGACGAACAGGAAGATTACAGAGCAAATTTACAGTGTCTGACATCGTACTTACGAGTTCACACACCTCTTTAACGTTAATTTTAGTGATCTCCGACTGGCAAAGTCGAACATCATTAGTGCCGATGTGAATAATAATCTTAGAGAATTTACGATTAGCATTAGCCAGCACTTTTAAATTTGCTTTGATGTCAGATGCTCTGGCTCCCGGCAAACATGTGACTAGTGGCTGGTGTCTCTATTTTCACGTTCCGTGTAATAGAATCGCCAATAACTAGGGCACATTCAACAGGATTCTCAGTGGGTGTTTCACTGAGGGGGGAGAATGTATTTATTATTGTAATCTGAACGGAAGAGCGGTGTTTTGTCCTCTGACTACAGCGTCTCACAGTCACCCAGTTGCCCTGCTGCACAGGCTCTACAACCGGAACCGAACAATGTTCAGAGTTCACTAAGCTAGTTGCATCCTAAGCAGTATCTAAAGCCCTTGCATTCTTACTATCCTCGATTAAAGTTTGGATGCGTGTCTCTAATTCTGAAATCTTCTCCGTCAGCCTGACTGTCTCCCTGCATTTATCACAAGCGAAACCCTCCCCGCTAAAAGAGAAGGCTATGCTATACATGTGGCAGGTAGTGCAAGTGACAATAACAGGAGAAGATGGCACGACTTGTTGACTGATCCTACTCATCATAATTGTTTAATGAACTCGTAACAGTTGTTTAATGGACTTGTGTCTTCTCTTTGTTTTGATAAAATAAGACATTGTTACGAGAAAGTTATTATTATGAGATGTCAAGTCATCAAGTCAACTTTCTCAATATACGAGATATTTTGTTATTACTAGAAACTTTCTCATTATAATGAGATGTTCTGTCGTGATAGTTTATCTAAATAGTATAACAGTAACTCATAGAGAGTTTTTGTGGCAGAAACTTGTTTCCATTTTTAATCTATAAAATGGAAGTTGATTGTCACTAACTAGTTACCATCCAAAATTATTTTGTCTTCCGCAAATGGAAGAAAGAGATAAAGTTTTGGGATAACATGAGAGTGAGCTTGTTAAATATTGTTGAAAAATTGTTAGATTTAAATTTTTTATTTTTGTGTGAACTATAATTGTTGGCGTTGCTGTGGTAGGTTGAAGTATTGAACAAACTCAAATGAAGCAGTGCAGGTCAGTTTAATGTGTGTCTAACGAGGATGTCGTGAATAACCTTTAGCCAAACGTCACCGTGGGAACCAGAGGGGAGGGGTGGTTATTTCATTCGCTGTATCCCTGTATCTCCAGCCAAATGTTTTCAAGACTTCTCGAATTTTAACGAGCAGATTCACCTCCAATAGAAGCTAACGGTTTTGAAGACTCAAGACGACGTTCAGGTACATTTAAACGATGCCAGAAAGATTAATTGTTAGATGATAATGTGTATTTTATCTTTTTCGCTGATTATTGTTGGAATTATAACCATTTTATGATGTTTTGTGCATGGTATTGGGACATGGATATGTTTTAGAATACAATGATATTTTTGGAAGGGCCATGTAAATATCAAGGATACATGAATTTCATTACCATGGTAGTGACACATTAAGGATGGCATTTTGGGCATTCTTTTTTTTTTTTTTTTTTTTTTTTTTTACATGGTGCTGTCAGAATACCATGCTATTCTTTGCAGTGGCATGTAAATTAATATGGTAATCTTTCAGTACTGTACCATGGTAATTGTCTGACATTTGAAGGCATTAGTGTGTGTGAGAATAATTGTTATTTCCTCCCATTTATCATTTACTTTTTCCTTTGTTTTATTGATTTTTTTATACCAGGGCATTTTGAAAGATGTCATCAACAGCTTGCTGTCTAGCTCCATGTAATAAAGGAAATCCCTTGACCTGGCTTCTTTGTCCAAACATTGATCATGTGTCCTCTGCATTGCAAATTATTGTTGACCTTGCTCAGGAGGACAAAGGTGAACTTGTTGAAAAGGTTCTTCAGCACTGCAACCCAGAATTGTGCATAGATGTTCTACGAAAGCTGCTGAAGTCATCTGCCTCATGGTCAGTAGTACATCAATCTTAAGCACTGGGTTAAACCAGTAAGTAAGACAGGTGAAACCAATAGCTTGGTTCTATAAATGTGGTCAGACACAATAACAATGCAGAATATTGACACTACTGGCCAATTAACTGTCATAGATCCTGTAATGTGAACTCCTACTGCACCACATCACTAATTTTATACATCAAATGCTAATGATAGAGTTCAAAGAGTGATTCCAATCTGTTCCTTTGCACATATTAGTGAGAGTGATCTTCTATTCCTAAAAGATAAAAAAGGTGTATATTGTAAAAATATTTTACCACTACAGAAATGATTAGTACTTTTGATGCATGTTTATAGTCATGTACATGAAATGAATAGACTGAATCTCCAACCACAAACACAAAATTATTTAGAGCACCTTATTGTGTTTGACATTTTGAATATTTTCTCTCAGATTGTTTCAGCATTGATAATTTTACTTTAAATTTGGATACAATGCTTGACAAAATACTGTATTATCTAGGAAGCCTCAGCCCTGAAAATACAGCTGAAGAAATGGTCGCCTCAGTAACAGCGACACCCTATTGTGTTGGGCCTATAAAGTTCGATTTATGAGAGTCATCTTGCTCAACAGTTCTTTCTTTTGACCTCTTACAAATGCAGTCCTTTGAGAGGTCAAAACGTAATGAGTGTCTTTATCTCTGCCGAAAGGGTGGAATGATTTAAGGCAATCGACTGGCTTTTGCCTTTCTTTTGAAAAAGTGTCCTCAGGTTGAACTCAAACCAGCAGAGAGGAACAGTCCGTGTCTGCTGATGTAAAGATGACCCTTCTGTATATCTGTAACCATGAGTAATGAAGCACATTTAGTGTGTTTTGTAACAAGTCCTTACTCCCTTACCTACTTTAATTAGCCACACAAAGTCATGCAAAATAATAGCTTGGCATTCATGCATTCATTACTACTGAAAAATTGTCATTTCCAGCACATCTCAAATCACCATTCCTACTAATTTCTTTTTCTTGTTCAGGCTAATTTCATAGCTATTGGAGAGGATGTTACAAAAAAAAGTGCTAACTTTTGCTAGCACTTATGTTATTACCTTCTAACGTGCGATTGTTGAATTCCTCATTTATAAGTCACTTTGGATAAAAGTGTCTGTGAAATGAATAAATGTAAAATATATTATATTCCGTGTTGGGGGTAACGCATTACAAATAACGCGGGTTACGTAATCAGATTACTTTTTTCAAGTAACTAGTAAAGTAATGCATTACTTTTAATTTTACAACAAAATATCTGAGTTACTTTTTCAAATAAGTAATGCAAGTTACTTTGTTTTGCCATTAATTGACTGTTACCTCTTCTGTCCCCATGTTGATAGAAATCAGGAGTAATGCGTTACAAGACATCGTGTGCGCTGTATAAACATGACAATTATTGTAGACTATATGTCATGTCACCTTTATTTAAATACACAGATTGTTTCAAATCAGCTTTACAGCGATTACAGGAAATTAATGCACTGAAGATTGCTTTGGCTGTACAGCAGCTCTAAAATAAAGTAATTGTCCAGTTTAAATAAGTTTAGCATTGATTCTTTTCTGTTGTAAATCATTAGTTAGTTATTTTAGGGGCCATTAACACGACACCGTTTTCAACTGAAAACAGAAAACGTTTTATGTGTTCTTGCCATTCATTTAAATGACAACGGACGCAGTAGTGAGTGTGAAGTGGAGTCGCGGTAACAAGGACCCGCCCACACTCCTGCAGAATTGGTTAGTAGAGTTTACGGCAGAACAACTCATTATGTCGGTGTGAAATAAACAGTTATGTAAATGTAGAAATTAAAGTTATCCCGATAAAAGTCCGTTGATGCCTTAGTGACTACTTGGCTTAGAGAAGCTGTCAATCATGACGTCACTCTCCCGTTTTTATAGCATCAAATGACGAACTAAAACCAAACGTATTTAAAAAAAAACGAACACTTGAACTAACGTGATAAAACTACCTAAAATGACTACCTAAAACTACCTAAATTAAAGGGATACTCCACTTTAAAATGAAAATTCTGTCATCATATACTCACCCTCATGTTGTTTCAATCCTTTATGAATTTCTTTCTTCTGCTGAACAGAAAGGAAGATATTTAGAAGAATATCAGTAACCAGACAGTTTCTGGTCCCATTGACTTCCATAGTAGGAAAAAAATATGTACTAAGTCAATGAGACCAGAAACTGTCTGGTTACTGATATTCTTCTATATATCTTCCTTTCTGTTCAGCAGAAGAAAGAAATTCATAAAGGATTGAAACAACATGAGGGTGAGTATATGATGACAGAATTTTCATTTTAAAGTGGAATATCCCTTTAAAGTGTAATTTCATTGTTTAGTTTGTCTTTTATGTCTCATTAGATTACATGGAGAGGTTGGGGTTTATGACCTATACTGGGACCAGCCACTTGGGGGGCGATCAAAATGTTTTGGCTTAACTTTTCAGGACTTGTGCGGCACACTTGGGTAGCATGTACAGGGTGAAAAGCAACGGTCCTAGTACTGAACTTAGTAGTACTCCATACTGAACTTGTGATCGATATGACACCTCTTCATTTACTGTGGTCAGATAAGTATGATTTGAACCATGCCAATGCAATTCCACTAAATAAACTTAAAAATGAACATAGCATCAGATGAATGCTACTGTATGTGAGCATGCATTTACTCATCTCACTTGCACAAAAACAGATTTAGTATTCATTAAAATTAATAAAAACTGTGAAATGCAAACTCAGAATTTTTGCTAACCTGCAATAATTAAATGTGTTAAATAACACAAATATACTTTAAGTATTTAATTTCATTTTATTAACCAATGTCTTTGTTGCTGACATTTGATGATCAAATTCAGCCATTCTAATACGCAAAAATTACTTTAGGTAAACATCACATTTGTTTCTTTTTTAAAATATTATTGCTGAAGTGAGAGTGTTGAACTTCATCTTCAAAAGTGACGTAACGCATTGCTCTCCATAAAAAGTAACTAACGCAATTAGTTACGTTTTTAGGGAGTAACGCAATATTGTTACTCATTACTTTTAAAAATAACTTTCCCCAATACTGATTATATTATATTATATTAATCATATTATACGCATTATTATAAAAACATAATATTTTTGTTGTTATTCACAAAAGTATCAAAATGAGTTACGGTGCGTGTCCACTACAGCGGCAAAACTCCGCTCAGTGCCGCTGGCAAGGCTGTAACGTCTCCGCTTTGGGGTGTGTCTGTTGCGAGTGTGTTTAATCGAAGTTTTTTGTTGAACGAAGTGTTGAACACGGTTACATTTAGAAATAGACAAGCTTTGTTTCCAAATGCACCAAGCAAAGATATCCTTTCAGTTTTATAAACTTTTATAAACCCAGCCAATATAATCACAATGAACACATCCAAATTAAAATCTTTAACATATATAACAACTGCAAAGCCTCTAATTTGTAAACAAAATGATTTACGCACTAAATCCAGCATAAACTCCGGCACAATTTGCATATTTTTAAACTCTCAAAACAGATGTCACATCCTGAACCTCACAGCAATTGGCTGCCGCCCGCATTTTTCGCTTGATATTTGCATAAAGTCGAGAACTGCCCAACTTTTTGACGCTCTCTGTCGCTCTCAACGCTTTCTCCGGTCCGCTGTCAATCCCAAAATGCACTGCGCGAGCGTGAAGCTCGACTTCCATAGGAATGAATTGTAAACGCTCGCTCCGCTCGCACCGTGCCAGTGGACACGCACCGTTAGTGGACAGCAAACATTTGTCAGCACAATTGTTGAAAGATCCTGCAGTGTTTTCTTTAAAAGGGTTGAGTCGATGGACCAATTCTGTGCAGTTTTTGATTATTTCTGCAGGCTGAGCAGTACTGCAGCTTGTATCTTTGGGGTCCTGCTGGAGAATGAATTCATGGTGCTGAAACTTCAGAAGGGGACTGAAGAGGACAACAATCTCATATGTGACCTTGCTCAGATGCTGACTGAAGATGAATCTGATGTTGTGATGAATGCTGCTGGAGCCATAGCCTCATTAGTATGTCTGTTTAACATTAGAATGCATGCTGCAGCATATTAAATGTTTATTTACTTCCTCTGTAATGGCTCCCATTTTGGGTAGCTGGACATGACAGCTAGACTTCACATTATACATTAGAAGATAGAGACAATATTTGTTGTTTTAGCCTTTACTTGTCACACCACAAGACATACTGTTGTGTCCTAAAGCTCTTTGTGTTCTTTATGTTTTAGGTTGAAACTGCATCAGGTCGGATGTGGTTCCTTCAGAACCAATGTGTGTTCAATGAGGTCCTTGAGAGCTTATCTCTTCTCCTGGAGAATGAGAGAGAGAATACAGTTAACTCTGCAGCACTTGTTCTTGCACGACTGTCCCTGTGTGAAGAAACCTGTGAAAAGGTTTTATCCCATTCATCTGCCTTCAAGACCTTCAGACGTTTGGCACAATGTTTATCATGTAGCCACAAAGGTCAGTGTAGAAAAAACTGATTGTGTTAACATAACACCAACAACAGCATCATTAATGATATTTACATTTTCTAACGAAAATGTATTTCCTCAGTTCCCCCAAATTGTTGTGGGTGGTTCTGGGTGGATCCTTAGCTATTGTTAGGTGGTTGTTGCAAGTTCTAGGTGGTTACTTACTCTACAGGGTCTATTATATTCTTTTTTAGATATGGCTCCCTCATTCTTTGTAAGTCTATGAGATTTTTTTCCTCCTGTTTTATGATTATTTTATTTGTGTAAAAGAACCTTAAAATCAGTTAGCCAACGGAACAAAAAGAAAAGCATACAGTTATGAGCACATTATGCTGTAATTGCATCTTCAGAATTCAAAAAAGTTTTCATTAATCGTATGAATTATACCAAATCGATTATGATTAATAATCATTATTTACTTTAATCTATTAACAGCCATACATTTCTAAATAAAGCCTCATATTCATTTCTTTTGAATTTTGAAATTTCTCAGTAAAATATGAAATTAGTCAATAACATCAACATTTTTATTATTGCAGACACAGCCATGAATGCAGCATTTGCTGTTGGCCATCTATGTGGGAGCAGACAGGCCAAGATCCTTATTCTGAGAGAGGCCAAAGAGCATCAGTTGGTACAAGCTTACAAATTCTCTCCATAGGTCTTAATGCTTGGCAATTGGATCATGTTAAAATCTCAATCAATTAAACATCAATTATGAGCATAATTTTATCATTTGCTACAAGGTTAGCCGACTGCAGGCTCTGCTGTCGAGCGGGCCAGGAGTGGAGATGGGCCAAACGGCATGCTTTGCTCTGAGCTGCTTAGCAAATGATGAAGACGGCCATGCTCTGCTGATGGACAGCACTTCTATCCCTGCTTTGCTGGATGGCCTTTTACAGCTGTTGCAGAGCCCAGAACCAGACAGTATCTGGTTTGCTGCTATGTAGGTTTTTTGATTAACGTTAGTTAGTGTTGAATGTAATGACTATCTAAGGAAATTATTTCAAAAAGTAGAGATAAAGATAATAACATAGCATGTAACACTTATTAATGGTAGTTGTTCTCTGCCATAAGCAACAGATATTTTAAGCCAATATACACACACATTCCGCCACTACTATTATTTTTTAGCACATGATTATTTAATATGACAGGAGTTTTGACTCAAATTTACATTGTCAATGTAAATGTTAATGTATTGAGTATTGATATATTAAATTAATTAACCATGATTCATTTTGTGATTCCAGAAATCTCAATAACTGCAATGCTGTTCAAAAAGAACAGTAGTTATTTTATTTGGTTGCAGTTTACATCTTGATTTTATGTTTTTTTTAGCATTTTAATTTTGAGTAGAGTTTGGTTATTTTAATATATTTTCTGAGGTTAAGAGATGGCTAATATATTTGCTTCTGGTTTAGGTGGTTGTCTGGTGGTAAACAACTCACTCTTAACATCCTAGAATAGCATTGTTTTAGCAGCCTTAATTGGGGTGAACTATCCCTCTAAAGTCGTAATTTTCACTTTTTAAGACTCCCCCTATTTCTGTCTAACAGGACAGTGCGAGTGCTGGTGTCCCGGCCGAGTGGAGTGGTTCCTGTCAGGATGCATTATCCTCTGCTTGAGCAGCTAAAGGTATCATGATCATTGTGTTCATAATACAGCTGTGCTGTGTTGGTATATTGTGTATATGATACATTTATGAAGAAACCTTTTTTTTTTTTTTTTATAGTTGCTCTCTGTGTCACCATCCACTGGGCCAGAACTTCAAGAGGAGGTCAACATGTGTCTCAGGAGACTGGAGCATTTATCCAAACCACCTCCAGTGAAGGTTACAAACCTCTCATCAACAAGCTGCACTGTATCATGGGAGAGGTGTGAGCCTGAGAGCGGCCTGGAGGTCACATACAGGTTAAGCTTCCACAGCAAGATGTTACCTTGACTAGATATTTTCCATTTATGTCATATAAGAAATGTTTTTTTTTAATTTTATAAATCATGCTGCACAACTCCACTTAACTCCCTCCTTAAAAGACCATGGAGTGCTGCAGGAATGAGTCCTAAAACCCTCTTAACTACTTGCTTAAAAGACCATGGAGTGCTGCAGGAATGAGTCCTAAAACCCCAAAATGAGTTAGCATTTTTATACTTCTGTTTCCATTGTTCCAAAGTTTTTGGTTTAATACTCTCATCATTTACTCACCCTCTTGCCGTCCCTGATGTATATGACATTGTTTCTTCTGTAGAACACAAACAGAGTTATAATGCAAGTGGATGAAACTGTTTTTAACTACAATGTATTTGATACAATGCACTTTTTGTGTACATACATGTTTTTACATTGTACTTTTATTTAAAAAAATACCTGCATGTAATTACATCTGTAATTACACTATTGACCCTTTCTTGTGTCACACGTTGGAAGAGAGCAGCAGCTTTATCTTTAATTTTCAAGAACAAACTTAACTCTACACAAAACACTCAGGAATAACAGGACCATGAACAGAACAACCAACATAACACGACATAGAACTGACAAAGAACTGAAAGAAACACAGGGCTTAAAGAGATAGTTCACCCAAAAATGGGTTCTTTGCGTTCTTTCAGACGAATACAATCGGAGTTATATAAAAAAATGTCCTGGCTCTTCCAAGGTTTATAATGGCAGTGAATGGCTCTATATTTTTTGAAGTCCATCAAAGTGCATCCATCCATGATAAAAGTGCTCCACATAGCTCTGGGGGTTAATAAAGGCCTTCAGAAAGGAAGCGATGCATTCGTGTAAGAAAAATATCCATATTTAAAACTTTATCGACTAAAATAACTAGCTTCCGGCAGACAGCCGTACGCATCGTTTTACGGCGAAAGAGTAAAGGCCAATTTATACTTCTGCGTCGAGTGTACGCCGTAGTGTACGTCGTAGGCTACGCACGTAGGCGACGCCGTCGTGAGCATTTATACTTCTGCGAATGTCTGTGTTGCTCTGCAGTTACACCGCCGAAACGCTAGTTGGCGCGGGTGGGTTTTAATGTTCCACTGTGTTTACATTATCGCGGCTGTTTTGAGTTTAGGTTTCTACGAGCAATGGCGACTGAAGGAGTCATACAGATGGCTGTATTTCCGCACTTCTTCAAGCAATCTCTCTGTCACTTGGTCTATTTCCATGGCTCTTCACTGATCTTCGGAATTTAAAAATGGCGGGCGGGCGGTGCAGAGTGCAGAAGATCATTCCGGAAATGGGTAGGAGGAAACGCGATGCTATCCAGCCGACCAATCACAGATCTTGCGGTCCGCGTCGCCGCGACGCGTAGTTACATTTTTGAGGAGGTGCGCGTCAGGGTACGGCGAAAGGTACGACGTATGGTACACGTCAATGCGTATGCTACGCCGTACCTTCTACGCGCACCCGACGCAGAAGTATAAATTGGCCTTAACACTTGACCTGACACACAACGTAATGATGAATGCGGAAGCGCAGAGGGAACAGCAAAACAAAACACCAGTCACGAATTAGAAGTCTAAAACGAGAATTTTTAAAGAGAAATGTCGGAGGAGCTTGAGTTTGTTGCCCAGTCCTGTTTGTTTGAACCATGAGAGGCTTCAAAGCTTATGCTACTCCTTCTTCCTACGTCATACATTGTCAAGTGTTACTCTTTTGGCGTAAGTCAACTTGTGTACGGCCTGGGTGTGCTCTTTGATACCAATCTTTAATTTAAAGTCACGTTTTTAGTATCTGTAAAACTGCATTCTTCCATCTTAAAAATATATCTAAATTACAACATATGCTTTCAATGACAAATGCGGAATAGTCAGTTCATGCGTTCATGACATCAAGGCTACATTATTGTAATGCTCTTATGGGTGGTTGCCCTGCACGCATAATAAACAAACTACAGCTGGTACAAAACGCAGAAGCTAGAGTTCGTACCAGAACCAGGAAGTATGACCATATTAGCCCCATTCTGTCAACACTTCATTGACTCCCTATTAAACATTGTATACATTTTAAAATATTGCTGATTACTTACAAAGGTTTAGCTCCCCAGTACTTGAGCGAGCTTTAAACGCATTATAGTCCTTCATGTCTATTGCGATCTCAAAATTCCAGCCAGTTGATAATTCCAGCCAGGAACAGTCTTCCTTACATTGTCCGGGAAGCAGACACACTCTGTCAGTTTAAATCTAGACTAAAGACATCTCTTTGACCTAGCATACACATTATCAACTTCTATAATTCAATGTTAGGCTGCATAGATTAGTTCAGCCGGAACCGGGAACACTTTGTCACGGCTAGTGATGTGACATTTGAATCGAGGCGTCGGAGCTTGTGTCGAGAAAAAATGGGCGTGCCAGATGAAGCCGCGATTCGAGGCTTGTGTTGTTAACGTGAATATCACGTGACTGATGACAAACGAGGCCTCGGTTTGTGTGGATACGTCATCGGTTTGGTCTGAGTGTCGCTTCCGGATAAAAGGCGGTTCGAAACTCGCGCCACCTTGTGGGTGTTGTCAGCAGTAGTAGAAGCAGTTGTAGTAGTGTCACAGAGTCAGAGAGTTGATATAACTATCATTGTCATTGTCGTTATTGTGTCATATATGTGTTAGGGCTGTATATTATTACATTATCAGGTTAGAATAGAATAGTTATAGTATATTGTTATTATTAATTATAGTAGGCTTAGCTATATTATAGTCTTGTTATATTAATTAGATAAGATTATTTGGATTGCTCTGGATTTTTTTATTTGGATTGTCCTTTTGGATTTGTTTGCTTTTTGTGACTCTTCCTTTTTCCTGGTAATGGAGCCAGCAAGAAAGAGGAGATCCTCCCCTGTCTGGGCTCAACAGAAGCATCAGTATCCTCATTTATACCAGCTGGCACTGCCATTTTTTAAATAAGTGTGTTACCTAGGGTGACCATATTTTAGTTTTCAGAAAACAGGACGGGGGCGTGGTTGATGGGCGGGGCATGATTTTTGGGGAGGCGTGGTTAAGGGGTGGGGGCGTGGTTTGGGGGAGAATGCATCAAAAAATACAAATGCATTCACAACCTTGCAACTATGTTATACTTTAATACATAAAGTAATACATCCTTTCCATTCAATGTTTGGCACGCAACAATAGAATACTATATATATATAAAAAAAGTTTAGCTTTTAACACCTTTTACATGACACTATTTCTTTTCATGGCCATAGCAGGTTAAAAATCTACTACTAAAATAAATGTAAAAAAATCTACTATACTATTTCAGTAAAAAAACAATTTCAATCCTCCTGATGTTCTCTTAGCCTATACTTTCTTTATGTGCGCTTTTAGGCAGGGGCGTCATGCAAGGCAAAATTCTGGGGGGGGGGGCACAATCTGAGACGTTGCAATTGTTTTCTGACGGGTGATATGGATCATGTTAGGAGGGGTCAGGGGGTTTCTCCCCCTGAATTTTTTTTAATTCTGGCTGCTAAACATAC
The DNA here is from genome assembly GCF_965113295.1 of Leuciscus leuciscus. Lineage (NCBI taxonomy): Eukaryota > Metazoa > Chordata > Actinopteri > Cypriniformes > Leuciscidae > Leuciscus > Leuciscus leuciscus. The sequence continues at coordinate 13,542,515 of NC_138729.1, forward strand.
CATTTCAATGCAGTTTGGGAGGGACAGAAATACCTTAACGGAGCTAGCAGCAACCCTCCTCTATCTGAGGACTAAGTTAAAGTATCTATTTTGTAAGTTTATGTAAAAGACAGGTTGATGAAAGAACTGTAAGCTCAAATTCAAAAGCTTTTGAAGTCTACTTCATTAAAGCATGTTTACACACACACTTACTGTACACTTAGGCCTACTACACATGATTTTAAAAACAGTAGCCTACCATTGCAGTTTTTATGTTATGATAATTGGTATGTGACCTAAGAACGATCTTACATTAAAGGTACATAAAGGTGCTGAGGTCTGACTTTGTGGTGCTCTGAAATTAAGTTATTTTAATATTAATATGTGATGAAGGACTTTGAAAGAAGTTTGACAGATTTCAGTGCTGAATAAGGTTAACACTACCCCGTTTATTTAAAAATGGTTAATATTTGACAGAAATGTAAAAAAGTAATCAAAACCGATCAGATAACGTTACGGCTTTGTATGACAGTAACGTTAGCCAACTAGTTTACGGTTAGACTAGGCTAGCTATCGATAACGTTACACTGACACAAGTTAATGCTCTGAATTCGCAGCCAATATCAAATCCATAACTTTTTGATCAAGTTAAAATTTCCAGGTAAACCACAAATAATCCCACTACCTTTTAATATCATCCGATAACTAATTCAATGCCGATTTGTTGCTTTGCCCACTTACCACTTCAAGACCATCTGTAAAACATTGCCAGCTCAACGTGCGAGACGAGTGAGTTGCTTGAACATACACAGCAAAGATTCTAGAGCGCTACGCGCGTGTATTTGATATTGATATACACCATATTAGGAAAAAGGGGCGGGCTGATGCATTGCTGAGTGCTGACCGATTTATTACACATCCAGAAGAATACATTTGAGTCGTTATAGGCTCTGGTATATTATGGAGCATAATAGGAATAAAGTTGTGACAAAAAAATTATCAGGGAGGAAAAATCTGAGGGGGCACTTTGAATGGGCATGACGCCACTGCTTTTAGGTCGCTAGCACCAGAGCCATAGAGAGAGAGAGTTGCGACACTCTTTGATGTCGCCGCTATGGCTGTCACGTGGTTCATGAATCATGTAAGCCCCAATAGTTCCAAAACGTACGCTGGCTGTCATGTTCTTCTATGGGACAGACAGCAGCGATTGCATTATTGAACGGTAAATATAAAATAAAACACACACCCAAGTACTTTTTCAGCTGTTATTGCATTATTGCATTTTGTTAATGTCAGTTTTGCATTTTGAGATAAGTTTTAAGCTATATTTTTGGAGGGAAAAGCTTAGTGTTCATGTTCGCATGGGTAGCACTGGCTTTAGCGGCTCTAACTTATCATCATTCATCTGATGATGGACGTCTCATGATATTTATTTTAGCACAACTGGGCTGTATTAGGCTATTGATTCCCGTGATTTTGCTTATAAATTTTGATTCAGCCATTAGCCTACCTTCGTGATCACGCAAAGAGGTCTGCCGTGGCGGTCCGTTCAGAATTCGCTTAGAAGCTAGCTCACTTCTTCTGATGAAAGTGGCCACCCCCAGGACCACAACGTGAAACATGATCATGTTAAGACTAAGAATATTATTTTAAGATTAAGGCCATACACATTATCAAAACTATAACAGATTAAAAACGAATTTAAGCATGGCTGATACAAATGAATGTTTTCAAATAAAATATTTTTTATTAAACACTGACAGACAACAAAAATGTGTGCTTGTGTGTGTGAACAAGAAAAACAAAAACCAGGGGCAGGTGATCCATGAAACTGACAGGACTGGTGATGGCCATAACAATCCTAAAGGTCCAGCATTGTTCTCACAAGCCGCTTCACTCAAGACAATAATAACATAATGAAAAGTTAGTATATCCCAAAAAATTAAATTAAATAAAAGTTGCTATAAAGGTGGAAGCGATTCATTACCGAACTCTTAGCTGACGAAGTCGCGCTAGCTAACTAACGTTAGCTAGCAGGCAGTGCTTGAAAATTGGTTGAAACAACCAACATAAAATATAAATAATTACGCTGTGCATGTACAAATGAAGACCAGTATAAGCATCGCAAAGGGCCTCTGATACAATATAGACAGTTGACAATTCAAAAGAGGTCGATATTTCGGCAACTTAACTCTGGAACAACTCGACGCGCAGCAATGTAAGTGAATGGTGTCCAACGCCCAAATGACAGTGTTTGGAACTATTCCGATCTTCATATCCCGGAAGTAGGCGGTTAAAAGCGCCGCCATTATTTACAACGGAGGTCTATGGGAGTGTCGCAACTCTCTCTCTCTATGGCTCTGGCTAGCACCTTTATTTGACACTGACACGTACGTGCCAGCTTTGCAGTTCATGCATTCTGCTTTACACGGATCCCGACCGAAACGAAAACACGGGAATTTTCTCTGTAAATCATCTTTGAATTTACATTTGGGCTTTTTCTTTCTTTTTTTTTTACGCTGTTAGCTACTTACATCTTACCTCGCACTTGACCGTAAACTGAAAGCGTAAAGCGTCACGTTGCTAAAATTCTGTGAACGTAAAGTCCGCCTACTTTGATTTGATTGGTCATTTCAAATATTCTGACATGGACAAGCAGTGACAGACCAATGACAATGAGGCTGCGATGAACAGACACACACACACACACACACACACACACACACACACAAACACACACACACACAGAGCTAGGCCTCTATTCTGACGTGCTCTCTGCTTGCCGCTGCGGATTGAAGAACGCGCTGATTATAACAAGACGGGACGAAGCCGGTTTCATTTGTTTTGTGTGCTAAGGCAAGCTTGTATTTAAAGAACACTCTTAATGGCCCAATGAAAAATAATGAAAACCAGGACATTTTCATCACTTTTTAAAAAACAGACAGGACGGCCAGGACAGGACAGGACGTGAAAACAGGACATGTCCTGGGAAAACAGGACGTTTGGTCACCCTAGTGTTACCCCAACACACTTGAAATATATTTTGTATAAAAATATGGTTACTGGTTCAGAATGAATGAATTTGTCTGCTATTTCTTTGCACAGTAGCTAGGTGTCACTAGTGAGCAATGCTGAATGAAGCTTCGAGTAATGAACCTTTGGCTGAAGCAATGGGCTGCAAGTGGTACTCGATGCAGGGCCAAATGGGAGGAGCTAGAGCTCCAGCTCCTCCCCTTGCTGGATTTAGTGGGCGGGGCCGCGCATGCGCAGGATAACTTTCTCGCTATCAAAGAGTTACGTCACGATCTTTTCCCGCAGCGTTGCATTCCGGGAAGGCGCCGCCATTTTAGGTGGTAACTCTATCAGTTGCCATGGTTACTTCTACAGTGAGGCCAAGATAAATAGCAAAAGAGAGAGAAAAGATCAGCTTGATATGCGTTTGCATTTTAGCGATATGCCACAGTTTCTTGGGAAGATATGGAGAAGGAAAAAGCTTAAAGAAACGGCCTATCACGTTAACGACGTAGCCTACGACATTGCCAGAATTTGTACGATCTGTCTGCACACGGCAGGTCCAAAATGCACATCCAATATCAGATTTATTTCCACATATAAATAAACCCCAGGCAAAATTAATCAGTGAGGCCCTATTTTTAAATATATTTTATATAGTCCTATAATGTTTTTTATATAATATATTAAAATGTATATTTGTTAATAGGCTATCTTCATTGCCTAGATATAAACAAACAAAAACACATCTAACAGAACATAACCTGAGTTGTTCATTTTTTACAATATGTTCTTATTTATTTATTTTAATTTTTTCATTAAATGTCAATCTTCGTCTTTATAACAGAAGATACAAAAATCTTCAGCCTATTACATGTATAACGGATTATCACCTTATAAACAGTCCTTTGTGGAATAAGGCCTAATGCTATATAGAAATAGCATAGCCTATGGTTATAGCACCTTAATTTAAACTTTATTTTGTTATTAGGTTATTAAAATGCTAACTCGTCTATCTAATGTAAAGAGCTGGATACTAGGCTACTTAAATAGGCCTTATGTCATTAAATCTAGGCCATCTACGATAGACTAAATATTTTTAACGTTAGTCATTCATTTAAGTAATGACTAATATCGCACGTTAATCAATCCTGGGTGCAGTTCAAGCATCAAGCACCGGCAAAAGTAGGCTAATGATAATAAATGTGTCTAAAAAAAAATAACAAAGCATTTTCATTATGTATTAATAGGATGTGTACAGTATCATAACACTGAACAACTCAACAGAAATCAGATGATTTAGATTAATTCACAAATAACACACACGTAAATGCGGTGGACAAAAAATAAATAGGGGTGCACTATCTAAGCTTTCACATTGCCTTTTAAGTCTAGTAATTTACATAATAATAGCAGACGCTTTTGTCCAAAGCAGCTTTAAAAGTGAGGAAAACAACGAAACCGTTATAAAGATAAAATAATACATAGATAAAAAGTTTCAACAGTTTTTAGAAACACAGACACACACAGTGTGAGCAATGTTCTTATTAGGTGTTTACGCGTTTGTCACAGAAACGATACATATTTAATCATAATCACGACAAATATTAGAGAAAAATACAATATGATGTATGCCAGCATATTGCGCATCAAAAGAAACTTGTCCTTCCATCACCGTTGAACTCGCACTAGATCCAGCAACGGTGAGCTAGAGCTCTAGCTCCTCCCATTTGACGCTGCAGCGAATCCCCGCTCACTAAATTTAGCAAGGTGGAGCTGGAGCTCCAGCGAGGGGAGGAGCTGGAGCTCTAGCTCCTCCCATTTGGCTCTGCATCGAGCACCATCTCATGGGCTGCGAGGTATCAGTGGTTCAGGAAGCCTCATTTTGCCATCACTAGTCACGGCAGACTACAAACAAAAGGTGTGAGGACTCGAAAGCTGGCGAAATAAGTATTTATTAATAAAAACACAAAACAAAACCCACGAGGGGGAAAACAGAACTAAGTAAATACAAAAACAATAACAGACTATGAACACTCTGGAAGATTCGGGGAAAAGGAAACAAAAGACAACGTACCGAACACAGACTGCAAACAAGAGGGAACTAATAAAGGGAAACTAATCAGGAGGGAACAGGTGGATGAACTCAAACAATAATCAGATAACAAGGGGGAGGGATCAGACAATAACACGAGCACATGGCCCAAAATAACAAAACACCCATGTGCAGCACAAGACAGGACAGGCATGTGACACACTTCCCATAAATCCTGATGTACTCGTTACATCATAAGAAGAATGGCGTCTACGCTAATCTTAGTCTCTCTGTTTATCCCGAGTATTACCGCAGTCCGCTGGATCCAAGCCGTATCCGGATCTGCTGAAGGACATGCGCCTGAACACGATGACAACGCAGTCCTGAAAGTGTCAACTAGTCTCAACCCTGTGAAGGCCTCCTTCACTTCCCTTTACCTCTGTACAGATAAAACGTTGTCAAAATGATTCCGGTTGATTCCGGCGACAAAAAATTCTGTATTATGAATTTTTAAGGCCAGACAAGTAATTTGGTGAGGTCAATTTGTAAAGAAAGACTACACGCCTGCGCACACGTATTTTCAAACGCGCATACCTAAGACTAAACACTAATACACGTGCACACCGTCAGCGTTTTCACAGATTCGCGTTTTTGAAGTTAATGCAGAGATGATAAAGTTATTCAAAAATGTTCAACGCTTGCACATTGGAACCTATTTCAAGGTTTGCGTTCTCGGGCCACCAGGCTCTGGTGTTGTGCGGATGAGCAGGCCGGAGCGCATTAAAGGTTTTCTGTTAGAACGGTGTTGTGTAAGTGGCCCCTAAGTTAATAACTAATGATCTTTGCAACAGAAGTGAATCAATCAATATTAACTTTAGCTGGACAATAACTTTATTCTAGAGCTGCTGTAAAGCCAAAACAATCTCTGTTACTTAAATGTCCTATTATCACTGTAAAGCTGCTTTGAAACAATCTGTATTGTTAAAAGCGCTATATAAATGAAGGTGACTGTTTAAAGCTACACTGTGTAGGATTTTCTCCCATCTAGCGGTGAAATTGTTTATGACTACCAACTGAGTATTACTTTCTAGCCCCTCCCATTCTGAGGGCTTTTTAACTCCTACGGTGGCCGTATTATTTCAAATCTGCCGGCAGTCGCGAGTAATCTCCCCCTCGCATTTGTCACGGTGTCACTGAGTGTCAAAACGCGAAAGGCGAAGCTTGAATTTCCAGGTATGTCCCTCTTTGGCTAATGTATTTTCAAGATGGAGGCGCAACATGGCTGCCGCCATTCGAGCGACTCGCTCGTATGTATTCTAAATGGCAGATTCTACGCTTACGAGAATACTTGATTAGTTGGTAGAAGTAATTACACATTAATGAGCACATATCATTTTGAAAGAACAAAGTATTTTTTGCTAAGAATCAACTTAGAAAATTACACAGTGTAGCTTTAAGGATGAGGCACCGCAAACTATGTTATAATTGTTGTTGACACAAAACACCTTGAATAGCATAAGTGGAGCTCTGGGGGAAGACTATTTAAAAAAAAATGATGATGGGCCCCCTTTAGGTTAACTTTATTGATTCTATTTGAATTCACTGCTTAGATTACTTAAAGGTTCACTATGCAAGATTATCCAAAATAATAATAATAATAATAATTTGGTCCTGTGCCTGTAATTTCTTGTTTTCCTGAATTCCTCTGCTCGGGCCGTTTCTGGGCTGCAACCGAGACTTTATTGTCTGTATCTGAAGCTCTGCAAGCTCTGCTAAGTTGTCATGTCTCGACGCTAAAACAATTAGCTAGTGTTGCTATTGCCTTATTGACTGCCATCTGTAACTCCAGTCAGATTATTATGAGGCATTGTAATTATGTTTTATGATGACATAATTATTAGCGAGCTAGACTAAAGATGGCTAAACTTGCTCACAAATTACAGCCAGTCATCTAACTATTAGCGTAACTGTTCTTTTATATACAGTACACAAAAAAGGCTGTTTATGCATGATAACACAATATGCAAAATAGCTCATCACTCATCTTCCTGCAGGTAGTTTCTTGTGCGGTTGGGCTGCTTGTGCAACCGATATATCAGGGGAGAGGGCTTAAGGTTCTGGCGGTGTTCTGCCCAGTTTGAATGTTGTGTTTACAACCAGTAACTGAAAATCCTGCACAGTGCATCTTTAATTATTTTGCATCCACCTATTTTAATGTCCATTATTTTTTCTTTTGGTTTCCAGTCTCTTTGACAGAGATGTAATGCTGTACCATGGCCTGTTATGTCAGGTGACCTTACCTGGTTCTCCCAACCAATCTATGAAGCCCCTCTCCCTACAGCTCAGCCTGTCTACACCTGATGGTGACATTAGTCCTTTCAGTGAACCTGTTGTTATTGATCCTGAGCAGCTGGACATTAGAATTAAACCTCCACGAGAGCTCTGTGTGATTGGCTCTACAGCTACAGATGTATGCCTTTGCTGGATAGAGCCAGAGGGAAGAGTCAAACCCAAATCATACCAGATCTACTGTAATGACACACTGCTGAAGACCACCACTCTTCTGGGGTGGGTCAGACCAGTCTTTCATTATAACATGTTAAAGGTGAAGTGTGTCAATTCAAATGTGTTACAAATCAATTCACAAAGGATAATACCCTGTTTCACCCATTTTTCTTGTTGATGTTTGTTTTACTCATAAAAACTTTATGGAATTAAAATTAGTTGGCAAGGCATTTTTTGCATGTTTTTTTTTTTTTTTTTTTTTTTTTTTTACATAAAAGTCACAGACTTCACCTTTAAGTTGCATTGTTTGTTTTATAACAAAATGAAGAGATTCAGTGATGTTCAAAAAACGTGTGTGCTGCATGTTGGTTTTGTTTATTTTGCTGTAATTACAAAATCACTATAGTCTTGCAATGTTACTGCAGTGTAATTGTTTTTTATCTAACAGGGCTACAGTGAGCGGTTTATCTTCCGCTACCTCCTATATACTAAGTGTGAGTTCACTCAGTCCAGGGGACACAGAGAGTCCTAGAGCAATAACTGAGGTGAGAACAGCAGACGATCAAGATCATGCTCCTTCTGCTCTGACTGTAGTTGTCCTGGGACGGCACGAACTGCAGATAAACTGGGGATTTCCAGTTGCTCCTTTGGGGAGACTCTTCAAATACGAACTAAATATGAATGGGTGTGTGGTGTACGTGGGTACAGAGAGGGCATACGCTGCTCGCCACCTGTCTGCCAACACAGCATACACCTGTACTGTGACAGCCGTCACCTCCAGGGGGCGCTGCCACAGTAGTCCAGTCACAAAGAAGACGGCACGGGATGATTACCTGCACTCAAGCAGGTGAATTATGATGGAAACCATAACATCACAAAAGGGCTAATAGCTAAGGGCTATTTTCCTTCTTTTGAATGCTTTATTATTATGGCTGTGAAAGAAAGTTATGTTAGATTTAATGTTCCCTTTCGTACGGTCACTACGAGTTACGCCAGTGACTGACGAAATTGGGGGTTTCGCTTAGAAGCCTATCACCTTCGAGTTCTACAAAACGAGCCAATGGCATGGGAAATACCATGGGTCTGTGGAATTTCATGGCGCAACTCCGCCCCACCGCGTGGGTATAAAAGAGGAGCGCTGGCAATCTCGCAATGTTTTCGCTTCGGAGCCAAGAATTTTCTTCAGTGCCAGCGTTAGCCGAGTCAGATCCAGAGCTTGGCACAGGCATGCAGAGCTGTGGGCTGCCTTCGCCTCCGATGCAGTGCCGCCGCGGAACGCTCGTCCTTCCCTGGCCTACTCTGACAGAACGTAACTTGACCACGCCCCCACCAAGGGACGCTATGCCTCTCATGTCCGGGCTGGTAGATCATAGGTCACCACGTGATCCCTGGGCCAGGTGATGTCCACATGTGTGGTCCAGGAACGCCATTAGGGCTCAACCAGGTTGAGTCTGAGAACTCGTTTTTTCAGCTCCCCCATGTCCCAGGCTGCGCTCTTCAGCGGTGTGATTGAGGACTGCGTCCAACAGTTTTCCACCACCCAGAAGCAGACTGAGGCCCTTCTACACCGACGGTCATCCGTCCGTGCAGTTTCCTTAGTCTGCTTCCCGCCGAGGCTGCCTCCCTGCGGCTCCTCCCCCTCCTGCTCCGCAGCCTTCACCAACCCCGAGCAGTAGGAGGTTGCAGGAGGGCGGCACCACCCGCCTCTGGCCCTAAGCCGGCCAAATGCCAGGCTAAGCAGCACTCTTGAGACGAGCAGCTTGGAGTTAGGGCTCAGTTCTTTTCAGGAGCTGTTAGCAGGACCACTCCTTCCCCTGTTGGAGGGCCGGGGGAGAATCTTTTGTTTCCTAAGAACTGATGCCCCTTCCTTCGAGCCCCAAGAGGCCGTGGATGGCAGTGTGCGACGCTCTGCCTCGACACTCTTGTCCTCCTCTGTCTTTAGACCCCTGTCAGAGCAGGCCCCCGTGGAACGCTGGTCCTTCCCTGGCCTACTCTGTCAGGATGCGGCTTATGACCGTGCCCCACACTGGGACGCTACACCTCCCACATCTGGGCCAGTCATTCCGCCTCTCTGCCCCATCGAAGGCACATCTGTGGTTCCCATGACCCCGCTGGGTCGCGAGAACCATCAGGCTCGGCTATGCGATTCAGTTCGCACGGTCTCCTCCTCCAGTCCGCTATACCATGATCGGTGGCAATGCCCCTGCCATGCATGCGGAGGTCGCCACCCTAATGGTGAATGGTGCGATCGAGATTGCCAATTCGGCAACATGGGGTTTGCATCCTGAACTTCTCGACGACTGGCTGTTCCTAGCTCACTCTCGAGACCAGGTTTGCGAACACAGGGACCTGGTGCTCCGGCACCTCGCCCGTCTGGGCCTTCGGGTCAATTGGGAAAAGAGCAAACTCTCCCCTGTGCAGAGGATCTCTTTTCTCAGTATGGAAATCAACTCAGTCGCCATGTGCGCGCAGCTTACGAGCGCGCGCGCGTGTGCAGTCACTGCTGACTTGCCTGAGACAGTTCGAGGGCAAGAGTGCGGTTCCACTGAAGTTTTTTCAGAGGCTCCTGGGGCATATGGCATTTGCAGCGGTAGCTACGCCGCTCGGACTACTTCATATGAGACTGCTTCAGTACTGGCTTCGCGATCGAGTCCCGAGGTGGGCATGGCAACCAGGCACGCTCCGAGTACCAGTTACTCCGGCCTGCCATCAGACCTTCACCCCGTGGACGAACCTCAGCTTTCTAAGGGCCGGAGTGCCCGAGTTTCCAGGCATGTTGTGTCAACAGATGCCTCCACCACGGGCTGGGGTGCCATGTGCAATGGACATGCTGCCGTGGGCTCCTGGACAGGACCCCAGCGCCTTTGGCATGTCAATTGCCTCGAGTTGCTGGCGGTATGTTTGGCTCTGCACCTTTCCGTGCGTTGCTCAAGAACCAACACGTACTAGTCCGCTCAGACAATACCGCGACAGTAGCGTACATCTACCGACAAGGTGGTCAGTGCTCCCGCCGTATGTGGCAACTCGCCCGCCATCTCCTCCTATGGAGTCAGAAGCATCTGAGATCGCTTCGAGCCATTCATATCCCGGGAGACCTGAACCATGCAGCGGACGAGCTCTCACGGTTTCAGCCACTTCCTGGAGAATGGAGACTCCATCCCCAGTCGGTTCAGCTGAGTTGGGAACAGTTCGGCGACGCACAGGTAGATCTGTTTGCCTCCCACGACTCTTCGCATTGCAGCCTGTTTTATTCCCTGAACGAGGGCACACTCGGCAAGGATGCACTGATCTTGCACAGGCCCTGCTTCCTTCCTGCAACATGGGTTGGAGCGAAGGCTGTCTCCCTCCACCCTCAAAGTGTACGTTGCCACTATCGCCGTACCATCATGATGCAGTTGAAGGTAAGTCTTTGGGGAAGCATAACCTGGTCATCAGGTTCTTTAGAGGAGCGAGGAGACTAAATCATCCTCGCTCTCCTCTTGTACCCTCTTGGGACCTCGCAGTGGTGCTATCTGCCCTGCGAGAGCTCCCTTTGACCCATTGCAGGTTAAGTTTAAGTTCCTATCCATGAAGACAGCGCTCCTGACCGCTTTGGCCTCCATCAAGAGAGTAGGGGACCTGCAGGCATTTGCGGTTGACGAAGCGTGCCAGGAATTCGGGCCAGCTAACTCTCACGTGATCCTGAGACCCTGGCCTGAATACGTGCCCAAGGTTCCCACCACTCCTTTCAGAGTTCAGGTGGTGAACCTGCCTTGGCACTGCTCTGTCCAGTACGCACCCTCCGTGCAGACAGAACGCAGTGTTTCAGGACCTCAGACCAGCTCTTTGTCTGTTATAGTGGGAAGCTGAAGGGAAAGGCTCCCTCCAAGCAAAGTTTGTCTCACTGGATAGTGGACACCATTGTCTTGACTTACCAGACGCAAGGCCCCATCATGCCCCCTTGGTGTAAAGGCACACTCCACCTGGAGTGTGTCTTCTTGGGCTCTAGCGCATGGCGCCTCGCTGACAGACATCTGTAGAAGCACAGGCTGGGCGACACCCAACACATTCGCAAGATTCTATATTCTCTGAGTGGAGCCAGTGTCCTCCCATGTACTTGCCCCCAGTGGCCGGTATTAGGACCCGCTCTGTGTCATCGCTTGCTGCGCCATTCCACTCCACGGACTGGATGTGTGCGCTCTTCACTCAGATGAGTTCTTCCTTCCAAGACCCTGAGTTCCTCCGACACTGATGTCACTGACGTAACTCGTAGTGACCGTACGAAAGGGAACGTCTTGGTTACGTATGTAACACTCGTTGTACCGCTGAAACGCCCTGGAGTTCAGTCTCGGCTCCTCAGCAAGGAAACATAATCCGAGATTGCCGGCGCTCCTCCTTTATACCCACGCGGTGGGGCGGAGTTGCGCCATGTAAATTCCACAGACCCATGGCATTTCCCATGCCATTGGCTCGTTTTGTAGAACTCGAAGGTGATAGGCTTCTAAGCGAAACCCCCAATTTCGTCAGTCATTGACATAACGTCTCCGTTCCCTACTCAGGGAACGAGGGTTACATATGTAACCGAGACGTTTTCCCTGAAAGATTTTATGCAAAAATGTATGTAAAATGATTGCTTTGAAAAAGAATGCTCTACATATTCAAAATAAAATTATGTTAATAGATTAATTCAAGTCAAGTCAAGTTTATTTGTATAGCGCTTTTCACAATACAGATTGTATCAAAGCAGCTTCACAGTATTAAATTAAAATAATACAACAAAGTTTGTTTCAAGAGGAATTTATTGATTGATAAAATTAAATTAAATATCCCCATAATATCCCCAACTGAGCAAGCCAAAGGCAACAGTGGCAAGGAACCGAAAAACTCCATCAAGTGACCTAATGGTGTCCTAAAACTCCATCAGGTGACCTAATGGAGAAAAAAAACCTTGGGAGAACCCAGGCTCAGTCGGGGGCCAGTTCTCCTCTGCCGTTTATGAGCTAGAGGCCGGATTGTAGTTTGAACTGTAGGATTATATGAATGCCTGGCTGAAGAGATGCGACTTTAATCTAGTTTTAAACTGGGAGAGCGAGTCTGAGCAACGAACAGTATCAGGAAGACTATTCCAGAGTTTTGGAGCCAAATGTGAAAATGCTCTCCCTCCTTTGGTGGTTCTGGATATCCTAGGTAGGACCAAAAGCCTTGAATTTAGTGATCTTAAAGAGCGCGATGGATTATAGGGCGATAGAAGATCCGTTAAATAGACTGGAGCTAAGCCGTTTAGGGCTTTATAAGTCAGTAGCAATACCTTGTAATTAATACGGAACTTTATAGGTAACCAATGCAGTGATGATAAAATCGGTGTTATATGATCATATTTTCTTGATCTCGTAAGAACTCTAGCGGCGGCATTTTGGACTAACTGTAGCTTGTTTATTGAGGATGCAGGACAACCTGCTAATAAAGCATTACAGTAATCCAGTCTCGAGGTCATGAATGCATGAACTAACTTTTCTGCATCAGAAACTGATAGCATATTACGTAGCTTAGCAATGTTTCTAAGGTGGAAAAAGGCTGTTTTTGTAACATATGAAATATGATTTTCAAAAGACAGGTTGCAATCGAGTATAACACCCAGGTCTTTTACTGTAGAGGATAAAGTAACAGGACATCCTATGATGTTAAAGTTGTATTGTGCGAGGTTTTGTGGGCGGTTTTTTGAACCGATAAGTATTACCTCTGTCTTGTCTGGATTTAATAAAAGAAAATTACGCGTCATCCAATCTTTTATATCTTTAACACACTCTGTCAATTTGGAAAATTTAGCGTTTTCATCCGGCCGTGATGAAATATATATTTGAGTGTCATCAGCATAACAATGGAAACTAATTCCATGTTTCCTTATAATATTTCCAAGTGGCATCATATATATTGAAAATAACAGAGGGCCTAATACAGATCCCTGCGGCACTCCATAGTTTACTCGAGTTATGATAGATTTTTCTCCATTTAAATAGACAAAATGGTAGCGGTCAGATAGGTATGATTTGAACCAGCTTAATGCTTGTCCTTGAACACCAGTATCATTTTGTAGTCGATCTAAGAGTAATGTGTGATCTATAGTATCGAACGCAGCACTAAGATCAAGTAAAACTAGTATTGAGATACAGCCTTGGTCAGAAGCTAAAAGTAAATCATTTGTGATTTTAACGAGCGCAGTTTCAGTGCTATGATGCGGTCTGAATCCAGACTGAAACTTTTCATCGATATCATTTTGTTGCAAGAAAGAGCCCAGTTGAGCGGACACCACTTTTTCTAATATTTTAGACATAAATGGAAGATTTGAAATGGGTCTATAATTTGCTAGATTATTATGATCTAATTGTGGTTTCTTAATGAGAGGTTTTATAACTGCCAGTTTAAATGTTCTTGGAACATGACCTAAAGATAAAGACGAGTTAATAATATTGAGGAGAGGCTCTTCCACTACAGGTAACACTTCTTTCAGTAGTTTAGTTGGTATAGGATCTAATAAACATGTTGTTGTTTTAGATGAAGTGATAAGTTTATTTAACTCTTTTTGTTCTATAGTTGTAAAGCACTGTAATTGTTCTTGCGGGGTGATAATTGAAGCTGAATTATAAGGCGCGATTGAAGATTGAACGTTTACAATTGTGGTTCTGATGCTTTCTATTTTCTCAGTGAAGAAGTTCATGAAATCATTACTACTGAACTGTAACGGGATATTTTGTTCGGGTGACGTCTGTTTATTTGTTAGTCTAGCCACGGTGTTAAATAAAAACCTTGGATTGTTTTGGTTGTTTTCTATTAGTTTGCGGAGGTGCTCAGTCCTGGCCGCTTTTAGGGCCTTTTTATAACGTGACATACTGTCTTTCCATGCGATTCTAAAGACCTCTAAATTAGTTTGTTTCCATTTACGCTCTAAAATACGGGTTTCTCTCTTTAAAACATGCGTAGTATTGTTATACCATGGTGCTTTATTTTTCTCTCTGACCTTTTTTAATTTAATAGGTGCAACCACATCCAATGTTCTAGAGAGAATGGTGCTCATAGTGCTAGTTAGTTCTTCTAGTTCATCTGTTTGTTTGGGTTCAGGCAGCAGCTGAGACAGATTAGATAAGTAATTTGAGAAATTATCTATGGTGGATGGGAGGATTGTTCTGCCTGGTTGATAACGCGACGCCGCATGACATATTACAGCAGTACGTAATATGCAAGTTACCATGTAGTGATCAGTGACTTCATCACTTTGTGGAATGATATCTATATCGGTTGGATCGGTTCCATGTGATATAATTAAATCGAGTGTATGATTAAGACGATGTGTTGGTCCGGTGACGTTTTGCTTGACCCCAAATGAATTTAATAAATCTGTAAACGCAGCTCCTAACGCATCATTTGGATTATCTACGTGTATGTTAAAATCTCCAACAATTAATGCTTTATCAACATTGACTAATAGGTCTGAGAGAAAATCTGCAAACTCTTTTAGGAAATCAGCGTAAGGCCCTGGCGGTCTATATACGGTAGCCAAGGCTAGAGATAATAGGGATGTTTTTCTAACATCTAAGAGCGTAACATTAATCATATTATTGTCAAAAAACGAATTCATTATTTCATCTATAATCATTTAATTATTTTCCTATTTAAATCTTAATAAATAATTAAAATATTAAAAAATGATTTTCTTATTAATCATCCTATTTATAATATTGGAGGGAAATAAAGAGCTCTTTCCAAAAATATACAAAACAGGAATTGAAATTCTTAAAAAAATAATAACTTTTTTTAACCAAGTATCATTGAAAAGAGGGATTTAAAAGTGCTTAAATAGTGTTTCTCCATCTTAAGAGGTCAAATTAAATATAATTATAATCTGCTTTATTTTGCATTTATTTTATATGAGGTTTGCAAAAAACTAAGTTAACCCTGTAAAGCTTGATGTATGAAATAATAGTCAAAATTTTTTTTTGAAAAGGAACAGTTTAGTGAACACAACATTTCAAATAAAAAAAATAAAAGGTTATATTTGATACATCAGGCTTTTGTGGCTCATATAGGAGAATCACATGGAGTTCATACTTGAGGAGCAAAAAACACAATTTTAGTCAGCGGCCCAAAGTAAAAATATATAATTTTCTGTGTGGGGCAAAACAAATAATGCAATGCAAAAGAATGATGATTGAGTGATGTACAAATAAACATTCCTTAAAAGCCTGATGGATCAAATTTGATATATTTTTTAACATGAGATGTATGGATAACCAAGTAAAACTAAATTGCTTCAATCCAGTAGGCTAAGTATACATCTTTAAATATTACTAACAATATAAAAGTTGTTTATTTTATGAATAGTCACTAAAGATTTTACAGCAAAAAGACATGTGAACTACAACATTAGGTGGACATTTTCAGAATTATACTTAAAGGCCTTTTACTTACTACAAAAATGTAAACTATCAATCAGACAACAGAAGGCATGCAGTAGATTGTGTAGGTTTTTCAGCAAAGTTTTGATCATGTTTAGATGCCTTTTCCCCCCTGCCAAATTATGTCAGAATATGTGTTGTCTAAATTGTTAGTACAGAGTAGCTTGGGATCAAATGTGGGCTTGTAGTTCTTGTCAAACCTATTTTAGGTAAACCTATAAACTGGATGATTGGGTTGCATAATTTAGCTTGATGAATGCAGTCAACATTAAAAATGAAAATCCTGTCATAATTTACTCATCCTCATGTTGTGCCAAACCTGTATGCATTTATTTCTTCTGCACCAATTATTTTTCTACAATGAATGGAATATTAGTGTAACAAATTGTGTAAAAATGTTGACATTTGTTGTATTCTTTTATTGTAATTGCAATTCTAAGTGTTTTTTTTCTGTGCCATTTTCTTCAGGTATATGCTTTCTCCTACCCATCAGACTGCCTCAAAATACTCCTCTTCTTCTCCAAGTATCCAAGTGATAAGTGAGGTCAAAAAGAATGGCACAAATTCACCAGCTACACTAAAGTCTAAAGTCCACCCTACTTTGGTCCAGCACAGAGCCATTAACCATAGAAAAGACAGACAAAGGTTGAGAAGCATCTATTGTAATTGTTTTTGATGATGTATCAGTTGCTATTCTCATGGCTGATTGTGTAAACATTGAAATGGTTTAATAATTGTTTCCCTGTATTTCCTTTTCTTGGTTGTGTTTGAAAGGCAATCATCAGTTCAGATACATAATCCAAAGGCAATACAATCTTCCAATCACACATCTAAGGTATTGTTATAGATAGTAACCTTTCTTGCTTTGATGTAATGTTAATACAAAAATGGTTTGTTTGGTTTAAATACTCTGTTAAAGAGTGAGAGACAGGGTCCAGCTGTTGTGTTTCCTGTGAGCTCTACTGACCGTCTCACGGTTCCTAACGGAGAACATTCTGAGTACATATTCCGGAAGCAGACATTGTCATCCATTCCAGAGGACTTCACACACTTTAGGGCCAAGATCAGCCCAGGTACAGTTTCATATGTGATTGTGAAAGCAAATAAAAAATAGAGAATAAAAGCAAATAAGCTTCATTCAAAAGTGATGACAGCCTAAAAATTCTACAGCCAGACTGACGCGGTGGAGCTCAGACAGAGAAGTTGACACAGAGAAATTTCCATGCATCAGCAAACAAATCTGTGACTTTGTCTTCTTGACACTTTTTGTCAGACTTAAGATATAACCACTAAATCATCACTTCATTTTAATAATTTCCTTTTTAATCCAGCAGAGGATGTGAGACTGCTTCAGCCCGTTTCGTTTAGTTGGTCTAATCTGGAATGGACAAAACAACATCAAAACAGATCACAAAGGGACAGGTATGAATTGTTTAGTCAAACATTCCATAAGGTTGTGTACAGGATTTCTGAGAGAATTTCTAAAATAATATGAAACCAATCCTATGGACAATTATAATCCGCTAAGAATCTAATGAGATCTAGTTAGATCTGAATTATTAATACAGTACATTACTGTCATGAGAGCTTTAGTTATTGTTTTGTTTGCTCACCAATTGTTCAGCTGAATATCCTTATAGATTCAAACGTGTTTTTGAATATTTTGTAAAATAAAATAAAATAAATGAAATACATTGATTACATAGTACACTCAAAAAAATGAACGAGGAAGGTTGTGCACTTTACATAATATATTTATATTTAGTTTACTTATAATAATTGTGTTTGTTGACTAGAAATGTTTTTTTCTATTAAGGTCCACGTAATTATGTCTCAACTTAACAGTACAAAATCCTAACGCGTTGTCTAAACACAAACCATTTATGTTAAGTAAAACATTCTTACATCCAGATGGTGGCAGTATATAGTGCGACGCCAACTGCCATTTTGCCCTAACTTAATTTGATTGTGTTCAATCTGCTTATATGTAAAATGTAAGTTTACTTAATCCGTTTGTGTTGGATTACTTGAATGATTTGTGTTGCATTAACTGAAACTTGGCGGTGCTTGTTAGTTCCCAGCATGCTTTGCATATGGTTGAATTAAGAGAGAATAAATGTTAAAATTAAGTGTTATTTTATGTTTTAATGAGAAAAGGGGAAGACTTGATTGTGTGTAATTGTGTTTAATGTTCAATTACATTGGAATTATTAGAACCATTTAAATTACAGTGGGTTACCATTGTGGAGAAGAGTGGAGCATTTTGTTTGGCTGTGGACTGATTCAGAGACTTTCAAATGCTTTGGTTGAAGGAACATATAAATCTTAGCATTGAAGATGCCAATATGTGTTCTACTAGCTGATAGGCAGGCTTGGGAGGGTTACTTTAAAAATGTATTCCGTTACAGTTACAAATTACTTCATAAAAAAAGTATTCAGTAACGTAATCCAAGTACTATAATATGAAAGTAATGTAACTGATTACTTTGGGATTACTTCAAGGTCACATATATAAATAAAGTCAAGCAAGAAGAAATATATATATATTTTTTTTTTTAAAGAATTTGGTCCAGTGTACAATATTTGCAAAATATACACACATGCCTGAAATGTATTTATGTAAAGGGCTATACAGACATCTAGTGGCTAATGTATGGTATTACAGATTATATTGTTTTATTTGTAACTAATTTTTAACAAAAAAATAAAAACTCAACATTTACATTTTTTACACAATCTACATATTAGTTTATTTTAAAATAGGCCTACATGTTGACTAAAGCCGTGATCTTTCTTAATTTGCCTGACTGGACGTGGGGCGTTGGCAGTGGGAGTTCCCCTACGTTACCTAGACAGCGAACATCCCGTTACGTGAGAAAAGATTTGAAAGGACATTTTGGGTACTAAAAAAACTACTCTCCTAATTTCTACAAAATAGCAGCGGAATTTCCATGAATTAAAAGCGATTTTACCCGCAGGCAGCATCGTTTCTACTAGCAGCAGTGATTCAATCTGCGTCTGAGGAGATTGTAGTCAGCTGTTATTTGCACACGCACCAGCGGGTGGCACACGTGAGTCATTACTGGCAACAGAACCAGGAACTACTGTACAATCAAGCAGCGCTTAATATAGTGTTATTATGCCAAAATACTTATTTAGTTTTAAATGAAACCATTGTAATCCTGAAAGTATTCCCCCTTTTTTCAAAATGTAACTATAATCTGATTACTATGTTTTTTGACGTAACTGTAACGGATTACAGTTACTGGATTTTTGTATTCTGATTACATAACGCCGTTACATGTATTCCGTTACTCCCCAACCCTGCTGATAGGTAATTATAGTCTATCAATTTCATTATGTGTCACTAAAATGAATAAAATATCAGAGGTGGGCGATACTCCAAATTTCGGTATGATCTGATACCAAGTAAATACAGGGCCAGTATCGCCGATACCGATACCAATACTTTTTCGTTTTAAAAGCATGCACTTGAACTTATGCACTTTCCTGTGCTAGAGCAGTGTGTCATGATTTATGAGGTGAATGCATCATTAATATGCTAAATCTGAATACGTTTTCATGACTACTAAATATTTTGTGATTTGTGCTCTCAACTCGCCTGTAATTATTAGTCAGTGACTTTTACAAAACCACCCTAATTATAGTAAAAGTACTATTGTACACTAGCCTACTGTTTAAAAGTTTGGGGTCTGTAAGATTTTTTATTCTCTTCTGCATTTATTTGATCAAAAATACAGTAAAAACTGTAATATTACAATTTAACATAGGCTATCTGTTTTCTATGTCATACTAAACTGTAATTTATTCAAGTGATCAAAGCTGAATTTTCGCCATCATTACTCCAGTCATGATGATAATTCATTTTAATATGCTGATTTACAGCTCAGGAAACATTTCTTATTATTATCAATGTTGAAAACAGTTTCATATTTTTTGTGGAAACCATGATGCAGAATTATTTGATGAACAAAGTTGAAAGAACAGCATTTATGAAGTAGTTTTTTTTTAACAGTGAAAAACCCTTGACTGTCACTTTTGATCAATTGAATGCATTGATCCTTGTTGAATAAAAATATTAATTTCATTAAAAAAATCTTACTGACGTCAACATTTTGAACCGTTATATACACTTTTGCTTTGTTTATTAAAAAAAAATACCCGATTGTTTCTCTGTCATCTAAGCAAGGCTTTGTTTCCCAAACGCACTGGTCCTGTGAGCTCAGCGAAGCACCAGCATCGAACGCTCTGTGATTGATTGGTTTCGTCTTGTATCCAGATGACTAGGAGAAAAAGTTCTAGCCTACACAATTATCCGCTAACATTCGCTTATTTTTCCACTTAGAAGCTTATTTTACGCACTGAATTGCGTGCTAAATTAATAAAAATTACTGGTAAAAAAAAAAACACACATTTGGATCGATATTTTTATGTGAGGATCGATCCTTTTCGATACCACGTCAGTATCGATATATCGATACTCAAGGATCGATCTGCCCACCTCTATGAAATATTAAATAAGTTGGATTCATCTATATTTAATTAAGTAAATTAGTTGGTCCAAAACATTGCACATTAGTTGGGCTGACACTATTAAATTAAGCTGTGCCCAACCATAGTAAATAAGTTGAATCAACCTTAATAAATTAAGTTGACCCAACGTAAGTACATTAAATTGGAATAAATGAACTGCATAATGCTGAAATAAAGCAAGTTAATCATGTGGAAATCCTTTCCATGATTTTTTTTATGTTCATTCAAAGAGTTATTTTTTTGAGTGTAGCCTATATTAATGTTTTTATTTTTTTATTTTTCAGGATTAAAACTGTTTTGAAGGTCCAAAGTCAGCAAAGAGGAAGACGATACCAAGTACCATCACAAACCAAACTCACATAAACAAATGGAGTACCTCTGACAGTTCATATGTTTCCTTAATAATAAATAAAACAAATGTTTTTGATTATTTTATTGGTCCCTTTATCAATGTTCGTGTTGATAAGTCTAATGCATTAACGTCTCCAGTCCATAAGAGGTCACTGTGAGAGAATCTGTATCTGTTAGCCTACTCCTTTAACATTTCTTCGCTGCACATGCGGAAATTACACAACAACAACAAGTGAAGTTGAATAAACCCTCAATGGTCACACCAATTTGGAGGTTACAGTCCATAATTGTAGCGGGATGGTCAACCTGGGTCTCACTAAAGTTGATGATGCGGTTGCTGCAAAGCACCCGGTGCGTGTGTTTTATATTGTAACACTATATTTGAGTTGAATAACAGTCTGCTTTAATGGAATAACCTTACAGTCTATGGGAATAACCTATAGTCTGCAGGCTGATTATGATATTTTCACCATTCATAGAGTAGCCTAGTGCGGGGCTAGCTGTCACACTTTTTACTCACGTGAATATCTCTCATCCATTACTTTATGTATAACGTTAGACGCATATGAAAAGAAAGACATTATTGATCAGGAAATATTTTACAGTTCAATTAACAAAATGGTAACCAGCAGTTTGACAATTTAGAAATTTGAGAAGAAAACATTTTTATTCTATGATGCCCACAAACAGGTTGTTGGCTATATTTAAAATTTATTTAATAGCTTTCCTGCTGTATATAGTAAACATACAAAACACACTTCTTGTTCCAACTATTTTGTTGACGTTTTTGAAGAAAAAAACCCCCACATTGTTCTGCTTTCACATTTCAACCTCTTAACCTTCATTATATATTTGATTTATCTGTGTCATTCATTGTTCAATTCGCCAGTCTCAGTCTCTCTCTCTCTCTCTCTCTCTCTCTCTCTCTCTCTCTCTCTCTCTCTCTCTCTCTCTCTCTGAATTCACAACTACTGCATGTTTTTGGATTGTGGGGGAAATCCATGTAAACAGGCAGAACATGCAAACTCCACACAGAAAGGGCCCCTGGCTTAGTCTAAAACGAAGCTCATTTAAGATTGTTTAAATAAGATGCCTGAAACTGTCATTTAAGACTACTAACAGATAAAACAAATGTATGCTACTGGGCTTTAGACTAAATTGATGAATATCCACTGTGACAACTAGCCCCAGTCTTCCCTACAGTGTATGCTTCCATCTTAATAATTCCATGGTGATTATATTTCACTGTCCTCAGGGTTTGCAGCAGTACGCCGCCTGTCAGTCTTACGCCTTTATGAAAGGCACAGCAAGCTTCATACTGGGTTAGTGTCATACTCACATTAAGAAGTGGTTATGTCTGAACAATTTAGTGTTTGTGAAAGTAAATGACAAATGAGATGATATCTCTTTTCAGTATCTTTTCCGTTTACACAGCAGTGAGATCAAATTTAGATTTTCTCTTTCTTTACATCAGTTTCATTGTGTATCAGATTTTTACTTAGAAAAAAAACACCCTTGTAATCTTACGTCTTCTCTAGAGATTCAGAAAAATCTCAACAGTGTATCATACTATACTGTTTTTATTTTCAAGAGAAACATTTAAGACAAAGTTACTTTTATAAAACATACCTGCTGTGACAACCCCATTAGGCTATGTCCTGGAGCTGTGAAAAAAATCTATATCTTATTTTATTTACTTAATTTTATTTTACTAATTGTGTTTTTTGTTTTTGTTTTTTTTTATCCTTTGGCTTTGGGTGAAAATGTAACTATCCTCAACCAGGCACAGCAGGTTTATTTTTTGCACAGCGAGTACTTCAGACAAGAATCCCATATCCCCTTCAGTGGAACCTTCTATTATCTATTGGTAAGTCTGATGCATTTTTTGATGCATCATGCAATAATTTTTTTTTTTTTTTTTTTTTTTTTTTTTTCATAAACAGGATGTAGGTTTAATTAAAAATGTTATAAAGAAAATAATTTGTGTGATGTTAGCTATTTTTTTTCCTTTGGTCTTTACAGCTTCCTCCTCAGTATTCAGCTATACAGTGACTCGCTGGGAAACCATGAAGTGCTCAGACTTGTGGTTATATCTTGAGACAGGAAGTGTTCCTGACAGAAACTCTCCTAGTAAGCATTTTGTTGTTTGTATCTGCCATCTCTCTCTTTTTATGCCAACCATGCATGTTACAATAGCTATTTGGCGCCATCTTGTGTCTGAAAACTGGAGGACCTTTAATACAGAAGCAAACGTTACTTTTAATCGACAAGAGACAAAGGAAGACATATTGTGGCTATATATGTAAGCTATATAAAGAGTTGAAAATTTAATTACAGATAAATAGTTGTATATAAATTTTTTTTTTTTTTTTTTTTACTGGTTCTGGATTCATTTTCTTTTCTTATTCTTTTATGATGATCCATTTCTATTTATCCAAATAATTTGTTGATTTTTTTTTTTTTTTTAAGAACAGTATTTCATGTCTACTTAATTTAGTACAATCTTAAAAAATAAAAGTTCCTTATTGGCATAAATGGTTTCATGAAGAACGTTCCACATCCATGGAACTTTTCCACTGCGCAAAAAATTCACACAGTGGAAAAAGGTTCTTAAGATTATTAAAATGTTTTTAACAATAAAAAAAGAATGGTTCTTTTAAAAACTAAGTTATAAGGCAAAAGGTTATTTTTGCGGAAAATAACAAAAATATTTTTTCTCCCCCTTGCGGAACCTTTTTATTTAAGACTACTACCCATGTAAGATAAGTCAGCCTGTCATCACAAAATTAACTTTTCAGGATGAAACAATCCCACAATCCTTCTGCTTCTTAATAATAATAATAATAATATGTTTATTTTTTATAGCGCCTTTCAAGAACCCAAGGTCGCTTCACAAAATAGTACAAATAGTGGACAGACAAAAGAAACAAGCAATCAGCTTATTAGGCTATATCAAGCAAACAAACAGAAAAGCAGATGGAAACAAGCACACACTACAAATAATGAGTCAAAGATAACAAACATATAAGCCTTTTTAGCAACATATACATTTCGGCAAAGTATGTAAAATAAAATAAAGGTGAGAGAGTGGTAGACAGAGAAATAGAATTGAAGATTATTTATTGAGCATGGTAAATATATGAGTTTTAAGTTTTGATTTGAAGATCTGGAGGTTGTCGATGGCACAAAGATTAGGGGGCAGTTTATTCCATAGCTTAGGGCCTACAACACTAAAAGCCCTCAGTAGATCTACCCACAGTAGATAGTTTAAACCTGGGGACGACAAGCAAATTTTCGTTGCTAGATCTAAGAGTCCGGGCAGGAAGGTATGGTTGCACTAAAGCAGGTTGCAGGTAAAATGAGCAAGATCATCCAGGACATTACCAATAGATTTATCATAGGTTGAAACTATCTCATCAGGACTCAGGAGATTGAGTGCGGAAGGAAGAGAAGACACAGCAATAGCAGCAGAGAAATTGTCAACAGTTATAGATCTCAGGTTCCGGTAAGATATGGTAGTTTTAGTTTTTGGTTTTACAAGGGGAAGTGAGAAGTCAAAGACAATTAGTTTATGATCAGAGATGCCCAGATTATGACCCTGAACATGCACATTGTCAATACAAATACTACAGAGCAGATCAAGAGTATGAGAGTGAGAATGTGTTGGAAAATCAATATGCTGAGATACTTCAAAATAATCCAAAACAGACAAAAAGTCTTTTGCAGCAGTGCAATCAGAATCAACATGTATATTAAAGTCACCTAGCATCATGATTCTATCATGCCGGGCGAAAGCGAGTGTGAGAAGTTCAGTCAGATCAGAGCAAAAAAATAGATTATTTCTAGGAGGTCTATAAATCAACAAAATCAGAAGCGGAGCGGGGCCAGCGAGTTGAAGTGATAGACATTCAAAACTATAGGAGCATCGAGAATGTCATATTTAGTCACATAATTGTTCTTAAAAATCACCGCCTTATCAGGGTCTTTCAGTGTTTATTTTATTTTATGATAATGACTGGCTGACTGTACATTTGTAATGTAAATTGTGTGGCTACTTTTGGACTTCATGATGGAGGAATCTGACCATTGTTTCTTTATTATTCACTTAGAGGAAGAACCACAAACTCCTGCAACACCTGTAGAAGATCCCAAAGTCACAAGATATGGGGATGTGCTGGAATAAGCTAAAAGAATTGTACCTTTGTTTGCATAATAGATATACGAATATGAAATAGTACACTAATGTTGCTGTAAAGAGAATAAAATATTATCTCTCTCGCTCTCTCTGTGTATGTGTGTGTCAAGAAATAATTGATATTTAGGATTGTTTTGCTTTTCTTCTCTTCTGGTTAACACAATCAAATGTTCTATGAAAGGAGTGTATATAGCCATCTAGCATGATGAAGCTGAAATAAATCATTTTGGTTTTAGTTAGCCAGTTTTCATTTATAAGATCTTAATCAGTCCATCAGGGAAGGATCTGTCATCCTGCAACTACATTACACATCAGTTGTACCAAGTCCTTTGAGATACAAAAGACAGAGGCACATTTTTGTTCCTTTATGTAAAGCAGCAATTCTGTATCTCAAATGGACAGTATCATGGTGGGTTTGAGCCATTTTTAGTACACAGAGGAGCTTTTATTCTGAGACTAAACTGGCAAAAATGTTGAAAAGACTTAGAAAGATGAGAAGGGCAGAGGAACAAAAGGACAGCTTGAAAGGGTTTCAAGTAATTGAAGTAATATGGATCATTATATTATTAATGTGGCTTTGTCCTACTTTACCTTTTATTTTGTACATTTTAATTGATAAGTTGGTAACATTAGTAGATGTTACTGTTATTATGCACTGTACTTTTTATGGAAAAATATGTATACTAGTTTTATAGTTTTTACACTACTTTGTTCTCTTTACATCAACATTAGTCTACTATTTCATATGTATTAAACATTAATAATGAACATTTGAACATTTACACATTATTTTAATGTTTCCCTGTACAATGTAATTACACAAATTACATTGTACAGTACTGAGTAATATTAATTCACGTACTTACTGTAGGGTTAGATTTTGGTTTAGGGTTAGTTGCTTTTAATTATGCATAATTTGCTGTTATTACTTTAGTAAGTATATGTAACAAGAACATTAAATAAAGTGTTACCGAATATTCTTTACAGAGGGGGGGGGCTTTGTGAGATGACACAGTTGGAGTGCGCATCAACCGCCTGAAGGTGTCACTTGATGTAATTTACAAACCGTCCAATCACAGGACATGTAACAAAGGATGGGGCCAATGTCTTTGTTTTGATTGGTTAAAAGGCCGTGTTCGGATGATAGACGAACCCTGGCGAATGCAATCTGACATTCATACTCAGCAAAATGTCCACGCGCATCGCATGACTGGGAGGAGGGTTATAGAAGATACTTCTTCTGCTTCTTAAAAATGGCACTGTAAAATTATTTTATTTGTCAGTTATCCTAACAAGTAGGCTACTTTATTATTATATGTTCTTCTATTCGGCTAAAAAAAAAAGTAGGCCTGTTTCTTGTTGAAAGTCAAACTAAACAGCCTGTCCATCACCGGTTTCCGGCCATTACGCGATTGAAACATGGATTTCGTTCTCGGCGGCGTCGCTGCGTGTGGCGCTTGTTTTTTTACAAACCCGCTGGAGGTTGTCAAAACTCGAATGCAATTGCAAGGAGAGCTAAAAACCCGAGGAACCTATCAGGTGTATTATAGGAATGTATTTCACGCCTTTTACACGATAGGCAAAATAGACGGACTGGCTGGTCTTCAGAAAGGTTTGGTCCCCGGGTTGGTTTATCAGTTTTTTATGAATGGGGTCCGGCTGGGGTCCTTCGCCATCATTGAGTCCTTGGGCTACATTCACACGGACGGAAGGGTCAGCGCTGCAAAGAGCACAGTGTCCGGGGCTATCGCCGGTGTGGTGGGCGCTGTAATGGGCAGTCCTATTTACCTGGTGAGTAACGATCACTGTCTGCGTTTCTGTCTGGTAAACGACGGATTAAGCACGTGTTTAGTGGCGACATATTCTGTGATTACTCTGAATATCATGAACATAAGAGACTGGAATCACTGGGTGGCAGTGGGTGCACGCGCGCAGCAGTAGCCTACTGAAAGAGTTAAAACTAGACAACTACATAACTTAGCGCAAAGAGACAGACAGCATCAGTGGAGCGAACGAAACGGATAGTTTCGAGCCTGTATTCTGATTAGATGAGAAACAGCCTATTAGGATAATGAATTAACTAAATATTTGCAATATATGATTACATAAATTAAGAATTAAAATATGATTATTATAACACGCAACAATGATAATACATTTATATTATCAATACGTTATAAATAAATCATTTATAAATGTAATGAGGAATCAATGTTTTCCATGCTTTTGGTTTCCAAACACTGAAAGTAGACGGTCCTCCAAAATGGACAAAGAGCACCAAGTGTCTTTAGTTTACCAGCAGGTTACCTACTCTCTATTTGTATTTCTTTCAGGTAAAGACACATCTGCAAAGTCAATCCACTTCCTCTATTGCAGTTGGACACCAGTATAAGCACAGGGTAAGTTAATGGTGACCTCACAGTACCATCTATGATAACATCTTTTTATTTATTTTTTATGTCATGTGAGAACTTTGATCTAGAACTAGAACTTCGACCGATCCTTGGATTGTAGAGATTTTTTGTAATGTTAAATCCCATTGCATTTGTGGTAATGTACTAATACTCAAAGGTAGTTTTGTTTGCATCAATGGTAATAGGAACCAGCTTGAATCTAAAACCACAAACATTTCCTGTTTGTCAATATCTTTTATTGTATATCTTTGCTATTCTTTCTGTCAGGGAATGATGCATGCATTATTGGCCATCCACAAACAGTACGGAATTCTGGGTTTGTGGAGGGGAGCAAGCGCAGCAGTCCCAAGGGTCAGTGTGGGGTCAGCTGCTCAGCTCTCTACTTTCTCTGCCTCTAAAGAGCTTATCACTGACCTACAGGTAAGCATATTTCACTTCAACTGGGAGTTATTTACAGTGAGAATAGAAGAGGGGCTAGACCTCTGTTTTTACAAACAGTATTGAAGTGTCTCCTTTAAACTGTAAAGAGTAATACCAGGATCCGGTTGCATAAACCGCCAAGACTAGTCTTACAAGTTAGTCATCAAAAGTAAGTTACATAAAAACATAGATTGGTCTAATTTGATACCGTAAGACTGATTTCCCCTAACTAACTGCTTGTTGGTCATACTAGTTCTTAAGACACAGTCTTGACATAATGGCTGTTATGCAACTGGCCCCTTTTAAATATGGTTGTCAGTTCCCCAAACACTGACTGTGTAAAGTCTTAGCGGTCCAACTCAATCATAATGTTTCTTTGTAGGGCAGGACAGTTTATGCCACCCTTGGCATAAACATAGCCAAAATTTGATGACTAACTTGTCCTGCCATACCTTCTTGTCTCAAAAGGAAATATGTCAACAAAGGAAAGACAGTTGTGTCCTGAAAGACATGTTTAAAGCAAACACCTTGTATTTAGGGCTTTAGGCTTTGCCATGGATATAGTTTAAGCCCATTATGGAAGTTATTTGACAGTTACTTAATGTTACTACTAGTCATGTTGTCCAGATTGGTGAACAAAAGGTTGTTTTGTGTTTCAGTTTGGAGTCATTTATAAAGCGTAGGAAATGAAAAATGAAACTGGCAATCCCAGCCTATAGTTTATAGGGCTGGACCCGAATATTCTAATATTCGTTTGGTGGGTTGGTATTCGATTAGAAAATTTGACATTCGAATATTCGTTTTTGTGTAGTTTTTTTTTGCACACCTGGCATCCCCCTCGAAACGGTTCTCATTCGCGCTTGAATATGTTCAACACTATAAAATCTGACAAAATACAATACTCTTTTTTACAATTATCTTATATAGCCTAGCCATTTTTAATAGGATGGACAGTTGAAGGAACCCAACCTCGTTATACTTAATAAATATATTTGCTTCTTCTTGGCCTACTAAAGTGTTCCTGCAACGGGAGTATTCTCTTAGCCTGGTAATACCAGACTCTGCTACTTCACTTTGCTTCGTATACAGAGTCTGGCATAGCATAATAGAGAAGTGTTTTCTCTCTCGCGGGGGGGCGCTTGTCTGAAGTTTAAAATCATTGGTTACCCGTAAGCCAATCACATAACGTTTGGTTATGGCGTGTGTTATGCGCATGCTCAGCCGCATCTAACTTCCACTGTAAACGCATGTATGATGCAAAAACTAAACCATCGAGCGAAATACCGGAGTGAACATGGCTGTGAATGACTTTTGCAGATTATGTGAAGTAAATCTACGCATCCACGGTACAATCAGCGTCTACGTCACGGCTCTCAGCCCGCCCTCTGTTCGTTGATTGGCCCGGCTGTTTTCAGGCCGGTGGAAAACTGAAAGATAGGCTGCTATCTCAGACTGACTACAAGAGCGAAATGAAATTAGCGGAAGTAGGAAGTCTGACGTAGTCAGGCTAGTATTCTCTGGCTAGAGCGCAGAACAGCGGAGTGTGTGTGGACAGAAGTGCATGCCTGAGCTTGTATTTTGGGTTAAGCTGCGTTGCTTTGACATTGTAGAAAATAGAATAATAGAAACAAAATGTATTACGCTTTTTACCCGTTATTATCAATCTAAATTAATCTCGTTTTTAATTTAACTTAATTACGTTTTTCTTTATTTAAATTTAGTTTTTTTCTTTATTTAAATAGTTTTTTTTTTATTTAAATCTACCCTTTACTGTGTCAGTAATTTTTTAGTCAGAAAAATATTAGACTACCTTATTAAAAGTATTGCTTAAGTTAACAGACCTGTGTGTGTGTGTTACGTGTGTTGTGGCAAAAATAATCATTAAACAATCATCATCACTGCATAAGAGACGCCAAGAATCAAATTGTATTTTAAAAGATATTTATTCTCTTGCAAGAGGCTTAGTCACAAAATCACAGCAGCTACCCCGTGACATGAGCAAGACCTGACACCCAGCCCAGGAAATTCCCTTCTTATACTCCTTCTTCAAGGTCTTTTCTCTGTAGTTTTCCACTCACCCAGCATGGCCACATCCACATCACATTTAGAATAGAATGACCCCTCTAACCCCCCTTGGCTAAATTATCTTCCATACCTAAAGAGTTAAAGGTTCTTATCCATTTGTCTTACTGTGTGTGTCTTGCTTATGTCAGGTGTACAAACATACATATATCCTGTTCACATTCCACAATATAGACATGTGACACATTATGTTGCAATATATGTTGAAGATCATTGGAAATAAAAATGTTCCATTACACGTGTGAGTGTATTTACTTTGTGATGTTCATGGGGAAGATGTTTAATATCACTAGTGCAGTGTCCGTTCTCGTAGCATATAAGCCCTGCCCGTGTGAGGTGCGCCACTTCCCGCTTGCGATGTTCTGTAGTTTATTAAAAGTTTATTAATTCTGAACGTGTCGCGTCTTGCGTCTCTATCTATATTGCACCAAATGCGACACTGCACTCCCGTCGGTTCTCGAAATAATCAAAATGCAAATGGACAGACAGACACATAGAGAATACTGCCTTTATTAGAGAGAAGAATAT
This sequence comes from Leuciscus leuciscus, assembly GCF_965113295.1. Lineage (NCBI taxonomy): Eukaryota > Metazoa > Chordata > Actinopteri > Cypriniformes > Leuciscidae > Leuciscus > Leuciscus leuciscus. The sequence goes on from NC_138729.1 coordinate 13,573,019, forward strand.
GTCCAGCTCTCCGAAGCTTTGAATATTCTATGTTCATTACTACCGAAGCTTCGAAGCTCAAAAAATGGTATTCGGACCAGCCCTAATAGTTTAACAACTAGGAAATGGCAAAATACATTGCTTAATGCAGCACAATAACACAATCTAAATACATTAAAAAAAGGCCAAAGGCCAACAAATTATTAAATGGTAATGTAATTCTACTCAAAAGTCATGAGAAGCAGATATATTTTGCTGTAATAGGCATACATACATGTATTGTTGGGGTTTCTGAGGGTGACCTCAGAATTAGCAAAACAATTCCAATGGTGTTACAAATCTACAAACTTCCCAAGATATACGAAATGACACTACAAGTTCAGTTCTGTTAACACCACCAATTCACAGAAGAGTTTGTGATGTTTACTTACATTGAAAGGCAAGTTTGGGGGGCAATCAATATCCATAGTTGATGACAACTGTCATTTTTGAGTAAACTATTCCTATTAAAACTTAACTGTTGAAGAAAACACTCCCAATATGAAAGCACTCTCTGTTTTGTTAGTAATCAGTTTATTTTTCTTTCTGTATTTGTAGGTGTTCTCTGAGGGCAGCTGGTTAATAGCTCTGAGTGCTGGTATGATCAGCAGTGTAGTAGTTGTATTAGCTATGACTCCTTTTGATGTAATCAGCACTCGACTCTACAACCAGCCTGTGGATCATCTTGGCAAGGTGATCTCTTGCAAACTGTCAAGAACATACATACCTTTTTTTTCCACAAACTTTTACTGTAATTATCAAATTGTGTCCTTGGTTTCATTTACACACTTGCATATATCCAGTTTCACCTACAAAGTGCTAAAACTGGTAAAAGAAGGCCTTTATCTCACTCTCTGTACTTTTCTCATGCAGGGTGTATTGTACAGAGGTTTCATGGACTGTTTCTCTAAGACACTGAAGAAGGAAGGAATGACCGGTTTGTATAAAGGTCTCGGAGCTTCCTACTTCCGCCTCGGACCTCATACCATAATTTCTCTGCTTTTCTGGAATGAGCTGCGCACTTTGTACCATAGCTACAGCTAGCATTTTGCTATTGCCTGCATCAGCAAAATATCAACTGATGTTTCCCTGATTAAAGAAGCAATCAAGCACTAAGGTATGAAAGGCCCTTGCTATATTTTGAATATAGTCACACAACGCACAGCAGAGTGACTATACTCGCAATACAGCATGGCCCCAAGTGCCTTATTGCTTTTATAAAGCAGTTACTACATATTAAAATATTAAGAACATTTTTTATTAAAACATTATTTTATTAAGCATTAATCTTCAACTGGCAACCTTCAACTAGAAGTACTTTCTGATATAACAGAATGTTGCTATGCAACAAAAATGATGCACGATGGGAGCTGCGAAGTGATGTGCTAAACTTGAGCCATTACTATATGGTGGAACAGCACAGCTGGAAGGCTGCATTCACCAAGAAGCCAGGACTGGAATTAACCATAAAACTCCTTTAGGGTGTACTGTATGTACACTATAAACAATTATATGATGAATAAGTTATGACAACATATGTTTTTAGATTGCTTTAACTCATCAAAATAAGTTACGCAATTTTTTAAAAAGTTATACAAGAGTCAACTAATCTTTTTAAGTCAGTTTAATGTAATTTAAGTTGAATTGACTTAATTTAAGGCAGCAACTTTTTTTTACTGTTAGAAGGATGGAACATTTATTTGATCATCATTTTATATATCACACTCCAGCAAAGTTTTGCAAAAGATTTAATGAAAACATAATATTTCTACACTCACTGGTTGAATCAAAGTTACTGTAAGTTTTGTGTGCATTTTGATTATGCTAATTCATTTCCTGAATCCTGATTCTGATTGGGTGACACACGTTCCAAGGGTGTTGACTAAATGATTAGTTCTTTTTAAAAATATTGTATATATTTTTACACTTTCCTAAAAGTTAAATGTGATCCACTAGATCAGAATCAGTTTTGTTTTATCGTAGTATAAATCACATGAAGTACTGTAAATGTTTTAGGGGTGCACCGAAATTTCGGCCGCTGAAAATGTTCGGCCGAAAATGGCATTATCGGTTTCGGGCCGAAAAAAAAAAAACAGCCGTGGATTTGCCTATATTTGGCGTTGAAAACGGATCAACGCCAAATATAGGCAATTTACTAACGATTCAATGAACACTTATGTCTCAAATCGAACAGGATTTTTTTCACAAAAGTGACAATATGTAACATTTGTTCTGCAAAAATCTCCAAAATTGAAAAAAACTATTTTATTTGATGGAACATAAAACTTGAAGAATAATATTATTTGGTATTATTATTTATATTTATTGTTAAAAATATTTTATGTTTTGTTATGTAACTGTTAATTAAAGTTTGATTATTATATTGTGATTTTTCATTTCAGATCCATTAAATTCAAGCAATTAAAAAAAAAAAAAAAAAAATATATATATATATATATATATATAGAGTATACGTTTTTAAAAGAAGCCATTTTCGGCTTCAGTTTCGGTTTTCGGCCAATTGTATCCTAAATTTTCGGTTTCGGCCCAGAATTTTCATTTCGGTGCATCACTAAAATGTTTAGTTCTCACAGAGATTGTGGTAGAATGACTGGAACACAAATAGTTTTTTCATTTTGTGACTGACTTGACAGCTGTAATAATCTTGCTGCTAATCATTAATCATGACTTGAAGGAAAAAGACTTACTTTTGAGTAGTTAGAATGAGGTAGCACTCAAGCTGAATGGTTAAAACATAACATCAGAAACAGTCTTTTTGTCTTGTTTGCTGATGCCTTTAAGTGTCCTAGAATATTAGGACAATAAGACACTATTCAATGGAACACAGAATAATGGTCACCATTTGCCTTAATTGTGCTCTACTGAAAGTGTATGAACTTGTGTATGATGCTTTAGAGAAACTAATGTAACTAATTATCTGCATTAAATTACTGAAGAGCCTTTAAATATATAGGTACATAATTGGTCTGTAACATATGACAGTATATCATTTGAAAATAAATTACTTTTAAAAGAATGACTATTCTATTTTCTATATACATGACAATAACACGGCAACATGTCCTTGTCTTTTAAGTATGAAATACACCACTGATAATACACAAAACATGTTTTCACATTTAATTCACACTTAAAAATGTCTGAATGTCATTGTAATAATCAAACCATGAAAAGTGATATCAGCATGGAAATAATGCTATATATATTTTTTTTTATGGTTAATCAACTGGACCCATGGTCATTTTAAACGGATTTATGAAGATGTTACACTTAAGCCACAATACATGCTGTTTTCATTTTGATCACTATACCTATTGGTTTATAATTCAAAACCTAACTTTTTTTGTGAAAGGTTTTGATTGTGCTATTTTTCTTTAAAATAAATGTCACATGGTCTGACATTTTTGGTAAAAAAAAATTTAATAAAAAAGGATCATTGTGTAAAGAGTGTTTTCACTCTTTCCGAATGATAAGAAAGTTGATGAATGTGTGGAAGTGTCTAACATTTCAAAGTTAAGGAAAAACCCGAGTTAAGTTGATGAATATGTGGAAGTGTCTTAAATTTCAGAGTTAAGGAAAAACCTGAGTTTCAACACAGTTCCAGTAAAGTTGTTAAACATTAGTTTTGTGGTCAAGTTATAGAGATGCTTGAATCAGCATACAAAAGACAATGATGACTGCAAACCTTTGATAATATTAAGAAAACTCAACAAAGAAATGCAGCTGAATGAATCAGCATAAATTTGCATTGAGTAATAAATGCTGGTTCTCAACTTGAGAATGATTCAGAAACACACTGTATTTCTTATAAAGAATTGCATTTATTTTTACTTTTTAATAATTCAAGATGGTCAATTTATTTGCACAGCCTCATCTATAAATTAGACAAATGCTAAACCTTGCACTACAAGGAAAATATTTCATAAGTTTTAACTCATTCAGTCATTGTAAATGCATAATTTTAAAATCTTCTGGAAAAAAGTCTTTTGTAATGGAATTTAGACTTTCTTGTGATTAAACATATGTATGAAGAATCTACCCGAACACTCCAGGGTCAAGTAGACAGAAGGACTGCAGAACACCCTGGAAGTCCTGTAGTGTCCATGGTGTAGCTGCCACATTTCCAACGGCACTGCTGCTGAGGGGACTGGGACAGAAGATTTTGAATCAAACCTCACGATATTTGTATTAAGATCCTGACTATATTTCATTTATGAACACCATGTGAATAAATTATTAATAATCATTTTTCATTTAAGACATATAGGTAATCCTCCAGTGTATGGGGAAAATTTAAGAGTGGAGTGACTTTAACCTGTATGTTTAATTAACTCACTTGATGCAAACAGGATCATTGAATGTCACTAAGATGTCAGTAGTGTACTGTGGCAAGCGGAACAAGCACAGGTGAATGTTCACAGTGTTCTTGGCCTGTGAAAACATTTAATTCAAGCTGATAAAAGGCACAAATCTTAACATAAAAGAAATTACAGTCAGTGTAGCATTAGCAGTCATATACAGTTGCTTAACTAAGGTTTTGCAATTCTAAGTCATGTCTAAATCTAACTAAGGTTTCTCAGAACCCTGAGCTGCGTCCCAATTCGCATACTATGATCTGTCCTATTAGTATTCAAAATTACAATTAGTGTGTCCCAAATCGTAGTATGTTGAAATGAGTATTCCAAAGATACCAGGAACTACTATGCATCTGGTAGACCTGGTCTACTTTTTCCAGTTAGAATCCGAAGTGCAGATCCATGCACTCTAACGGCTATCGGTAGAGGGGTTTGAGTGATTAATAATCAATATCTAATGTGACGAAAAGATAACATTATCCACATTATATTTAATCTGCAACAGCATTATAAACTTTTATAAAGCTACATTTGGTCATTAACTTTTAAAAGCATAATTTTGCAAACACATGAGGAGAGTTCTCCGCATAAAAGAACCACGACTGGCAGATCAACGTGCTACTACATTTCTCTCTGATATGGTTGGAAATTAAATTAAATTGATTGTGGAAGATTTCAACTGTGACCAGATGATTGACAGGGCAGTTTGAACGGTGACAGGATGCACGTGACTAAGCAACAGAGTGGTCCGTTAAAGACGTACTGTAATTATGACGAAGTAGTCATAGCCGCGGGAACGTATTTTGAGCGGGGGGCTGAGGCGGTGCATGGCGCAGAGCAAGAGAAGCAGCGCATAGCCACAGGAGTCATGTGACGAGAGTGATGTGCGATGACTGGACGATGGCAGAGGCAAAAGTGCAAGAGAACCTTTGTTAATAAAAGTTGCATTTCTTCGTTTAAAGGGGTCCTATTATGCCCTTTCACAAAGTCTTAATTTTGTTTTTTGGGGTGTACTAGAATATGGTTTCATGCTTGATTGTTCAAAAACACATTATTTTTCACATATTTTACATTATTACAGCACCTCTCTGAACCTGGCATTCATATAGAACATCATACATTTCTATAATTCAAATCAGTTAAATGATTATTAGGCTGCGTAAATTAGGTCAGCCGAAACCGGGGACACTTCCTATAACACCTGATGTACTCGTTACATCATAAGTAGAATGGCATCTACGCTAATGTTAGTCTTTCTGTTTATTCCGAGGTTTACTGAAGTCAGCCGTATCCAGATCAGATGGTGGACCTGCGCCTGGACCCATCCACAATGCATCCCTGAAGTGCCAGCCTCATCGGCCCTTTGAAGGCCTCACCGACACGACAGCCGTCGGCACTGATCCTCAACAAACTCGTCTCCATACGAAGTGATGACTCCGACCAGATGGAACTGGATAATATTCTGAATGTTCTGATCCAATCTGACTTCTGACCTGTAATGCTGCCAGAATCATAATCATACACTGTTCGCTCGTTGGCCAGAGGAGAACTGGCCCCCGACTGAGCCTGGTTTCTTCCAAGGTTTTTTTCTCCATTCTGTCACCTGATGGAGTTTTGGTTCCTTGCCACTGTTGCCCTGTGTTAGTTGGGGACATTTAATATTCAACAATATTATTGATCTGCCTTACAGATCTGCCAACAATATTATAATATTGTTTTTATAATATCAACATTATTATAATTATAATATCAACAATATTATTGATCTGCCTTGAGTAATAGGTGGACGATGACGCAATTTTCTACTAGAAAAAAACTTTGTTGTATTATTTTCATGTTATGACTGTGAAGCTGCTTTGATACAATCTGTATTGTAAAAAGTGCTATATAAATAAAGGTGACTTGAACTCATCATTAGTTCTGGTTTCGATGAAGCCCCTGATTGGTTAGCTGGCCAATTGTGTTGTGATTGACACCGCGTGTTCCGGAAATGTCACGCTCAGGTGTAAATATTAAGGATGGTGTTAATTCCAAACCATTTCGAGGCTTAAGAATGTTAAACAAGTGGATCGTGCAGAACGGATTTCCTGCACAGACTTTGCAAGCATGGATTTCACAAGATGTTTCAGAGGGGTAGGTTTTTTTGGTAATTTTCTTATACATTTTAGATACGATGTTGGGTGGATTTTATTTAAATAAGTAACATTATGACTTCACAAAGCCTGGAAAAAAACGTGTTGTAGTCCAAATTAGTCATTCGTTGTAGTTCTTAGAAAGTGCATTCTATTAACTAAAATATCTCTCTTTGCAGGGGAGCACTTTGAGCTTTGTAACCTTGCAGATCTTTTTTATACTCAAACAGCAACATTACACACTAACAAAAGTTGAAGAAGCATAATAGGACCCCTTTAATAGAAGTGAATTTGTCTTTGTTTTATAGTTATAACTAAGCATTTGTTTTAAAGTAAGGGGACAATCCAAAGAGCTTTTATTTATTTGTAACAACGTGAGTATCATCCGTCATTTTGTTAATAAAAGTATGATGTTTAAATTTTCCATTGTACTACTTTATTATTGATGTGTTTTCATTTATAATAATGAAATACATTTGTTTTTAAAGTAAGGGGAAAATCCAAAGACCTTTCATCTATTTGCAACACAGGTATACCATATCATCAGTCTTATTCATTTTGTTAATAAAAGTTCTGTGTAACAAGTTATTTTTTTCATTAAGAATTATATTAATTTAACATTAAACATTCTTTTTGTTCCAAGAAAAGGAAAGATCTAATATTAAAAATCAAAATAAGTGCTACAGGTCTAGATTATCATTGGCAAATATCTTTTCTTTTAAAATATGCGGTGTTATCAGTAACATCGGTGTTGTCACAAGGTTATTAATTAAAGAAACACATAAACACAGGTAATATGTATGCCTGTAGTCAAAGCACAAACTCCAAACACAGCTGCAGGCTGCATGGCGACAGCACATAAAAATCAACTCGTAGACCTATCAGCCACAAGAAATATATCTCCAATTAAAAATATATATAGGCCTAATTATTCAGCAGCCTGGCTGCTACTGATAGGCCGCCTCCTCGGCAAGTCTGCTTCATCCTCCGATAATTGATCCGCCAGCTCGAGGCTTGATCTCTTTTTATTTTGTTTGGGCTTCCCAAAAAATGTCAGAAATGCGTTTCGGACTGTTGTTGCTGTGTAAAATGCTCGACTTTCACTCACGAGTGCGCGCTGTGACGTCATGAGACAATTGTCGCTTGTTTTTATTGTATCTTAGGCTACTTTAATGTTTCAAATTAATTTTACTGAATAGACGAATTAATAACATTAATTTTATGTCTTTTTTTTGTTAAAACATTTAAATTTTTTTTATTTTTAAACATCCCCCCCACACATACACTTTTTCGGGCGCTCCACACCAAGGGATGCTGCGTCACCCTCAGCACGCCTACTTCCCACATTACTGGAAGTAGTATGTCCCAAAGCTCTTCTGCAACACACTCAAAAGTATGTACTTTTTCCTTCACAAAAACAGTACCCATTTTTAGGGCATAGTATAAGTAGGCAAATCGGGATGCAGCACTTGTTTTTGGCAAGATAATTATGGTCATTTAGTGTTGTCTGGGACACAATAACATTTCCACTAGAAATGCAAGTTAGTAATAGGAATTGTAAAAAGGAACACAGATGTACCTCCTCATTGAATTTAGAGACCAGCTGAGCTCCAGACAGCAGCCAGGCAGAGCTGCATTCCTGCATTGACAGCTCTGATTGGGAGAGCTGCTCCAGCCCTCTGACCTCCCAGGAGCCATTCTCTACTGCTTTATTACTGGCAGCCACGTCCTCAAAGTGATACCTGTCACAATACAGACCAGAGAAATAATTTGTATCTATATCTATTTCCATTATGAAATAATTCAATAATGAGTTAGGTGGAGATTTTTCGCGAGAAGTTCTCCTGTGTGTAAAAATACGAAACAATCTCTTATTTTCCTGTTATCACTGTAATGCTGCTTTGAAACAATCTGTATCGTAAAAAGCACTATATAAATAAAGGTGACTTGACTTTACTAATGTTGGTGGGGAAAATATTACATTCACACATGTAAATGGAAGACATGTAAAACCACCTTTGTGAGAATAATTCAAAAAACAAAGTAGAAAGATGGAAAACCTATGCTCCTCTAAGTCAAAATATTGACCATTTTAGCAGTGGTGGAATGTAACGAAGTACAAATACTTCGTTACTTAAGTACATTTTTCACGTATCTGTACTTTACTTAAGTAGAATCAATAGTGCATACTTTTGACTTTTACTTCGTTACTTTTTGCAGCAATTATTATACTTTCTACTCCACTACATTTCTACAACGTTTCGTTACATTTTCGGATCAGTTTTTCCCCTGCCAAAACAGGGATTGAAAAAAATCTCCATGTTTTCGGTGCTGACGCGTTGGTGGCGCTGCCAATAAAGCACCTAAAAGCTGTCACAAAGAACCGGCAATATAATGAATGTGTCAAATATAGCAAGGAGACATTTTAATTGTTTATTAATAAACAAGTGTTTTCTGTGTCGGCTGCAAAGATGAGGTGACAATAGGCGATCTTCGCAGTAGTGAACGCGCCAGAGAGAAATGCGCATTTCATACGGATGACATAAGCAGAGCAGTCTGTTTTCTTTCGTTTTGAATTGTTCCGTTTAAAAATACACATTTAAAGCTGTCTAAAGATATATTTATCAGGTCTGTGAGGCAAGTAGGATACCTTATATGCTGAGTTTCGGTTCATTTATGAGACGCGCTTCAGTTCACTCGCCGGCGCCTACGTGTCGTGATTATCTATTTTCTACTATATTTAATTCTTATTTATTAAATCCTGGCAATTCGTTGATGAAACATTGATTAAAATTAAGATACAATTAATACAAAATGAAATTCACTTTAAAAAAAGGCTTTGTGCTTTCTGTTTGAGGTCTCAGTGAAAGGTTTAAAGCAGTCTTTTAGTGCTGCTTTCAGAGCGGTCACGTCTGCAACATTGTTTTTTCCTCATAAATGGGAACACGAAAAATAAAATAAAATGAATATTTTATGTTCTGTGGAGGCCAACCCTTCTTCATCCGGTGGGTATTACTTTTGGTTTGCGCAGTGTAATTCACAGAATTACAAATAAAAATTTGTTACCTAAAAGTTAAAGATTTTTTGTGTCCCGTAACGCATGTGTAGCCTAGGTTATTTCCCATTAAATATAAAACGCATGCTGATATTTTTCAATATGTATTAAATGCATTTTCTGAGAATTTATATTTCAAGTTTTTACTGCAAATGTCCCGTTTATAACGATGGAATTGCCCAATATTAAATAATTTATCCTCAACTAGTTTTGTGGTGTAGGTCTACGTACTGTATTGTATAATGTTAACTTCAAAAAAGGGGTGTGTCGCGATTCTGCCTTCTCACACCGCGACACAGGTTCGTAGATCTGAGTGTAGCGATTTCGGATTCATATTGTTACAGCCCTAATTATTAGAATATAGACATTAAGAGAATAAATTGTTATGCAAGTACTTTTACTTTTAATACTTAAAGTACATTTAAAATCAGGTACTTTTTACTTAAGTAGGGTTATCATTGTGGTACTTCTACTTTTACTAAAGTAAATATGTCTCTGGTTATTTGTACTTTTACTTAAGTACTGAGATTCAGTACTTCCTCCACCACTGCATTTTTGTGGTGTCCTGATCTTTAATTCATGAGTCCATTTCATTTTAAATCTTGCTTTTTTAGAAGTAAGTGGGGTGTGCCTTATGACATAGGAATTCTCCGTCTTGGATTGTAAATGTGCAAAAGTGCAATAAAAACTTTTAAAAGACAGTTTATAGACACTGCCATTTTAAATAACTTCAAACGATTCACATTTCTATTTATCATTTCATATTTCTATTTGAATCTTTCTGTTCATCATAAAATCCTGATAAAAAAACATCCACACATTCCAACCATTTTAGCTATTAATAATACTTGAGCACAAAATCAGCATATGAGAATGAGATCTGAAAGATCTTGTGACACTGAAGACTGGAGTAATGGAGCTTTATCTTGCCAAGAAAAAGAAAAAACATTTTAAAATATATTAAAATAGAAAGCAGTTCGTTGAATATTCCTGTTTTACTGTATTTTTTTATCAAATAAATGCAATCTTGGTGGGCATAAGAATGAAATATCATTAGTTTTCCCAAGGAGCAGAAAAGCCATGAATATAAATTATATTAATGAGTGTTAAAAAAAATTTGGTATTGAAACTTTAATTAGGTAGATTATCACAACGGCAGCCAATCATCAAACAAAAGCATATTTTATATAAAAAAACACATTGTGATATTTAACCCAGGTTTCACAGACAAGTCAAGCCAAGTCCCAGACAAAGCTGTATTAACTGAAATCAACTTCAAATATGTCATGGTTGGCTATTGTTTTGTCTCAAAATGGACACCAGAAATGTTTTTTTTTTCTAAGGCACATTTAAAAAAAAGCTATTTAAATGTCCTTATTCAACTACAGCCTAATCCTGGCTTAATCTAAGCCCTGCCTGTGAAACCAGGCCATTGTGACTGAATGCTAGACGCTCAATGCTAGTTGCTATCCCTGGATAGATACATTAGATTGTTTTATTTAATGCCATGTCAGCATCTAAGGCTATTTTCATGGCAAAAATTAAAGTACAATTTACAAATATCAAATAAATATCATAAAACCAAGCACATAAACACAAGTCTTTTTATTTTAAAAAACGTTTTAAAGCTACAATATCAATTTTTTTTTCGCTGCTAGGGGTCGCTAACCTCTTACAATAACAAAGGCGTAGGTTGATGACGCATAAGCGGAATTATGGAACTTGCCGTCATGCCTGATAATAATGTTTATGGATGAGTAAATACATTGATGTTTTTAACATGACTGTGGAATGAAGCAGGTCGCGATGAGACAGATATCAGCGCCACACGCGAGTCCTGTGGATATAAAGGAATGAGGACATTTAATTCTACCGAACTACTCACAAGTGCTGAATTCCTACACACACAGGTCAGTTTATTTGACGAATTAAACTTGTGAGGTAACACAGCGCTGTTTCACTTGGTCTACACTATCACACTAAACTGCATTTGAGTGTGTTGAAAGTTATAATGTATTATATGTATTAGTTTATCTGTATGAGACTAGCAGTAAGCTAGATCAACATTAGAATAACATACTGATCATATTCTAACATTTCATCATGTTGAGCTATATAACATTGATTTGTTTTATGTACATTTGCTCACCCGTCTAATAAAGTGCATGCAGGAGCGTCTGCATGGCTGCCAGCCCTGTCAAGTCGAAGTTTGTCACGGACGTGGAGTTCTCGGCATCTCGAAAATGCCACGCTGATACTGATCCTCGTTTTAGTTCTCCTTTTGTCGCAAAGTCTGCTTGCCATGGTCCATAATGTTTGAATGAAACAACAACAGCGCGAGCGTGCCGCTAGACGTGACGCAGTTGTCCACGTCTGTCGCCATGGTTACAATGGCAGTACGAGCGGAAATCAGGGATAAACCGGATATTACGTCATTGACAGGCGACAAGTGGGACAGGGCGACAGGGACGAGCCATTATTATAAAATTAAAAAACATACATATAAAATTGGAATTTCTCTGAAATTAAAAATCTTTGGGAACTTTTGGGATATTGTAAGTACACAACTACAGGAAATATATCACACTGTGCAAGTGATATTTGGATATTTTATTACAAAAATCTTACATATTGTAGCTTTAAATTAACATTTGATTAAAAAAAATCCAAAACCTTTTCAGGCATAATCTTACTAAATAAGTCCTTAAGTGAAATCACTTCATAAAAGAGCATTCTACCTGTATTAAACCCAGGACAGTCCAATGAAATATGTTTAACAGAGAGGGGAATCTTACAAAACATACATAGAGTTGGGTCTTCACCTTTAAGCAAAAAAGCATGAGTCAAGCTTGTATGACTATACGATATCTGGTGAATACCACTTGATCAGATCTAGTTTTTAAGAGTGATTAAGTCTGTTTGGCTATCCCTGGAAGTGCAGCAGCTGCGCTACAGAAAGCTGACTGAAACGCTAAAGTAAATAGTCGTTGCTATGGAAATGATACACCGTACTCAAGTAGCATTGGTGTAAACTGACAGGTCACACTCTGTCCAGAATGAATGCGAACGGCACATCAAAAGCACATTGAACCCACCAAGTCACCATCAGTTAGTACGGATACTACGTTCTGTTTCTGACACACTTGATCTACGCGCTTGAGCTACCGACAACAGACAACAAATTAATTTGGAACGTTTACTTTAATGTGTTCGAGGACGCGTGTAGTGTAGAAACAGTGTTGCAGTCATTTTGATTTGATAAAAAAAATATAAAAAAAAAGATTTCTGTGGTGGAAAACATTGTGGCACCAAGGTAGTCTACTAAGAAAGGGGCCCTTGGGTTTGCTATAACACCAGGGTCCTATGTGTTTTATATCCAACAAGCCTGTACATGTTACCTGGCTGCTTCAGCATCCTGCACTTGGCTTTGGTACTCCAGCAGTTCAATGATGATACTCTGATCTGTCTGAGAGTGAGCAAACACTTCTTGATTATCAGGGATCTGCCTCAGTTCACTGCAGACAGTAGGAAAGAGAATGATGGGCTTTACTATACATATTAGGTAAACTCAAGCTTAAAGTCACAACATGCAAACCCACGAGTGGTTGTAAAAAGATGGCCGCAACCGCAATGTGATAATAATCAGACTTTTTTTTTTTTATATGAATGATCACATAAGCAACTGACGTATTACAGTTTTTCTCAATTGCTATAACACAGTTTATGAAACAATTTACCATTTTCTCACAACTATAAACACAATCTCAGAACTACACACCAACTTGTGCAATCCTCAAACTGTTGCATCAAAATCAAATGTTTAAGTCAAAAACATATTCTCTTTTGTCAGAATCAAACTTTGGCCTCAGATGACATACAAAACCTAACAAATACACAGACTGTCTTCCTGCCCAGTGAACACTAGTGAGATTGATTCACATTACTGCAAAAAAAAAACCTCTTCTTGCGAATTATTTTACAGCTCAATGTCTAATACAGAATACAACGTAAATGAAAGAGTGCAGATACAGTAAAATAAAACAAGTAGCTTTAGGAAAAGTTCATTTTCATTACACTACTTTAAAATTATCTTACAGTTGATGAAAAGCACAAGAAAAGAAAAGTTCAAATACCAAAGAAGTAAATATATACTCGGTATTCAACAATACAGTATACTGTCAATTAGAGTACAGTAAATAAAGAAAGAAAGAAAGAAATACTTTCAGCATCCTCTGCACCTTCGGTCAAATTTCATTACAGTACTAGCAGTTTCTTGGTCTTTCTCTACTTCAAACAAATTGGCTACAAATAAATTTGACAATCACGAGTTTGATGGTGTAAATGTGCTACATTTTTCTGAATAAAGAATAGTGAAAGTTCCCTCATATAAAGTACTGTTACTGTGTACTGTACTTTTACTGTATGAGTAAGTAGTATAAAGACCCTGTAGATGATTCTTTCAGCTCTCTCTCGCCCCAGTGTTAGGATGCAAAAGCACATATTTATACATGATTAAAAATTAAGTAGCAAACTGATGGCACACTAATCAGAATCTCAGGATAATATAAATAGGAGCACAGGTGATTAATAATGTTTAGGCTACTCGTGGATAAATGTGTCCTATTTGTGAGTTTACATTGTGATGTTTGAGTTAATTATAGTATGTGTTTTATGAATGAGAACATGGTTAAACCTGTGTAAAATGAGGGCATTTTTGTGTAACGTTAGAGCTTTGCACAAATCATTCAGAATATTAAAATGTGTGTGAAAACAGGTGAAATGTGTTAAACGTTTTGAGAAATGGTTCTTTGTTTTGAGAAATGAATGAATGGTTTGTCAATTGTGCCAACTGAATCAGTGTGTTAGCAATCGAGAAAAAAATTAATATCGAATTGACGTTCTGTGACATGTGTACGTTGACTTTGGAAATACACTAGTTAGATTTCTATGTTCCTGAAACATGCTGTTTTATATAATTACCTAATATCCTTGGCATTTAGGGGAATAACAGCTGATAAAGCACCGCCAAACAGAGTCCGAGCCATAGCTGTGCTCGCCACTGCAATGATAAAGCCATTTATGTACAACATACGACAACATTTCAAAGAAAACATAACTTACTGTACGATTATCAATGTGCTGTCAATAAAACAACATCTTCAAAACCCTCAACACAACGTCAACATTTTAATTGAACACATCGTAATTACATTACAAAGGTATATAGACATATGACGTTAACTTAATAAACTTAGGCCATATTAATACTTTCAAATAAATAAATACAACAGACTCACGACCATAGACAGTATAGTATATAAACGCTCACGACTGACCAGCCAATATGACTTCCCGTCTCCATCAGCTGGTACCGGATGTGATGTGAATTGAGATCAAGCTTGCCCTCTAGTGGTGTATAACAAATTATCAACTTGAAGTGATGGAACACTGTCTGAATTGGAATGAATTTATTTGGCAATTTTATACATTTGTGAAGGAGTAGCAACCATCTAGCTCAATTACATAATAACTACATGTATATTGATGATGTCAAGAATGCATTATAATTTTTATATTTAGATAAAATGAAACATATTGTGTGTTATGTTTATACACCCTACTGACAAATGTTTGGACACGCTTGACTAAATTTACGACTAAAGATATCACCTTTTTGCTATTAAGGCTTAAGCAATAATTGAAATTAATTAAAGTTTGATGAAATGTGAAAATAAACAATGTTATTTGAATGAAACAAACAAACAAACAAACAATTTCATTGGAATTAATCAAACTTTCAAATGCTATATTGAAGAGAGAGAGGGCAGTTTAAATTAGGGGAGTGTTTTCATTAAATTCAGGCAGTTAGGATTATGTAAATTCCATGAATCAATTATTTACAATCATTCATGTGATTGAAGTCTGTTGGGTTTTTAGGCTAGTTGTCTTGTCTCTTTAAAATGTAAACGCAACGCCCCTACATCTAAAGACTGCTAAGTGCATGACATTCATTACTGCTTGCTAGCGCTGCTCGGATGAAGCTAACTTTAGTGAAAAAAATGAAGACTGATAAACTCTGAGTCAGGAATAGAAAGCTTTTTAGGCTACTGACTTTTTTGAGGGGTAATTTTTTTCTCTCTCCTCTAACTTTATACCATATCCACCCCAATGTCAGGCTTTTGTAGTCCTTACCTACATACATTGGAAACATGCACTCAATTTTCATTATCAGGGTAGCCTACTAAAGGCGCACTGGGATAAAAGGCTTTATAAGACTTTATTCTCTTTTAAACCACTAGATGGCACAAAAATTCAGCTCAGCACTTTCAGAGTTGAACTCTGACCCAACGCATGACGTAGCTGTGACGAACGCGGAAGCGCAGAGGAAAGAGCAAAACAAAACACTGGTTAGAAGTCTAAAATTTGAATTTTTAAAGAGAAATGTTGGAGGAGCTTGAGTTTGTTGCCCAGCACTATTCGTTTGAACCGCGAGAAGCTTCTCACCAAAGCTCAAATTTACACAAGCATCAACAAAAGAGGTTGTTAAAGGGTTAGTTCACTCAAAAATTTTAATTAGCCCATAATTTACTCACCCTCAAGCCATCCTAGGTGTATATAACTTTCTTCTTTCAACCAAACACAATCGGAGATATATAAAAAAAATATCCTGGCTCTTCCAAGCTTTATAATGGGAGTGAATGGTACAAAAAAATGTTTAAGCCCAAAACAGCATATCCATACATCATGAAATAATCCATACGGCTCCAGGGGGTTAATAAAGGCCTTCTGAAGAGAAGTGATGCATTTTCATAAGAAAAAAAAAATATATATATATATTTTAATTATTAAAATACGCATGACATAGGATGTAGGAGTAGTGTAACTCCTACATCCTATGTCATGCGTCGGGTCAGAGGTCACTCTTCTGCATGAACTCGATTTGCGTTCGGCTGTTACCGGAAGCCAGTGATTATAGTTTATAAAGTAATAATTAAAATATATATATATTTTTTTTTTCTTATGAAAATGCATCACTTCTCTTCAGAAGGCCTTTATTAACCCCCTGGAGCCGTATGGATTACTTTCATGATGTATGGATATGCTGTTTTGGGCTTAAACATTTTTTTGTACCATTCACCCCCATTATAAAGCTTGGAAGAGCCAGGATATTTTTTTTATATATCTCCGATTGTGTTTGGTTGAAAGAAGAAAGTTATATACACCTAGGATGGCTTGAGGGTAAGTAAATTATGGGCTAATTAAAATTTTTGAGTGAACTAACCCTTTAACAACCTCTTTTGTTGATGCTTGTGTAAATTTGTCTGATTCCTGACGCAATCGTGGACAGCAACGCAAAGGTTATTCTGCGCTAATTTGATCTAATATTTTATGTTATTTATAATGCTGTAGATTTATGTAGCAAATGAGAATCAATAAAATTATTGACTATATTTTAGATTAAAGCACCAGTTTTTCAATTACATAAGAATATGTAAAAGCATGGTATTTGGGGTAAACAGCTCCCCTGCTGTTGGTGCGAAAAGCACAATAATTAACATGATAATAAACCGCTGGCTTACTTTTCCATTTGTTGACATGACATGATTAGATTCAGATGGTAAATATCACAATATTTATAATGAAACCATCATATTTAAAAATATTTACCTCCATGTGTGGGGTAAAAAGCTCCCATTGCCACCTCATACAGTTATATGATTTTTAAATAAATCACTTTTATAATTTATTTTCACACAAAATCTGTTGCTCCATCAATGTTAAGTAAAACATAAAATAATGTTCTGCAATCATATGCTATAGGAGTAGGGAAAAGCATATTTTTCTTAAGGTGTGCCTTTAGTCCATACCCTTCTATTTATAACATTTTATAATGTTTGTCATCAAAATTGACATTAAAACTAATTATGTTGTGACCAAAAATTTCGAAAAAAAGTCAAAATGATTGTGCTGAAATTCTTTTAAGTAGGCTATGTGAAACTCATTAGCAACATCACCACCAGGTGGCGCAAAGTTACAGTTAGCACCACTGCTTAGCACAATATGACATGAATTATGACATTTTCACTTGTAACTGATGATAAATAATGAAAAAATTAAACAGGCCATTTAAGGCCCATATGAAGTTACTGACTGCTCCTTACGCTGATTTCACGCAGCCGTTATTTTGAAATCGTTAGCGAGGCTCCGGTGGGAAGAAAACCGGAAGTGTCGCCTTTAATCACAGGAGAGTCGTGAATGCGATGGTGTATTGTTGTGTTTAATGATGTTGTGTCAATTCTAAAACTGTACATACATTCATTTCATACTTTAGACTATATACAGTGAAATTCATTTATAAATAAATATTTTTTTTTTTATATATATAATTCAGAAAGTAAAAAAAAGAAGCAGGAATGAACTATATACATATCCTATATTGGATATTAACATCCAATAGTGTAAATCGCGGCAGCAGCTTCAGGTTGGTAGTCCAAGGCATTGTTGTTTATCTTTACTTCCGGGGTTCTTCCCACTGGAGCCTCACTTTCGATTTAAAAATGGCGGCTGCGTGAAATCAGCGTTTTGTTACTGCTTTCTGAGACATGAAATAATTAGTCCTGTGCCACTGCTGAATCTGACAATAAGACCCTCCAGTGTTTTTGGAAAGCATATGATTATTTTATATACATTTTTGAGACATTTCAATGTATTTTGAAGTAATATGCTTTTTGTTGGTCTTCAAGTGCCTTATATCAAGTCAAGTCACTTTTATTTCTATAGCACTTTATATAATACAGATCATATCAAAGCAGTTTCACAGTGATAAACAGGAAAATACTAAAGCAGAATCAATAGTGTCATAATTTAGCTCAAATTTTGCTTTTACAGTTGTAATCAATATTATTCAACCCGCATTGTAAATCAGGTTTATTGGCAAAATGTACAGATTTTCAGCTGTTTGCAATGAACAAATCAAACTTAAGTAATTGAAATATCTCAACACAACAAATGTTTCAAGTGGTTTCCCCAAATTAAACTGAAAATGCAACTTTTAATGACTTCTGCAGTCTCAAAATTATTCACCCCCTGAAGAGAATACCTCACAACAGCACAAATCTGCAAAACAGGTGTTGTCTCAAGCACACTTGATGCCACTAATCAAGGGCTTCATTAAATTTATCCCCAACTTGTCAGTGCACCTTTGAGAAAATTGCAGGAGAAAGAGACGTTTCAGAAGAGAAGTTTTGAAAAACTCAAACAGTTGATTACTCACAGTCCAATGCCTTAGTTTTATGATGTCAGCAAGCCGCTAACACTGTCGGTGGATGCAAGCTCAGAAGGGATTGGAGCGGTGATCTTACAAGAAAGAAGGCCTGTGGCCTATGTTTCTAGAGCCCTGAGTGACTGTCAGCGCAGATACGCACAAATAGAGAAAGAGCTGCTCGCCATATGGCTGTGAGGAATTCCACCAGTATGTTTACAGGAAAGAAATCACAATTGAAAGTGACCACAAACCATTTGAAAGCATCTTCAGAAAGCCGTTACATCAAGCTCTGATGAGACTTCAAAGAATGCTTCTACCTCTGCAGAGGTACAATCTCAATGTAACGTACAAACCTGGGAAAGAACTACATATAGTTGATGCTCTGAGCCTTATCTGACAGAGCAGAAAGAGGATATTTTGGGAGAAGAACTAGAGGTGATTTGAGTTCCCATTTCTGAGAAAAAGCTGGAGGTTTTCAAGAGAGCCACAGCAGATGATGCAGAAATGCAAGCATTGAAGAATGCTGTCAGTGATGGCTGGTCGAAAGAGTCAATTCAACTCAACCTTACTGGACGTTCAGAGAGGAAATCAACTATGTTGATGGTCTATTATTCAAGGCCAATAAGCTCATTGTTCCACAGCAGCTCAGACAAGAAATGCTTAGCAAAATACAGCTGGTGGAGTCTCACCTCGGAATCGTGAAGAGCAAAGCAAGAGGCAGAGACATTATGTATTTGCCAAATATGTTAGCATATTGAAGAGACAGTGTCCAAATGCGTGGTTTGCAACGAGAACAAAAACAACATCAGAGAGAGCCACTGCTGCCACACGCATTACCTGGACGACCATGGGAGAAGATTGGGACAGACTTTTTTTTATCATAAAGGGTTTGCATTTCTGTTGTGTATGGATTACATTTCAAAGTATCCAGAGATTAGGAAGCTCACTGACACTACAAGCCGAGCAGTGATCCTGGAGATGAAGTCCATTTTTGCAAGGTTATTCCATTATTCCAGATGTTGTACTATCTGACAATGGACCTCAATATAGTGCTGAGTTTACTATCTTTGCTGAGGAGTGGGACTTCAAGCATATAACATCCAGTCCTAGTTACGCACAATATAATGGTCAAGCTGACAGGACTGTGCAAACTGTAAAGCATCTGTTGAAGAAATCACAAAGTAACAACAGTGACCCATATGTTGCACTACTTGAGTACCGCAGCACGCCAATAGAAGGATATTGTCTCCTGCACAGCTGTTGATGGGGTGACGTCTCAGGACAAAGTTGCCAACGTCATCTGCAC
Source organism: Leuciscus leuciscus (assembly GCF_965113295.1). Lineage (NCBI taxonomy): Eukaryota > Metazoa > Chordata > Actinopteri > Cypriniformes > Leuciscidae > Leuciscus > Leuciscus leuciscus. Next base: position 13,593,171 of record NC_138729.1, read on the forward strand.
TGCTTAAATCCAATGCCTCAAAAGAAGTGCAAAGAAAGCTCAAAGAATGACAGAGAAAGCAAAAATTATATTATGACAGACAGATAAAGCTCTTGACGGATCTGCAACCTGGAGAGAGGATCAGAATGCAGAAAGGAGAGTCTTGGCAACCTGCTGTAGTCCAAAGAAAACATGAGCATCCAAGATCCTTTATGGTCAGAACACCAGATGGGAACGTGTTCAGGAAGAATCACAAACATCTAAGGAAAATAAAAGAGACAGATAAGTCAGTATTTGACAAGAGCATTGTCATGGAAATAAGGTCAGCAGGAGGAAATTTTTTTTCTGATACTCATGACAAGGAAATGTCTCACTCTGATGATAACTCTCATGATGATCAAGGGCAATCATACCGTACCAGATCTCGAAGATTAGTGAGAATGCCTGCGAGATACAGAGACTGAGTTTCAATAAACATGGTGCTGAGTCTTTGGAATTTTGCATGTATTACGTTCAGATTACATAGTTTATCAGTTTGTAGTTATAGTAAAAAATGTATTGGTTTTGTAACAGACTACATGTTTATGACTCTGTTGAATGTTGTTATATGCAAATGAAAAAAAATAAAAAAATAATAAAATAAAGATGGGATGTCATATATGTGGATGTATTGTGTGCCCATTGGGCATCCGTATTAGTCACGTGCAATGAGATTGAAGGGGATAATAAAAAGTGACTGGCATCTGAGCAACAGTTCCGAGTCCTCTCGTCAATATAAAAACATAACAGGGACGAAAATCTGGCATTTCATGCAGTGTGGCCGTCTCTTTCTTTTCAGTTTCAACCCATCTTTACCATGCACACATTCACAAACATACATACATAATTTGCAGAAACAGGGTAACTTATGCAGTACCCTTTGAGCCCCTCTAACTTATTAAATGACAAAAAGACTTAGTAAATGAGCATTGCAGAACCTAAAATGGGGAAAATATATGATGGCTTCAAGGTCATGTTTTTATCCAATTCTAAAAATTCCACTAATTCCACTAAAACATCACAAAATTAATTAGATCCATTGCTTTTATTTACTCATGTTTGAGCTGTTGTTTGAAACCAAAATTGTGTCACTTCCTGGAGGTCGATTTCATTTAGGAACTGGTTTTTGTTAGTTAAGGGGATTTTACAAAAGATTGATGAGATGAAAAGTGAATTTGAGGACACTGGAAACCCTGTATGATGTAATGTATGTATCGCATAACATCACTTTTTTAATTCAACTTAATAAAATTATTTGACAGTTCCTTTGGATTGTGCAGAATACAGTAGTACCATTATCTGCTTACCAGTAGGAGGCGTACATGCGTGTACATCCAAGTAAGAAGCTAACTGTGCTTTGTTAGTCCATCTGATCTATTGGATCTATCAGTTTTAGCCAGATTATAAGGCCAAACATCAAACACTCTGCACCAAACAATGTTCTTTAACAGCCTGCCAATACATTCACAGACAGACCCTGCACTCTGGCCAAAGACTCAGATTTTTCTGAGATTGTGAGCTGCTCCTGATGACACTACACTGGTGTATATACAATATGCACTATGCAGACAGTAAAGTCATTATTCTGGTTTTACAGCACAGAAAATAATTCTCCACTAAACTTTTTCTTGAATCCATGTCACGGGTCAAACCTCACTTAGCCTAATTATCCCACTTTATCTTCTCCTGTCTCTCTCTCCCCATGTCGCTCGTTTAGCACCATGCTCTCAATCTCCACATTAAGATATCCCTCATCTGAACCTCTTAAGGAACATGTGCTAAATCCGGTCTTACCTGCTTGAACCTCTAGAGGTACTCACTGGGTTAACCTGATAACTTGAAAATTGGCTTGACCTGAACGATTCTTCCTAAGGAATATAGAAGAGGAAACCAAAATGAAGGTCACCAAATCAATGTATGTGTTATGTGGCTAGTTAATCTGCTGAAAAAAATCCATCATAAACCAGCACAAATTCCATGTTGGTCTAGGCTGGTTTATGCTGGTATAGTGCTGTTATAGCTGGTGGACCTCAAGCAAAACTGAGCTGGTGAAATATGTTCACAAGCACGTATTTTAGAATTCTCTAAATTATTACTACACTCATGAGCCAAAACATCATGACCACTCAGGTGAAGTGAATATTTTTGATCATCTCAGGTCACATGTAAAGGTCTGGGTAATATCTTAAGTGTATGTAGTCACAGTGTTCAGGAATGGTTTGAAGAACATCATGAAGAGATCAAGGTGTTGTCCTGATCTCCAAAATTTTCAGTCCAAATCATGGTGACTCAACCTTGCAATTTAAGGACATGAGTTATCTGCTGCTAATGTATTGGTGCCCGATGTATATTGTAGAATGTGTTGACTATTACTGCACATATTTTATTTTTTCTAAACAATTATTTCAGTCATATGACAAATTTGGTTCTGAATGTCTAACTAAAAAAAAAAAAACTGTAACTCATCCCACTGTTTATATTATAGTTTTCTGTATATAAAATAGCAGCCTGTGGTACATATGCCTGTGGTATATGTGTGTGTGTGTGTGTGTGTGTGTGTGGTTCAGGTACAAAATGGTCATTTTTGACCTCGTGGAGACATTGTTTGTTCCCCGTGAATAAAACAGCTTAAAAATCATACTAAATGATTTTTTTTTTTTTTTTTTTTATGTAAAAAATGCAGAAATGCGTGTATGTCCTTAACCTCAGGTTGCTCTAGGGGAACTGTCACTGTATATCACCATGGAGAAACACATCTGCTATCTGACAAGATGTATTATATACAACCTGTATTATTTGTGTTTATTTACACAAGTCACACTTCTCCTCACAAAATTGCACTGGTTGCCAAACATAAAATTCAAGGCACTGATGCTTACCTTCAGAACAACCACTGGCTCTGCACCCCTATACCTAAACTCATTACTCCAGACCTATGCACCCTCCTGAAGCTTGCGTTCTGCAAGTGAATAACGCCTTGTGGTGCCATCTCAAAGAGGCACAAAATCACTTTCACGGACCTTCACCTGAACTGTGCCCTGCTGGTGGAATGACCTGCCTTACTCAAACCGAGCTGCTGAGTCCGTAGCCATTTTCAAGAAACAGCTGAAGGCGCATCTTTTTCGGCAACACTTGACCCATTAATACTTTCTATTCTATATCTATATTTTTGGTAACACTTTATTTTGATAGTCTACTTTAGACATTCTACTAACTATAAGTAACTTTGCAACTACATGTCAACTAACTCTCATTAGATTATTAGTCGACTGCATGCTTGATATCTGCTAACACTTCATTTTGATGGTCCCCCAACAGATATTCTACTGACTATAAGTAACTTGGCAACTACAAGTCAACTTATTCTCCTAACCCGAACCCTAACACCTAACCCTAACCTAACAGTCTACTATAGTCTACTAATACTCCATTGAGAGTTAGTTGACATGTAGTTGCAAAGTTACTTAGTAGAATGTCTAAAGTGGACTATTGAAATAAAGTGTAACCATATATATTTTTGAATTGCTACATGTTCTGCGTTGGACTAAACTGGGAATGGTCATACACTTGCATATTGTTGCCCTATTGTTAGTTTGATTGCTTCAATTGCTCTCCTCATTTGTAAATCGCTTTGGATAAAAGTATCTGCTAAATTATTAAAAGTAAATGTAAATATATATACATATATATATATATATATATATATATATATATATATATATATATATATATATATATATATATATATATATATATATATATATTTTGACCAACATATATAATCTAATGGTATTCATCCAAACTCTCTTTTAATATAAGATAGCTAACTATTCAAACAATGACATGAACCTTAATTTAGAAAGTTCTGGAATGTCAGATTTTTTTAAAAAATTTGTGTTCTAGAGAATGCATTTAATACAATCCTCTTAATGCAAATGAAAACAACAACCTTTGGATGTTTTTGCTTAATAATTTCATTGAGTGTTTGAGAGGATTTGCATAAAGTAGATTTAAAGACAAAACGCCTGTGTTCTTTAGTTTTACCAAAACCAACTTCTTGAGGTGCATCCTTGCTTGTGTGCAAGTGCAGTAAAGAATTTCACTTATATGACAGACACTTGATGCTTTTTTTCACATGTCCATAAAATAGTGAATTAGAATTGTATAGTTCATAATTTAATAAATTTCATGCCTAGGCACAATTTGTATTTGTCTACACAACTTGAAGCATAAGCATTAAGATGCATATGCATTAAGATCAGCAGTTTTGATTCGAATAGCTGATTTCTGACTGAGAGCAAGACATCTTCACAAGATAGAGTGGCAACAGTTAATGCATCCTGAGTAGGGGTTTATTGCTTGTGCAGTGCCCTTTTGATAACTGATCTGACCCACAGCAGACTTACACTAATAGACTGTGACAAGTCTCTTTCCATTCTAATCCACCAACCGTAATCTACACAGGCTAATTGAACTATCAGCTGGATTTCAGATGGACTGGAAGTGCCTCCTCATTCTCCTCACTTTGCAATCCAAACGAGAGTGAAACTGGGGAGGGAGAGAAAAAATTAGGCAAGCCACTGAATGACGTTATCTGGAGGCAGGTGTACCAGTGGGCAATCTGAGTTTTAAAATGCTTGCTGAAGGAGAGAGGGTTTTACCTGGTCTGTGGATTTCTGAGACAGAGGGGCCAACGCTTTGGATTTGATATAGGAAGCTTTTAAACCACAATTGGTTTTCTTTGTCACAGGGATTCTACAAAAGGGAGAGCTACAAAAATAAAGGTAGGGACATTAAAGACAAATTATTTTGTAGTATGATGGAAAATATTTTATGTCTGTGTGTATGTTGTGCAGGTGTGGTTGCAAAGGCATGGCTTTGGTTTTATTATTGGTGAAGACATTTCACAATCAAACTATACAGGTGCATGATATTTTTGCTTACACTGGGAAATTGTTGGTTACAGACAAACAGTTAAAAAAAAATTTTTTTTACGAAGAGTGTAAGTATATGTCTTCTAGATTTTGTACGTATGAGTAAACGTATCAATAAAAATGTCAGTCATTAACAAATGTGTAAATAAGGCCTTTAACAATGAATAGCTAACATCAAATTTCAACTTAACCTTATTTCATTTTAGCCATATGATTTGTAATGTTTATAACTATTTACACTTTACTTTAACAGTTTACTCTGAGATGTGTTAGTAAAATTGTCTCTTTAAGGGGTTAGTTTGTAAGTAATCTCACAATCTATGCCCATGTGTATATGAAATAACTTTCAGGTATTAATTATTAATAAACTGATAATTCAAAACATGTAATGATTTAATGATAAATATATATAAAAATATTTAACTACTCTATTATTCAGATCAGTGGTCAAGAACAGTTTTTCTTCTTCTAATAATAATAATAATAATAATTTTAATAGCAACTTTTTTGCTGTCATTCCTCAGGGACTAGCAAGAGATCAGATCTTATTTTGTGGTTATTGATACAATTAGAATTCACATAAAGTAAAGAAAATGTTTGTGATAATTTTTCTTACAATACGTTTGGAAACAGGGTTGAATGGTTTAGCTTGATTGATGCAGTCACACCCAAACGTGTGAAATTTGAAATAAGATGTTAACTTTTCTTCCTGCAAGTGTAGTAGTTCCAGTGTTGGGAAGGTTACTATGGAAATGTAATAGGTTACAGATTACATGTAACCCCCTTTGTAATCGTTAACATTTTCATAAGTAACTGTATTTTAATTACACTTTTTTTTCTCAGTAACTGTACAGTAACTGATTACAGTTACATTTATTTTGTAATTAATTTTGTGTCATAATTTGAAGAGCATCACTACTGTGGATATACAACACAAACAGCGCTTGCTTTTACCATTGTTTATACCAGTCTCACTCATAACAAACAGATTTGTGTAGCATTTTCATTTATGTCTGATAAATTGCCACTGGCATTGTCAGCCCTTGGTTATTATTAAAATAATCCAGTGTTCAAATGGGATGAAATGACAAGAATGACAAGTGTCTGTAGTTTGTTCCCTTTTTACTCCGTCATTTGGATGCTTTCGTCAGTTCTGTTTTTTTTTTTCTTGTCCGCTGATTCGCTAATCTCTCATCAACGAGCTCCGCCGCCAATTCGACATGCAGTATCAGTCAATGGGTACTGAGCCAACGGTACGGAATTCACCCAAAAACCAGATGCTCAAAAACAGCCCAACATTACCTGACGGCCAACCACCCAGTAAACCCAGAACGTTCCCCTTATGTTCCCATATTGTCCCCATTTTTTTTCTTTCTTTTTTCTTGGAACGTCTATATCACTGTTAAAGACAGTAAGCGACTGTCGAACATAGTGGAAGAAGTGTGTCATATCGAGAGTGTCAGAAGTCTTGTGTGTCATATCGATAATCCCCTATTGATTTGTCACCCGTGACCCTGACAAATGACTTGTCGGAAGCTATATACACTGCTCACGTCACGGTCGGTCACTTTGTCATTCTTGAGAAGAGATCTCACTCGAGCGTGCAGGGCTTTTTTGATGAGCAACTGCTCCCCGCTACATCTGGGTCTCGGGAATTCATATTGGATTAAATCCAATTGTCGTTACGTGCATTGAACTTATTCATCGGATCAGATACCCATTGGTTATCCAGCCTTTCATTAGAATAAAAAGTGAACTACTACACTGTAAAAAAAAATTACATCCCCAAGTCAAAAATTTCAAGTGACCGATAACATCAAAATTTTTCAATTAGTCTGACGTATTATTTCTCATTGACCCAATGTTCACAGACTATTGCAACAAGAATTTCACTTGGGCCAATTGAAAAATTTAGATGTTATCGGTCACTTGAAATTTTTTATTTGGGAGGGTTAGAAATTTTTTACAGTGTAGCAGTGCTAAGGTGAATATTTTATGTGAACTCAGTGGTTAATCAGAGTTCTATCAACCTGTGTGTAGTATTGCTTGTAGTCTTTAGACGACTACTATATGAACGCTCATTGGTAAACCAGAGCTATATTCAGTTGACAGGGGTTACCGTAGCAGCTGTAACACCTTATTCTTCAACGCTGCCATTTCTCTGCCTCTAATATTCTATTATTATCCCATTGGTTACCAGGGGGTTTTCATTTACTGGTTTGGGAAGTAATTGCAGCTTCATGCTCTCTCTGCTCAGGTCCAGTGGATCTTATGGATGCCCTAATTCAATATCCCACTTGCTTAAAGGGATAGTTCACTTGAAATTAATTTTTGGTATGTTTTAGCTTACCTCAAGGGCATTCAAGGATGTAGACAAGGCGACATCTAGTGTGTATATCTATGCACCAGTCTGCGCACACGTCAGATCAGATCACTCGGACATGGCTGTGTATAAGTGGTAAAAACGATATAAATACTGTTCGTTTTCTCACACAAACCGCTCGTTTCGTGTCTTAGGCCATCAATGTGTACTTACGATGGGGAATTGTTTAATTTGGATGACGGGGAATTGTTTTAATTTGGACTCTGTGCTTGTGTTTTGAGATAATGACCATAGACCTGCATTATATGACTGACAGACAAGAACGGTTTGACCTAAAAATATCAAAATTGAAACTACTGCGGAAAAAAAGACACCTACATCTTGGATGCCCTTGAGGTAAGCTAAAACATACCAAAAATGTATTTCAAAGTGAACTATCCCTTTAAGCATTGATCAACTCAGAGCAGCTTTAATAGATCAATGTCCTGTAATTGAATGTCCTTGGAGGTGAGACGGCATCAACTGGCTAAATTGGATCCTGAATTTCAAAATTGTGCTCCACCAGCTCGGACAGCACTGCATGTGGGTAGCAAGCATTGAAAAGCCTTCGAACAGGATGTAACAACCTGGCCTTAGTCACGCTGGCCCATCAAGTAGCGGAGCATTCCCATTTAAACCTGGTGTTTTAATCCGTCTCTTTTGTCCACTTTCAACCACTTCTGTCTTGATTTCTTTGAGGGCAGAGAGTAGATGGTCTTTTGTGGCAGTTTGGAAGCGTTCAACCAGCGTTTTCACTCAGTTAGCAATCAGGTCTAATGTGTTTTCGACTACCTCTGGAAGTGGTCGAAAGTGGACAAGCTCAAAACATTGTAAACCTCATTTACACCTGTATTTAGTATTTAACCACTTGTGATGCGATTGACCAAAATGTATCTTAATACCAGGTGTAAACAGGGCCAATAGCAAGATGGGAAACGACTTGCTGATGACACAGCTTGTAACAACTGGCCTAATCCGTTTAGTTACATGAGCAAAACATGGGGTCAGATTAAACTGTGAGAGTTTTTGAAGTGTTTTAAAAGATGAGACGACAACAGAAATAAAGTGAATAAATGAAGTGTATTTACAATTTCTACAAGGAACTTAAAACAACACAATACAACATAGAAGCCTTAGGCTGTTAAAAGCATAGAGTCCATTGGTCCCATACCATAAAAGAGTCCTTGCGTGCTGTAAGTCCCAATGTGTAAGTGTCCACCGGTGTATACAATCCAACTGTAGTGATAATCCAATGAAAAGTGATGGGGTTTGCTGGAATGGAAAGTCTTTAAAAGAAACTCCTCAATTCAGCGTTGGTCGTCTTGATAGAGACGGCCCCCCAGGGAAGGTACTAGTCGCTTGAAGGTACTGTCAGCCATTGTCCATACAGTGGGTATCCTCTTGAATGTGTGTCCTAAAATGTCTTTGTAATAAATTAGATAAAACTAGGCCCTCCCACACAGGCACTAGTCTGCCGGAGGAATATAAGGGAACACTGGGGAGAGGTGGAAACAAATACCAGCCTGGATGCCCTTGGGTCGGTGACGCCATTCCTCCCAGAGTCCTAAAATACCCCGCTTTCCTGGCATGCCACTCACCCCAGCAATTCCTTCTATCCGGCTTAAGGGTCTCTTTCGGTGATGATGAACGGTGATGATGTTGATGGTAGGGGTGTAACGGTTCACAAAATTCACGGTTCGGTTCGATACGATACACTTGTGTCACGTTTCGGTTCGGTTCGGTACGTTTTCGATACAGCAAAAAGAAAGAAATGCCAGAGAAATTTCCTTGATTTAATTTTTTTTATTATTTTTTTTATTATTTTTTAAAGTATGATATTTTTTTACCTTGAGCAATTCTGGAGCTATAATTGACTCTTCTTAGGAGCATATAAAACAAAACAGCTCCTTGGAAAAAAATGAAATGTAATATTGTAGTAGTTATAAACAAAGGTTTATTTTAGTTCAGATTAACATTTGAGGGCAGCAATTGTATTCATAATGTCAAAATAAAACCGACGTAATGTTACTTCAAGGCATTATAGCCTACTATTCCTGCCAAACTTCCATGGTTGCAGACAGTTAGTGTTACTACAGTAAATCCATGGTGAATGTTGCAGATCTGTGGACACTGGATAGTTCATTCATGGCACAATGTTTCTTCCTGGTTTCCATGTCAGCGCTGTTTGATCCGTTAATAAGGGAGAAATGTGAATGTTTCTCACTAGATCTCACAGCGATGTTATTACTTCTGTGGCGAATTCAAATGCTTTCTTTACTGGATCTCTTATTAGCGCTGTGTAGTAACAGTGTTGCATGATCACGATCGGCTCGCGCTGCACTGGTCCAAACTGATAAACGGTCCTTCAACCACACAATAACGAGCAGTTTCGTTCCGCTTGCATTACGTTTGCCATTTGATGCTGGGCAATGTTGTGGTCGCGCCGGCATCTCTTACATTATGAGCGCGCTTGCCACGCGCAACGCACCTACATTTGAAATAACGAAATTTTGGTCGGCAGGAAAATGGTCCAACGAACCGTTCGGTTTGAAAATGCGAACCGAAAACCGAACTGAAAGCCTCGTACCAAACGGTTCAATACGAATACGTGTATCGTTACACCCCTAGTTGATGGTGAGGTGGTTTCTTGCCAGGATTGAAGACAGCACACTCCTTCGTCTCCACACCACATGACTTGCAGTCCTTGATGAACCTCCAGGTGTCACTGTGGATTGCGGGACACCAGGCAACTTCCAGGATCAGCAGGAGGGTCTTCAGCCGCCCATGATGTCTCTCTTTCTGATGGAAGTGCTGTAACGTCTGCTGGATCAAGACCTTGGGAACGATGAGCTGGATCTTCATGTTGTCGTCCCCCTTCTGGATCCGCCGATACATCAAGCCCTGGTGTTCCCGCAGTTCGACCCGGTTGGTTGAGTGGTGGGAGAGATGGTAAGTCCCTGGAGAGTGTCATCAGCACCCTGTGCGCTGGCGAGTTGCTCTCTGGAGAAGGGAAGGATGGAGATTATGGGGTCCAAGTCTGGCCCAGCTGGTATTGTGGCACAGAATTCTTCATCTGTTGTTCTGTTGATGGGTCGTGAAGTGGTTGAGGCGGTGGGATTGTTGGCCGGAAGAAAACAAGGGGTTGACGAGGGAGAAACCGGGCTGGTCGTCGCAGTGGGAGAGAAGATAGTGGCTTCTGGATCCTTCCTTTGCTCCAGTTGTTTCATCCCTTTCTTGTCTCTCCTCTTGAAACACTCTATGACCTCTCTCTCCAGTGTTCCCACGGCATCCTTTATAGATTCCTCCCATTTATCCAATTTTAAATCCACTTCACGATTAAGACTACTTTCAACAGAGTCTTTAAAATCCTTCTCCAATTTTAAAACAATGTTTTTAAGAGCAACCACCTCAGCACGAAGCTGTACACACTCACAATGATGTAAAAACTTCATCATTAAAAGCAGCTGATGTATTAAAAGAAGCAGCACTATCTTGATCTTAAAACACTCTTCTCAACACAGCATTAAAAATCTTTAAACGTCCCCGTACGGGCCACCATATGTAACAATCAGCCTAATCGGTTTAGTTACATGGAAAACATGGGGTCAGATTAAACTGTGAGAGTTTTTGAAGTGTTTTAAAAGATGAGACGACAACAGAAATAAAGTGAATAAATGAAGTGTATTTACAATTTCTACAAGGAACTTAAAACAATACAATACAACATAGAAGCCTTAGGCTGTTAAAAGCATAGAGTCCATTGGTCCCATACCATAAAACAGTCCTTAAGAGTGCTGTAAGTTCCAATGTGTAAGTGTCACCGGTGTATATACAATCCAACTGTAGTGATAATCCAATAAAAAGTGATGGGGTTTGCTGGAATGGAAAGTCCTTAAAAAAAAACTCCTCAATTCAGCGTTGGTCATCTTGACAGAGACCCTGTTTCTTCTTCTTCTTCTTCTTCTTCTTCTTCTTCTTCTTCTTCTTCTTCTTCTTCTTCTTCTTCTTCTTCTTGTTTAATGGCGATTAACTCCTAAGGAGCATTATCGCCACCTACTGTGCTGGATGAGACCCTGTTTGTTCTTCTTCTTTTCTTCTTCTTTTTGGGTTTTATGGCAGTTGGCATCCAAAGTGTTGCATTACCGCCACCTACTGAATTAAATAGTTTTCCCAGTGCAGTATATTTACAGTGACCACCCTAAAGTTCACTGCCCGTTCTATATGTCATACTCTATGGTCTGAGATGGTATAAATTCTTTCCTCAGCGTATCATCTAGTTCTTCTCCTGATATGTCCACAATGTCCAAAAATCTTCTCGCCGCATCCAACACCATCTTGATCCTCTCTGATTTCCCTTTAATTTCCACAGCACAATTGACCACCATAGCAATAAATCCTAGAAATCGCTTCTTGTCCACACCAATAACGTTATTCTGATCATCTCCCTTCTTTCCCGTCTCCTGTTCTGTTTGCACTACTACTCGTTCCATTCTCTTAGTAGCTTCTGCATATGTTAGCCCTTCTTCCGCTCTGATTTTACTCACTTTTACCTGTTTGATTTTTTCAGGACATTGCATTGACCCCACATGGTGATTTCCCAAACAGTGAATGCATTTTACTTGTTCCTCTTCACACTCCCCTCTTACACAAGTATTTTTCCCACATCTCCCACATCTCCTGACTCCTCTACACACTGCAGCCACATGTCCATACTCCTGACAGCAAAAGCACCTTAATGGAGCTCTTTCATAAGACCTCACCCTGTAGCATATGTAGTCTAAATATATCCTCTCTGGCAAATCTCCCACAAAAGTCAGACACACAGAAGTACTTTCTTCCCTTTCTCCTTGACGGAATCTTGTCAGTCTTCTGGCCTCACAAACTCCTTCAACGGCCCGAAACTCCTCGTCTTCCACTGACAGCGGTACGCCACTTACTACTCCTTTCTTTTTGTATTCTGTCCCGAGTGGGAAGCATTTCACAGTTCTGTACTCTGTATACACCTTAATCTTTAGAGCTTGTTCTCTCTGATGCCTTGACACGCAGTCAATAATAACCATCCCACTCCTTGTTATTTTAATGGACCGAACATCTCCGAGTTTCTTTCCAACGAATCTTCCAACCTCATGCGAATCCTTGAAGATCCCGTCACTTCTTGTTACTGCTATCATTCCTACTTGATATCTCTCAACAGTTCTTCTTGTCTGGCTTCCATCACTTGAAACACTGTTCTTTTTCCTTTTCCTGTTCTCAACTCCTCTTGTATCTTCTTCATTTCCCTCGCTCTCGTCTGACTCCATTTTTCCTCCACCGACCAGTCCAGTCTCTCTCCTCAAACCGCCGCTGCAAACAGTAGTTCTGAACTTCTCCTCCATTTTGGATGTCTCTCCGACCCTGTTTGTTTGCCATGCTGCTTCCTTTATGCTGGCTATTTCCTGTTTCCTGTCATGTGATCAGTCACATGACAGACAGACCTAGTATGGATTAAAGACATACACACATTAAAACAGATAAGAGGTAGCCTAGAAATCTAGACGCACCCTAGCGGCAGCAAAATGTATTTTGCAGCCAGGGCATTCTAGCAACTCTCCATTGACTTTCGAGCTGCAAAAACCTAAATTGGGTCAGGCCAATCACGTCGTGCATAGAGTAGGCGGGGCGGGCTTAACATAATGACGACAGAGTTGTGACGGTTCCCCCTGCCACTTGAAAACAAAGAATGACGGCTGCTGCTGGCGAACATCTTTCGAATTGGCTTTGTCCGTGACTCTGGAGGACTTGGAGTTAGGTTTTTCTTTGAGAAAAGAGCATAGAACGGCACTTAAGTCATTCTTAAAAGAAGGAAGATGTGTTCGTAGTTTTGCCGGCCAGATATGGCAAAAGTTGAATCTATCAACTAGCTCCGCTATTGGGAAAACGCTCTGGTTGGTTGAAGCGCTGTCCTATTGCGTGCAGAGGGAATTTGAAAAACAGCTGTTTATCCCGCCCCTCGGATTGAGCCGTGTCTATGGTGAGTTGCCAGACCCAACATCTTGATGTAGGTCTGGCTTGCCAGGCTAGATAAGAGGAATAAAATGGACTAAAATGACTAAGACAACATGTAAACCTATTAAAACTCTAATATACATAAAATCATCATAATATATAGAGTGGTAAAAACATGTGTCATATGTGACAGTGTCACAAGCTTAATGCTTATTGGTGATGTATTGTTCTCTTTTAAAATGTTTGATTTTGAAACTGTGATATCATGTTTTAATGTGTATAAATGATGTGTGAATATTCCCAAACTCTCAGACAGTGCCATCTCTCTGTCAGATAGGTCCTATGGGATTGCTGTCATTTTTATAAACAAAATCTAAAAAATGTCTGTATTAAACAAAAAAATTTGGGAAATGCGTCTTTTGGATGGAATAAAATAAATAACAAGTACTTTGGGTGTCTTTGTGGCAAGGAAGACGAGGCCAAGGGCTGTGAGAGAACGGCGCAAGGCTGGTGGCGTGATTAATGATGAGCGTCACTTGCACGCTGCACCGGTCTTGTATCTCTCACGGAGGAGCTTCGGAAGCATCCTGTAAAAGGAGGAGCGATGACAGTGAAGGACGAGAGAGGACCAGGCCTGGACTTTACGTTTTGTTTTGTTTATGTTTTATTATGTGTGTGTGTGGCAGTCGTCCGTGAGAGGTTGCCGCCTTTACTTTCGTTTTGTGCAATTTATTTTATGATTATTAAAATGCGTTGAATGTTCGCCGGTTCCCGCCTCCTTCTTCACATAACAACCTTCGTTACAGTCTTGTTCATCATATTCATATTCATATAAAAGCAACAGAACTTTTATTAGCAAAACAGCGCATGAGTGTGAATCCTGCGATATCTGCCTTTGATCTAGTAGGTGTCTGATCCACTACGAGAAGAGAGAACTGTCCGTAGTGGCTGCAATTTTTGCAGTCCTCCGCTCACTGCAGCCACCTGCTCTTGCCTACATTTCAGGCAAGGCAAGGCGCATCTCAAAGGAGTCTATGGAGAAACTGTGATTCACTTCACGAGAGAAGCAGCAAAATGAATTTCTCTCTTCTGCCGAAGATTAAAGGCACACTATGTAAGATTTTTTTTATCAAAATATCCAAAAACCACTAGAACAATATATATATATATATATATATTTTTTAGATTACATAACAAAGACAAATTTACATACAGATAGCTAAAAAAAAGAAAGGGAAACAAATCAATATATACACATATATACACCAACAAATACATACACAAAAATGAAGGCCTCCTAGTACAAGACGCATCCAACAATACTTTTCTTACATATCTTCTAATATACCATCAGATATATCCACATTGTTTTCTTTTTCTAAGAAAAACATAAATGGGGTTCTAAGCATCTTCAAAAGCCCTATATCTGCCTTTGATAATATACGTTATTTTCTCCAATGACATATTCATTGTCATCTCCTTGAGCCATCTCCATTTGCTTGGTGCCTCCAACTTTTTCCAATGAAGCGCTATAAGATGCTTAGCCTGTAGAAATATAGACACAAATATATTCTCTTCTACTCAATTTAAGATTACTAGGATATAAGTTTAATATAAACATTTTTGGTTCAAGTGAAATTGTAACATTTTCTCTATCATAGTCTGCACTCCCTTCCAGAATTTCAAGATCTCGTCACACTCCCATACACAATGAAAGAAAGTACCTTTACATGAATTGCATTTAGGACAGATGTCTGTAATATTCTTGTTGAATTTGTTTAATAATACTGGGGTTACATAAACTCGCATTAGCCAATTATACTGTAACAATTTCAATCTTGTATTAACAGTTTGCTTCTGAGCGTCTCTACAGACCTCTCTCTAATCAATCATTGATATTTCCTCATTAAGGTCCTTCCTCCATGCCTCTAATTGAGAATTTGCAGACTCTGTCTACGTCTAATAGCCGCCCAAACACAGCCCAGACTTCTAGGCTAAAACAAGGCAAAATTTGGGCTGTCAGTGTACATTTTATAGTCAAGTCAAGTCAAGTCACCTATATTTATGTAGCGCTTTTTACAATACAGATTGCATCAAAGCAGCTTCACAGTGATAACATGAAAATAATACAACAAAGTTTGTTTCTAGAAGAAAATTGCGTCATCATCCACCTTAAAGGTAGCCTAGAAATCTAGACGCACCCTAGCGGCAGCAAAATTATTTTGCAGCCAGGGTCAGTCTAGCAACTCTCAATAGACCTTTTTGCTGCAAAAACCTAAATTGGGTCAGGCCAATCACGTCGTGTATAGAGTAGGCGGGGGCGGGCTTAACATATGACGACAGAGTTGTGACGGTTCCCTGCTACTTGAATACAAAGAATGACGGCTGCTGCGGATGGAGAACAGCGGTCTTTCGAATCGGCTTTGGCCGCAACTCTGGAGGACTTGGAGTTAAGTTTTTCTTTGAGAAAAGAACAAAGAACGGCACTTAAGTCATTCTTAAAAAAAGGAAGATGTGTTCGTAGTTTTGTCGGCCAGATTTAAAAGTTGAATCTATCAACTAACGTTAGCTCCGCTGTTGGGAAAACGCTCTGGTTGGTTGAAGCGCTGTCCTATTGTGTGCAGAGGGAATTTGAAAGACAGCCGTTTATCCCGCCCCTCGGATTGACCGTGTCTATGGTGAGTTGCCAGACTAAACATCTTGATGTACGTCTGGCTTGCCAGGCTACCTTAAAGGGATAGTTCACTCAAAAATGAAAATTGTGTCATCACTTACTCAACCTCGTGTTGTTCTAAACCTGTATGGGTTTCTCTGTTCTGTTGAACACAAAAGAAGATATTTTGAAGAATGTCGATAACCAAACAGTTGATGTGTCCATTGACTTCCATAGTATTTTTTTTTCCCACTATGGAAGTCAATGGACACATCAACTGTTTGGTTACCGACATTCTTCAAAATATCTTCTTTTGTGTTCAACAGAACAGAGAAACCCATACAGGTTTAGAACAACACAAGGTTGAGTAAGTGATGACACAATTTTCATTTTTGAGTGAACTATCCCTTTAAGTAAGGCAGATCAATAATATTGTTGAATATTAAATGTCCCCAACTAAGCAAGCCAGAAGCCAAGGCAACAGTGGCAAGGAACCAAAACTCCATCAGGTGACAGAATGGAGAAAAAAACATTGGGAGAACCCAGGCTCAGTCGGGGGCCAGTTCTCCTCTGGCCAACGAGCGAACAGTGTATGATTATGATCCAGGCAGCATAACAGGTCAGAAGTCAGATTGGTCGTGTGATGAGGCCTTCACAGGGCTGATGAGGCTGGCACTTCAGGGATGCGTCATGGATGGGTCCAGGTGCAGGGAGATGGTCCTCACTGCAGATCCAGGGGGCGAGGTTGGATCCAGATCCAACTCCTCCCACTTTATATACTAGATTATAGAATCCACTAGATTAAGGATATTTGTGAAGTTGTAGCCTGCAATTTTAAGAGTAAGTTGTAAACATTTGAGTGTGTTGTCTGCATGATGTAGTGCAGTGCAGTGTGAAAGGATGAATGAGTGATTTATCGTTTCATTCTATGTGTAAGTTCTAATTTTGAATGTCCTGTGGTTTCTCTCTAATGTTGGTGTGTTATTAGTGATTAGTCAGTGTGCTTACGATGTGCTCTCAATGTTGTTTTCCTTTTGTTTCGTGTTCAAAGTTTCCCTACTGTATTTAGTGTCTGTTTTACCTTGTGTTAATAAACGTTTATTTTCTATATCATTGTGCTGGTAATGCATTTTGCATGCATTTACGTAAATGTAAGCACTTATTATGTTATATAAATTAAGTCAGATGCCCTTGTGAAGTCATTTATAAGTATAAAATTGCAGAAGACAACCTGATAGTGCTGCTATACTTCTTTAGTCACATACAGCTTTATAATAATATGCATAATCAGTGGTGGAAAAAGCACACATATTTTATACTTCAAGTAGAAAGAGAACTTGATTTAATATTACTCCAATAGTGCCTACTTATTAATCTACTTAAGTATTTGAAGTCAGCCAATCAAAGAATACACTTCTTTTTAAGAAATATTTATTCTTACATGTAACAAGGAACTACGGGCTTTTCAGGGAAGGTGAAAGGTAATTATTTATTTATTTTTGTTATAATGTTTTGGAGTAAAAGCAAACCTGGATTTTTCCAATTCTAACCATGTAGGTGGGTCGTGAGAAGACGAGGAAAAAAAACATAATAAATCTTAATTGAACTGCCAAATAATACCATTGGAAATTAGGGCACTGAAGCCCACCTCTATTAAGGCAGATATAAAAGAGATAGTCTAAGTCTGGGCCGTCTATTATTCCATATTAATTTAGTAACAAGCCTCTTCAGTCTAGAAAATAAGGTGCTTGGAGGTGCTAGAGGGATATTCTGAAAAAGATATAAAAATGTAGCCAATATATTCATTTTTAATATATTTATCCTCCCTATTACAGAGATGGGTAATGAGGTCCATCGTTCAACTGACTTTGCTGCATTATCAAAAACAGAATCATAATTTATTACAACAACATCTTCCACCTTTGGGGTTATTTTAATACCCAAATATGTGAAGACTCTGGAAGTTTTAAATATATTAACATTACTGCTAGGATTTTCCCCTTCTTCCTCATTCAACATCATAATAGAAGACTTTGAATTAATCCGATACCCTGATATTTTCCAAAATATCTCAATAAAATGCAGTAGAGCAGGAATAGATGTATCCAGCTTCTTTAAAAACAATATAATATCATCAGCAAAAAGAGCTATTTTATGTTCAAAACCGGAAATTGTTATACCTTCAACATCTTTATTTCTTCTAATTGCGATTACAAATGGTTCAATGGCTAGAAGAAAAAGCAGAGGGGAAAGAGGAGAGCCCTGTCTACATCCTATAGAAATATTAAATGGCTTTTATACCATACTGTTAGTCAGGACCTCAGCTATAGGATTCTTATATTACAATCCGACCCATTTACAATAATTCTCCCAGAGTCCATAACGTTTTAATACGTCGAACAGAAAATCCCATTCGACCCTGTCGAATGCTTTCTCTGCGTCTAATGACAGCAAAGCAGTGTATTTTCTTCCCCTCCCCTCTGGTCATGCAAAATATTCAGTACCCTTCTAACGTTATGGCATCCTTGTCTATGCAACATAAACCCATTTTGATCATTCTCTACTAAGTATGGTAATACATTTTCTAATCTTCTTGCCAATTTAGTTATAGGGCTCATATTTTCACATTTATTATTAGCCTTTCGTGGTTTGGGCGACAAAGTAATTAAAGCACCGCTCATAGAGACAGGTAGCTTATTTTTTTCAAAGGCTTCCAATAACATATCTAAGATGGGTCTTATTAGTTTGTCTTTAATTTTTTTATATATGTCTATGGGTATGCCGTCTGGTCCCACCGCCTTCCCTGCTTTCATCAGTTCGATGGCATCTACTACTTCTTGCAAACTTATATCTTTATTTAGATCTTTCTTTTGTTCCTCCAATGTGCATGGTAAATCCAAATCATCTAAGAAGTTTTTTTGTACTTCAGAACCTTGTAAACATTCTGAACTATATAATTTAACATAATAAGACCTGAGTGATTTATTAATTTGCCGTGGGTCGACTATAATACTACCATCAGTATTTTCAACACAAGCAATAGCCCTCTCAGCTTGTCTAGTTTTTATTTGCCATTCAAGCACCTTTCCTGTCTTCTCTCCTTGATCATAAAAGGTCTGTTTCAATTTCAGTAATTTCAGAGCCAATGTGTTATACTTGGATTGAAGCAGCAAAAGTTGCTTATCTGAATCTGTACACACAGACTCATTCTGATAAATCTCATTCTCCAGCTTCTTAATCTTCATCTCTAATGCTTTCAATTCTTGTTGAGATTTTTTACTTTTTGAACTACAAAAACTAATGATTTGTCCCTGTAAAAAAGCTTTAAATGCCTCCCAACGAACCCCAGCAGAGGTTTCGGATAGATTTGTTTAAAATTAAATATCAATTTGTTCACCTAAAAAGTCAACAACGATGGATCCCCCAGCCATCCGGGTTGAAATCGCCATTTTGAAGGGGCCCTAGTCAATTTTGTATCCCTGTATATCAATGACACTGCTGCATGGTCGGAAATTACAATACTGTGATATTGACAATCTATGATCCTAGAAAGCATTTGAGCTGAAATAAATAAATAAAATCTATTCGGGAATAAGTTTGGTGTGTTGCAGAATAACAGTAATAAGAAATTAGAGTTGGGTTAAGATGTCTCCATATATCCAATAGGTTGAGCTCTCTCATAAAATGTTGTATCTGTTTCCTAGAACATAAATGGGTTTACACCAGTGGAACGATCCATTTCTGTATCTAAGGTGCAGTTCATATAATATTTTGACCTTGTAGTGAAGCAACTAATAGACATATATTATTATAAAACCTGGGGTCATCTTTGTTGGGACCATATATTCACTAAATTTATTCTCTCTGTCATCAGCTCACCTTGAATAATTACAAATTTACCAACTGGATCCTTAATAATATCCTTAACATGAAAAGGCACTGACTTATGTATCAAAATTATAACTCCCCCGGCTTGTGTGTTATAACACGCTGAGAAAACCTGCCCATGCCACCACCTCTCTATTATCACAATATCGCTCTCGGTTACAAACGTAACCTCGGTTCTCTCTAGATGAGGGAACGAGTGTTGCGTAAGCTAGCTTACGCTACGGGAAAAACCCTTTTCTCGAGAATACTGAAGCCAAAAATTATCCTTAATTTTGCATTAATTTAAAACGCATTGCTGCATAAGCAGACCTAGGCAGAGCGACTCGCGCGCCTATTGGTTGCTCAGCAGCAACTGCTGCAACCTATCCAGGGCCTGCTCGTGACGAAGCACCAATGAGGGCGCGGGCGCCCATGCGCGTCACGTCCCGCCAGAATGGGCGTGGCTACAGGCTATAAAAGCAGGCCCGTGAGGTTGTTCTCTGGTTTTTCAATCTGAAGCGAACCAGAAGTAGCACAAGCACGGCAGGGTTACGCAACACTCGTTCCCTCATCTAGAGAGAACCGAGGTTACGTTAGTAACCGAGAGCGTTCTCTTACGAGAGTACTCTCGTGTTGCGTAAGCTAGCTTACGCTACGGGAACCCAATGTAAAACGCCGTGCGTGCTAGAGAAGGTCCACATGCACGTTCCCAAGGGCATGTGCCCGGGGACGAACGTAAGTGGTAATGTCTGGGCCGACGAGGGGTGGGCCCAGGGAGTGATAACCATTCCAGAATGTGGGAATGGGTGCTTAATACAGTAGAACAGCCATGGACATCTGTGGGCTGAACTAAGAATAACGCTGCCTGTCAGCCACCTGAACCCGAAGGACAGGTGAAAAACGATCACAGACAGGAAGACCTGGTCTGTCGATCTGGAGCCTGTGTATAACACAAATCATACACAGTCTGTGTCGATCTGCAGCGAGAGCGAACAGAGCTAGTATATTAGACTGACAACAGTTTAGCCTGTAGGGCAGGCACCTCCAGGTTATAAAACCTGATAAATGTAGACGGGGAGGCCCAGCCCGCCGACATACAAATATCGTGGAGAGAGACTCCGCGAAACCACGCCCATGACGAGGCCATGCCTCTGGTGGAGTGCGCTCTGACGCCCAGAGGGCAATGAAGGTTCTTAGACCTGTAAGCCATAGCGATAGCGTCAACTATCCATCTGGACAGGCTCTGTTTCGATGTGGCTAAGCCCTTAGCGCGGCCACCAAACGAAACGAAGAGCTGCTCTGACTGCCTGAAAGCATCAGACCGTTCGACATATATTCTCAGCGCCCTGACAGGGCAGAGAAAATTCACATCGTCCTCACCCTCAGATCTCGGAAGAGCTGACAGTGAAATGATCTGTGATCTGAACGGAGTGGAAAGCACTTTGGGGACATAACCGTGCCTCGGTTTAAGGATGACTTTAGAGTCATTAGGCCCAAACTCCAAGCACGAAGCACTCACAGAGAGCGCGTGAAGGTCACCCACTCGCTTAACTGAAGCGAGAGCCATGAGAAAAGCGGTCTTCAGGGAAAGATACCGCAAATCCACGGACTGAAGGGGTTCGAAGGGTTCGCCCTCCATGGCATCCAGGACCAAGGAGAGGTCCCAGGCTGGAACCAGAGGGGGCCGGGGAGGATTTAACCTCCTAGCTCCTCTTAGGAACCTAACAATGAAGTCATCTCTACCTAGTGACCGGCCGTGCAAGGGTTTTGTAAACGCAGCAATGGCCGCCACATACACTTTGAGCGTGGAGGGGGGCCTGCCCTCCTCCAAAAGCTCTTGCAGAAAGGAGAGGACCTCTGTAACGCTACAGCGCTGTGGGTCTAAGTTTCGGGCTGAGCACCAGCCGGAAAACACTGACCATTTAGAGGCGTAGAGCCTTCTCGTAGAAGGTGCTCTAGCCTGAGTAATTGTGCTCAACACTGCCGCTGGGAGGTCAGCGGGTACCCGTTGATGGCCCATGCATGCAGGGCCCATAAGTCGGGGCGCGGGTGCCAGATCGCGCCCCTGGCCTGGGAGAGGAGATCTTTCCTCACCGGAATCGGCCACGGGGTCGTGCTCGTCAGTTGCATCAGCTCTGAGAACCACACTTGATTCCTCCAGAGCGGCGCAACGAGGAGCACAGAGCATTTGCTCTCCCTGATGCGCTCGATTACCTGTGGCAACATTGCGATCGGGGGAAACGCATAGAGCGGACGGCTGGGCCAGTCGTGGGCCAGCGCATCTCTCTGTTTCGTGAAGAATACTGGGCAGTGCGCGTTCTCCGTCGACGCAAAGAGGTCGACATCCGCTCTGCCGAAGATGTCCCATAGTAACTGGGCTATCTGAGGGTGCAGGGACCATTCCCCGGGGGGAACGTTGTCCCTGGACAGCATGTCTGGTCCCACATTTTGGCAGCCCGGAACATGCGATGCTCTCAGTGAGCGCAGGTTGTGATGGGCCCACAAGAGGAGGCGTTCCGCCAGCTTGTGCAGACTCCGTGACCTGAGACCGCCCTGGCGGTTGATGTATGATACCACAGACATGTTGTCGGTGCGGACTAACACGTTGTGGCCTTTGAGGAGGGGGAGAAAGTATCTCAAGGCATTTTCGACCGCTTTCATCTCCAGACAGTTTATGTGTAGGCGCCTTTCTGAGGCTGCCTACAGACCAAACACTGGTCTGCCCTCGTAGAGGGCACCCCAACCTGAGTTGGATGCGTCTTTCGAGATTACTTTTCATCTCGAAGTCATGCCCAGATCCACTCCTGACTGATACCAGTCTGCCGCCTTCCAGGGATTCAGTGCTGTGACACAGTTCTGAGTCACCCTGAGGCGAACGCGGCCGGCGGACCATGCTCGCAACGGGACCCGCGTTTTCAGCCAGTGCTGCAGCGGGCGCATGAAAAGCAAGCCCAGTTGAAGCACTGCCGAGGCCGAAGCCATAAGACCCAGCATCCTCTGAAAACGTTTGAGAGGAAAAATGCTGCCGGTCCTGAAAGCTGCAGCTGAGCGCTGAATCTGCAGCGCGCGCTGTGACGTCAGCCGCGCTGTCATTGACACAGAGTCTAAGTCTGTTCCCAGAAAAGAGATTCTCTGGCTGGGAGACAGTGAACTCTTGGTCCAGTTGATTTGGAGACCCAAATCCCGTAAATGGTCGAGTAATAGAGCTCTGTGCGCTATTGACTCTGACTCTGACTGGGCTAGAATAAGCCAGTCGTCCAGATAGTTCAGTATTCGCATTCCCCGTTGTCTCAGGGGAGCGAGCGCTGCATCCATGCACTTCGTGAATGTGCGGGGTGCTAAAGACAGACCGAACGGCAGGACGGTATACTGATAACTCAGACACTCGAAGGCGAATCGCAAGAAAGGCCTGTGATGGGGCGCTATTTGGATCTGAAAATATGCGTCTTTCAGGTCCACAGAGATAAACCAGTCCCTCGGGCGAATTTGCGCGAGAATCTGACTGGTCGTGAGCATTTTGAACGATCTCTGCATAAGGGCTTTGTTCAGCCGTCTGAGATCTAGGATGGGTCTGAGACCGCCATCCTTCTTTGGAACGAGGAAATATCTGCTGTAAAAAAATGACTCGCTCAGTGTGTGAGGGACGGTTTCCACGGCTCGTTTCTCTAACAGTTTCGTAATCTCGGCGCGAAGTAGGTGTGCTACATCGCTGTTCACCGTGGTTTCGACCCTGGCTCGGAAGCGAGGGGGTCTGCGAGCGAACTGTAGTGAATAGCCTCGTTCTACCGTGTTCAGTACCCATTCTGACACGCCCGGCAGCTCCCTCCATGCCTTTATGTGAAAGGCTAGAGGGAGAATAACGCGCGGGCTGTTGTCGCTGCATGTGTGTGGCGCATATCTCACAGCGCCTGAAAGAGAGCGCGCGCTCATGGAGGCGCGCGCGCTTCGCACACACATAACACAGCTCGTGTCTGGTAGAGGGGGATTTGCACACGGGACACATTTTGTGTTTATTGACGGGGGCTCTGAATGAGTGCTTATCACAGAGCAGCCCGTGTTTGAGTGAAAGGGTGAGCACTGTACAGCGGGCACCTCTGCTACATTGAAACACACACGGCGTGAGCCGAGTTTATGGATATGGGCCGTGAGTGAGTGGGAATCACTGAACCGGCCGTGTTTGTATGTAGGCGCGAACACTGTGGAGTGGGCACGTGACCTGCATTTATAACACCATCGGCGTGAGCCGGATAAACAGACAGAATGCTCTTTCTGTGATATGTTTGGGTGGCCGTAAAAACGGCCTTTGGGTACAGGCGAGCGTGTTGTGTAACGGGCTCGTTAGCTGTGAAATACACATCTCCAGTCACCTCCTCTGAGGGAACTGTGAGAGCGAGGTGCGCTGTTTTCGATGGCGGTCCGGCCGCAGCGGGACTCGACCATCTTCGTCTTCCTAGCACGGTCAGGAAGACTTTGAGGGCTCTGCCTTCAGCACAATCTTGGACCGAGGTCCCCGAGGGGGAGGCGGTCTGTGGCGGCTGGAAGAGCGTGAGCGCTGCTGGGAGTCCCTCGGCTGACGGCGCTGTGAGGCTGACGGCGGGGGAGGCTGTGGCGCTGACTTCCGATTGGACGGCTGCTTAGAGCGGCCCATAGCGGAACTGGAGCGCTTCGGCAAGAAATGCCGCATAGCCTGGGAGGTCTTCTGTACCTCAGAATACCGCTCCGAAAACCCCTTGACAGCCGGGCCGAAGAGACCGGATGGCGCCACGGGCGCGTCGAGGAAAGTGGCTCTGTCAGACTCCTTCATGTCGGACAGTGTCAACCACAAGTGCCTCTCAGTGACAGTGAGAGACGCCATATTCCTCCCGATGGCCTGAGCAGCGGACTTGGTGGCTCGTAGCGCTAAGTCAGTCGCGCTCCTGAGGTCAGAAAAATGTTCAGGGTTCGGGCCCGGCTCGTCCATTTTACGGAGAAGGTCGGCCTGATACACCTGAAGCACGGCCATCGTGTGAAGTGCAGACGCGGCTTGACCGGCGGCGGTGTAAGCGCGACCGATCAAAGCCGAAGTAGTCCTGCAGTAGTCCTTCCATCCGGCGGAAGGCGGGCAGAGGTGCGCGGCTACGGGTTCCTCGACCGGAGGAATGCAGAGATAGCCTTTGTCTTTCGCGCCGTCTACCAGAGAGAGCGTCGAAGAGACAGAAGAGCGCAGCCTGGCAGAAAATGGCGCCTTCCAGCTCTTAGTGAGCTCCTCGTGGAGCTCCGGAAGAAAGGGGGCAGGCCTGGTGTGAGGCGTTGAGCGGCGGCCTGGTAGAAAGCAGCCGTCCAGCCTGCTGGGTGCAGGCTCGTCAGGAAGCGACCAATCGAGGCCGAGGTCCTCCACGGCCTTGGTAAGCAGGCGAAGAAGCTCGGCGTCGAAAGTAGACCGCACACCGCTCGATTCCTGAAGAGAAGGGGCGGGGTCCGGAATGGAGCCCGACCATCCTTCGCAGTCAGAAGCCAGAATAGAGCAGCTGTCCCCTTCTTCGTCATCTCCCCCCGACTCGATATGCACAGCGGGCGGCTGGCCGGCCGTGATAGAGGTGGGGGATTCAGGGAGCGATGCACACGGGGAGAGATCCGGCATGCAAGCACTCGTGGCAGATGCCTCTGGCGTTCTCTGTGAACGGCGCTTTTTACGGCGCGGCCCAGAGGAGAGAAGCGGAGGGGCGGGATCCACGTTGAAGGATGCTAGGCGAGCCCGCAGGGTCGCCATAGACATCGCCTCGCATTCCGGGCAGCCGCCCAGGGAAAGCGCGTGGTCCGCGTGAGTGTGTCCCAGGCAGGAAACGCACAGAATGTGGCGGTCCCCGTCGCTGAGATCGGCTCGGCAAGAGCCGCACTTCTTGAAAAGAGGCATTTGAAACAACGCCTCGCTCTTTTAGATGCAAGCTTACGGTTACGCAACACGAGAGTACTCTCGTAAGAGAACTTCTTTTGACGTGGGTCTCTTGCAAAAAGACCACATTTGCATTTAGATGCTTGATTCTATGCATCACCTGTTTTATTTTTATTTATTTTTTACCCAAACCTCTGCAATTCCAAGACAGAAATGTAATTCTATCTACTTGTGACATTTATTTATTACGTCAAATAATGCCTTAAGGCCCTCATAGTTGTCGAGTAACAGGAAGCCAAACAAAAATTAACACATAACGAAAACTTAACACATAACATTGATTCACCCCACGTTATCCCTATGTTCTCTTACGAGAGGTCTCTCGTACTGCGTAAGATATCTTACGCTAGGGGAAAATCCTTTTCCGCGAGATATTGAAGCCAAAAATTATCCTTAATTTTGTAATAATGCAAAACGCGTTGCAGCAGCAATGCAGACATAGGCGAGACAGCTCGCGCGCCTATTGGCTGCTCTGCGGCAACTGCAGCAGCCTATCGAGCGAGGCCTGGCGTGACGTCAGAACCAATCAGGGCACTTCGCGCCCGCTGCGTCACGTCCCGCCGAAATGGGCGTGGTCTAGGCCTATAAATATCGCTCGCAGGCAGCTATTATCTGATTTTTCATCCTTCAAGCGAAGCACACGCATCGCTGGAGCTGGATTAGAAGCCGCGCCGTCTGACAGAGAGCACCTTCAGCGGGACGAGTCACTGAAGTCGCTGGCCGCGCCGCCTTCCTTGCCTTCCTGCTGCGCTTTCCGGCATTATATCCTTTCTCTGCTACTGTGTTTATGTATGTGTGTGTGCTCGCCGCCGCGACACACACTCCCATTGCACTAAAAGAGCTGGGCGTCTTTTTCAAGACGCCCCTTTTCCTGATCACGCAGCTCTCGCACTCGCTGACGGCGACTGCCCTCACTGCGAGTTAGGTACTGCCTATGGTGACTCTGAGGACTCACCTGGCATCCTTCTCCGAGACTGCTCCTCCGCCCCCCCCCCCCAACCCGCAAAGCTTGCCGGTTCGCCCGCTTGCCTTGCCTGCTTGGGGGACGATACCTGTTCTCCCTCTGTTCGAGCCGCGCACACCGCGCCGCTCACAGAGGATGTCAGGAGCGGGCGGTCACGGGGCTAGCTTTCTCTCTCCCTCTGTTCAAGCCGCGCAAACTGCGCCGCTCACAAGGGAGGCTGGAAGCGGACGGTCGGGGTTAGTTTTTCTTTACGTTATAAGAAAGCTACCCTGCCTTCTGCGCCCCATTCATGCGTCACTCACCGGCGAAAGGAGAAAGATGTGTTTTTTAGTCCCTCCGAGGATGGAATGACCTTCAATTTCTCATACATATTCCCAGTTCCCTGATCATGCGACTGGAAATATCAATATTGCAGCAGGCGAGCCTGTTTTAATACAAGCGCGCCTGCAAGCATACGCCGAAGAAAGCATGTGACGCTCTTATATGCTCGTGCATCCGAAAACCTTTGCGTTCCCCCCTGTGGCTCAGTGGCGGAATCATTGGTTTTTCTCACGAGAGACCGGAGTTCGAATCCCGGTCTAGCGGCAGTTAAAATTATGCCGCCAATGCTTCGCTCTGTCAGTTCCCTGAAAAGCGACTGCAGACGTGCATTTTGCAGCCAACGAGCGCGTTGCACAACCCGCTCGCCTGCACCCAAACACCGTTTCTATGGTTTCCGTGCGTCACTGGCGAAAGGAGAAAAGAGCGTTTTCTGGTCCCCCCGCGGACGGACCGACCTCCTCTTTCTCGTACATTTCTCATTCCCCTCTGAAGTTCGGGCGACTGGAAATGTCAGTATTGCAGTGAGCAAGCCTGTTGTAATACACGCATGCCTGCAAACAAACGCCAGCACGTTGACGCTCTCTTATAATACTCGCGCTAACTGAGTTACAATGTGTCTCCCCCTGTGGCCCAGTGGCAGACTCTCAGGTTTTTGCACGCGAGAGACCCGCGTTCGATCCCCGGGTCTACCGGCAGATAAAATTATGCCGTCAATGCTCGCTCTGTCAGTTCCCTGAAAAGGCGACTGCAGATGTGTATTTTGCAGCCAACGAGCGCGTTGTACAACCCGCTCGCCTGCACCCAAACACCGTTTCTATGGTGTTCCGTGCGTCACTGGCGTAAGGAAAAAAGGGAGTTTTTCTGGTCCCGCTGCGGACGGACCAACCTCCTTTTTCCTATACATTTCCCATTCCCCTCTGGAATTCAGGCGACTGGAAATGTCAATATTGCAGTGAACAAGCCTGTTGTAATGCACGCAGGCCTGCAATAAACGCCAGCATGTTGACGCTCTCTGTTTCTATGGCAACTTCTCGCTCGTTCAGTTCCAGTAAATGTGACTGTTCCAGTGTATCCTGCAGTAAACAAGTCGGTTCTGTCATCCGCTTGCCTGCACACAAACGCCGTTTTTACGGCTACCCAGATAAATCCCATAAGTGTGTATTTTTCTGGTGTCCCGGCCACGGCCGATGGTGCTTTATGTGTAAGAAGAATGCCCACTGCCCAGTGCCCATCTCTACACACAAGCACAGCCCGTCACACAGGGCTCGCGCACATGAATCGGCTCAGACCGATTGCGCTTCAAACATGGTGAATGTGCCCACTAACACCACGTTATGCATGTCTCACGGTTTCTGTAAAAACGAAACCAACGTGCACTCGCTTCACGCAAGCGAACGATGCTTTCGGTGTGATAAATGTGCCCGCTGTCCCGCGCCCACATCCACACATAGACATGACAGTTCCCACGGGAACCGCCCAGCCCTCCCCCTCGCGGTTAACCACCGCAGAGGAGTCGAGCGCGGGCAATCTGCCCGCTGTCATCAGCGCGCCCCATGCCTCAAATGTCACGAGCGACACGCTTGTGTTAAAGCACACCGAAGCTTCCCCATCGCTGAGCGAGCGGAGCGCGCTTCGTATTCGACCCCTAGCTATCCATGCAGACGCATGGGCAAAGCTACCCGGGGTTTTCGAAGTGGGTGCTGAACATTATAGAAAGAGGCTATTCGCTGCAGTTTCGCCGACGCCCTCGCTGCTATGTGGCGCGCGTCGAGACCACGGTAAAAACAGAAGTAGCACATCTACTTCGAGCCGAAGTGACGAAACTATTGAGCAAAGGGGCCATAGAACCTCTCTCTCAAGATCAGAGCGAGGGAGGGCTATACAGCAGATACTTCCTGGTACCGAAAAAAGACGGGGGTCTCAGACCCATACTAGATCTAAGGCAACTGAACAAAGTGCTTGTGAAGCGACAGTTCAGGATGCTCACGACCAGGCAAATCCTTGTGCAGATTCGCCAAGGAGATTGGTTTGTGTCAATAGATCTGAAAGACGCGTATTTTCAAATACAGATAGCGTCACGTCACAGGCGATATTTGAGATTCGCCTTCGAGGGCCAGGCATATCAGTACACAGTCCTGCCGTTCGGTTTGTCCCTAGCACCCCGTACATTTACGAAGTGCATGGATGCGGCGCTCGCACCCCTCAGAATGAGAGGCATGCGAGTGCTGAACTATTTGAACGATTGGCTGATTCTAGCGCAATCTCGCGCAGTGCTCATAGAACACACGACCATTTTACTCGATCACCTCGAGGATTTGGGTCTGAGTGTCAATTGGGCAAAGAGCTCCCTGTCACCCAGTCAGAAAATATCTTTCCTGGGCACAGAACTGAACTCACTATCCATGATAGCGCGACTATCACAACAGCGCGCGGTAGACATTCGACGCACAGCGAACTCTTTTCGCTGCGGCGCGTCTGTCCCGCTCAAGAAATTTCAGAAGATGCTAGGTCTCATGGCCTCAGCATCGTCAGTGCTCCAGCTGGGTCTGCTCCGCATGCGCCCGCTGCAGTTTTGGCTGAAAGCGCGAGTCCCACGCGAAGCGTGGGCACCCGGTTTGCTTCGCCTCAGGGTCAATCAGAAATGCGTTACAGCTCTGAAACCCTGGAAAGCGAACGACTGGTACCAATCAGGTGTAAGCCTGGGGACTTCCTCGAGGGTGAAAGTGGTGTCCACGGACGCGTCCACCTCGAGATGGGGAGCGCTGCTCGAGGGCAGACCGTTCTTCGGCCAGTGGTCAGAACGGGAGAAGCTCCTGCACATAAACTGCCTCGAAATGCTGGCAGTAGAGAACGCGCTGACGCGTTTTTGTCCCCAAATAAATGGTCACCACGTCTTGGTCCGTTCGGACAACATGTCTGTGGTGTCCTACATAAATCGCCAGGGCGGCATCAGATCCGAGAAACTGTACAGGCTGGCAGAACGCCTCCTGGTATGGGCTCAGTGCAACCTGCGCTCGCTCAGAGCAGCGCACGTGCCAGGGATCTTGAATTTAGGACCGGACAGACTGTACAGGAACAATGTTCCGGCAGGCGAATGGTCTCTACACCCACAGACAGTCCAACTGCTGTGGAAGAAATTCGGCAGAGCGGAAGTGGACCTGTTTGCGTCTCAAGAAAACGCTCATTGTCAAGAATTTTTCTCCAAGAGCAGGAGCGCGCTGGCCCATGTGTGGCCCCGCCGCCCGCTCTATGCTTTTCCCCCCGTCTCTCTCCTGCCTCAGGTGATAGAACGGATCAGGGAAGAAGGATGCTCAGTACTGCTGGTAGCACCGTTCTGGAAAAACCAACCTTGGTTCCCAGCCGTGATGCAGTTAGCAAGTACTGCCCCGTGGCCAGTACCAGTGAGGAGAGATCTCCTCTCACAGGCCCGTGGCTCGATCTGGCATCCTCACCCGGAACTATGGTCCCTTCATGTCTGGGCCATCAACGGGTACATGTTGGACTCCCTAAAGGAGTATTAAACACGATCACGCAGGCTAGAGCTCCGTCTACAAGACGACTCTATTCTTCGAAATGGTCAGTGTTTTCGGGCTGATGCACAGCCCGTGGTGTGTCACCCACAAATTGTGATGTGACGGAGGTGCTTTCCTTCCTACAAGAGCTGTTGGATGGGGGCAGGGCCCCCTCCACGCTCAAAGTTTATGTGGCGGCTATAGCAGCGTTCTCAGAAACAACGCTTGGTCAGTCAATAGGAAGGAACGATTTAGTCATCCGCTTCCTTAAAGGAGCTAAGAGACTGAATCCTCCCAGACCTCCCTCAGTCCCCGTATGGGACCTTTCTACGGTTCTGGAAGCCATGAAAGGTGCGCCATTTGAGCCTTTACAGTCAATCGATTTGAAACACCTGTCTTTCAAAACGGTGTTTTTGCTGGCTCTCGCTTCGGTGAAGCGCATAGGGGATCTGCACGCGCTCTCTGTGAGCGCGGCGTGCATGGAGTTTGGGCCCAATGACTCAAAAGTTATACTCAAACCTAAGCACGGTTATGTTCCAAAATCCCTCAACACACCGTTTAGGGCGCAGATTATCTCTCTGTCAGCCCTACCGGTCCCTGATGAGGAAAGAGACGCGAGCCTCCTTTGCCCAGTCAGGGCATTACGAGCTTATGTGTCTCGCTCGTCTGTTTTCAGACAGACGGAACAGCTCTTTGTTTCGTTTAGCGGACGTTCTAAGGGACTAGCCGCGTCGAAACAGAGCCTATCCAGATGGATAGTTGATGCTATAGCGCTGGCATACGCCTCCAAGGGCATGCAGTGCCCTTTGGGTGTCAGAGCGCATTCCACAAGAGGCATGGCCTCTTCGTGGGCTTGGTCAAGTGGGATTGCCTTGCAAGATATTTGTATGGCGGCAGGCTGGGCCTCCCCGTCTACATTTATAAGGTTTTATAACCTAGAGGTTCCCGCCCTGCAGGCCAGGCTGCTGTCGGTCTAAACTACCAGTATTATCTGACCTGATGCGTTCAGCTCAGAATGCTGCGTTTACTGAGCACAGCTCAATTTTCGACAGTTTAAAGCTGGGCAAACTGTGTAAGACCCACATTTTTTCCCATCAGTTCAGGCCATACCCCGCCCTGTCTGTATGATGAAATTTGCGTCCCTTCGACGCTACTTTATGTGGAAAAGTGAGGCTGCACCCCTCCTTCTTCCCGGACTCTCTGTGAGTTCACTGAGTGATTGTGCACTATATGTACCCCGGGCTTTCGCCCTTGGGTCTTTGGTGTCAGATCTCAGCATGCACGGCGTTTTACACTGGGTCCCCTAGCGTAAGATATCTTACGCAGTACGAGAGACCTCTCGTAAGAGAACGTACTCGGTTACTAACGTAACCTCGGTTCTCTCTAGAAGAGGGAACGAGTACTGCGTATCTTGCCGTGCATGCACACGCTCTGGTTGCTTCGATGATGAAAAACCAGATAATAGCTGCCTGCGAGCGATATTTATAGGCCTAGACCACGCCCATTTCGGCGGGACGTGACGCAGCGGGCGCGAAGTGCCCTGATTGGTTCTGACGTCACGCCAGGCCTCGCTCGATAGGCTGCTGCAGTTGCCGCAGAGCAGCCAATAGGCGCGCGAGCTGTCTCGCCTATGTCTGCATTGCTGCTGCAACGCGTTTTGCATTATTACAAAATTAAGGATAATTTTTGGCTTCAATATCTCGCGGAAAAGGATTTTCCCCTAGCGTAAGATATCTTACGCAGTACTCGTTCCCTCTTCTAGAGAGAACCGAGGTTACGTTAGTAACCGAGTACGTTTTACTGATAACCCCTATCTCAGTAACCCCTCCACCTCGATTTACTTCTTGAATGGTGTCACCCCGCTTACACTATTGTGCAGACTTACCAAACCTTATTTGCTTCTTTACACTATTTCAACCCCCATTATACAACTTTGTGCCCAGTACCCACATAATAGTATATTACTAACTTAATTATAATTTCCCTCCCATAATGCCATTTCTTCAAAACCTGTTATCAAAAACTGTATTTTTCCACCATAACATACAGCCACAATAACAGTGTTCATGTAACGTTGGAAGAACGAAAAAAGAAAAAGAAAAAGAAAAAGAAAAAGAAAAAGAAAAAGAAAAAGAAAAAGAGGGAAATAAAAAGCAGAGTCCGTTTGGACCCAATTAAACTATTCACATAATAACAAAAAATATACTTACTGTATAATCAGCCTATATTCAAATGTAGCAAATTAGCTCTATGAAATATTAATAATCAATAATAACTGGTTATAATTGATTATGAATATTTGGATCAGTTAATATAATTAACTTAATGTCGTAAATTTATATTACAATCAATTAACCTGTTTGTCCCGTGAACACTCAGTGTTAATTGTTTATTAACTGAGCATTTCCGGGGCATGGGAAATGTCTTTCTTAATTTACAGTACTACTAAGAGCAAGTAGACAAAACCAGTGGGAGTCAGAGGATCGTTGGTGAATGGAAAGACAAGGCCGCAGCCAAGGCACAAGCTTGGGGGTCCTTAGGAACTTCTAGTTCAGCATCATCTTCACGTCAGAATTTCAGAAAGGGACTAAGAGAGCAAGAGAGCTAAGAGAGCTAAGAGAGCTAAGAGAGCTGATCTTGTGATCAGTGATTTTTAAAGCGTGAAGATGTCACACCCTCTGGAGGTGTGTGAGCCAATAAGAAGTGTTTTCCTTTGGAGGGAAATTTCTTTACGACCCATTGTTCAAGCAGGCCTTTGAACATGTAATTTGATTGGATGTTTAACACAAGAATCTTTAAGATGCTTATAATACTAATGCGTCACAAAGTTAGCAAAATGTAATGTAAATTAACAAATGGGGGATGAAGATTGGAGTTTATAGAGACTAAACATGCCACACATATGATTTTGGTAAACCATAGTATGCAACAAAGTCTGAAACATTAATTCCAAAGGTTTACAAGAATACAAAGGCCAAACCACATAAAGGAAAATCATTAGATGGAAAAATTAGATACATGTTTACACATTTCTCAAGTGTTTATATATAGAATATATAGGATTAACAGGGTTTATTTCTCTTCCTCAGTAAGAATTAAGTGAGCGTCACAGCCCTCTGCAAATTCCTTTTTGGGGTCGTAAAAGGTCTTATCAATCTTAATGATCCTGTGACAGGAAACCGGGTTCTGCCAGTGTGTTAGCTTCATTTGGGATGTTAGTTTTGGGGGAAGTTTCATAAACCTTTGTTGGGAGAGTGAGTTTGCTGGATTATTCATTAAATACATTTATAATTTGTGTGTGTCTGATTGGTCCAGACGCTACACAAAACCAACCTAAATACTTTCTTGTAAATTTACAGTTCACGGAGTTTAACAAAAGTGCACTCTTCTGGTCATCAGTAGTGTCAATTGACCCACAAAGTTTTCAACTCAAAATAAACATCCGGTCCAGGGCTTTTTTCATCCGTGAGAGATTTAGTTTACAGGCCTATTCTACAAATTACTTGCCGTCTTTGTGTTGCATGTAATTTTACAGTATCCATGCGTAAGGAGCGGTCGAGCTGGAAAAACTATTCTATGTCGGTTTATTCCCTTGTCACTTAACTTTTGACGAACTGCATCATATCTTCTATGCTTTCAATCAACCTCAGCAGATAGATCCGGGAAAAAACGGAGATTGTGATCTTTATACTTGATGATTCCGTTAGCTCTAGCTGCCTTTAGTACCTGCTGTTTCTGCTTGAAGTTCAGGAACTTCATGATGATTGTTCTTGGTGGCCCGTTACCATCTTGCCTTCCGCGACCCTGACTAGAGCTGGGTATCCGATGAGCTCTCTCTATGATAAATGAAGTCTGAGCATAATAAAAGCTCCACTGTTCTCGAGCTGTGTGTCATGCTTGTCTCTCATTAGCAATCGCTCCAGCGGCTTTCGTAACGTTAATACATTTTTAATTCATTACCGGTCATCCATGAACATGATTTCAGCCCGAGTTCCATCGTATTCTCTGCCGTCTGTAGAGGTGAAGACAACAACTCCCATAATTCCCATGCATCATCAAGCCTCGCCTTTGTTTTGAATAAACGACATCTAGTGGTGAAAAGTTACATAATGCGCCTTTAAGAGATTAAAAAATAAATAGTAAATAAATGCATTGACACAGCAAGAAGGAAATATCTGGCTTTATCAGTGCAAGTGAAAGTTGTGAGGTTAGTTTATATAATTAATAATATACACAGTACATATAGGTATATCTTACCCAGAACATAACCATAACCTAAAAGCTGAGCTACTTTCATGGTGCCTAAAACTCAGGGTTGACCAAATTCAACTGAAACTTCATGGTATAGGCCACCAAGATTTATGTTAAGTTGAGGTGTTAGGGTGTGGGTTAGAAGAATAAGTTGGCATATTTGCAAAGTTACTTATAGTCAGTAGAATGTCTGTTGTGGGACCATCAACATTGTTATCAATAATAGTTTTGTAAACATACATCTCAACAAAAGACATTGGATTTGTAAATCTTTACAATGTTTTAAAAAAAAGTCACAGGAAGGGCTTGCATAGCATAGACTAGTCGAGTAGTCGATAGATCGACTACTTCAACCACTAGTCGACACTGTCGGAAACAATCGATTACTCGAGCGTCCATTAACCATAAATGAATTAAAAACATAGACAGTATAAGAAGTGGACAGAGCCATCTCATTGGAACTCAATTGAGACAAGTGAAGCCCATTTTCAGCGATTTCTTAGGACTTCCGTTCCTGACGCGCAGACTCAAACAGAGCTTGACGACGTAGATGTGACGTGAGCAACCCGTCTGTCTTCTAGTAGCTGTGCCAAGAGAAATCTGAATCATTCCCTTCCGAATCTTGCAGAGACGGAGAGCGTGAGTAGGAGCTGTCCATGAGCTAGGAGCAGGAGAAACTTTTGCTAGGTATTCTGATTAATTATTTTGTAATTTTGCCTCCACGTCTCACCGATTGCCTGCGAGCTTCTCTTCCCGTCCATACGGTAATCTCTCTACTGTGCGACAGAGAGTCGCGTGGTTATGACGCAATCGTTTGCCTACTTTTACAAAAACTGCTTCTACGGGGCCATAACGTAAGCTACAAGGTAATGGCGCATTTTATACATTGTCGTGTTTCTTTAGAAATAAATAATGGACAAATGGAGTCTTCAAACGCCTCAGATGTAAAGTTATTCGCTGTCAAAGTGACGCCAAAATGAATGGGAGTCAATGGGATGCTAACAGCAGGTGCAGTTCTGCTACAAGATGGTGGCACGCGGCCGACTTCAACTTCCGGTCGACTTCCTTCCCGCTTGATTACAAATGGCGAACGTCACCAACAGACACCACACGTCAGATGTGTGGAAGTATTTCATCAAGGATGACAAAAATATTTTAATTGGCCAACTCTGCAAGAGGCCGTTCACATATTGCGTCTAAAAACGTGTGGAAAGCGCGGCCGCTGTCTCCTACAAACGCTTGCGCTCCCATGGCGTCGGTCGTTGCTATGCAACCGTGAACTGCGCTCTCCATGATGACGACGAAGAAGTATCAGCAAAGGATTAATTGATTTCTAGCCCTTGCATTAGCTTTACTACTAGATACTGTATATTTCTGGAGATGAGAAGGAAACTAGCGCACCACGTTGCTTCCATTATGAGCGCGCTCACCGCGCGCCTACATTTGAAATAACGACCTTGAGCGCGAAAAAGACGATGTGAACGGCCCCTAGAAGCAGACGTCTGAAATGAAAGGCAAGAACGGCTATTTATTTGGCTTTAGACTGTTACATGAAAATTTAAAAATGAAATGTCATAATTATAATGTTTTGAGAGTTTACTTATGTAATTGTTTCATTAGGCTATGCATTAATGTTTATTGATAAGATCTAGCTATTTCATGTCTTTTAATTTACAGTAGCATGAACCACGAGTAGTCGAGTAACTCGAGTATTGTTTTGATAAGAAATCGACTAGCAGAAATCACTAGTCGTGCAACCCCTACAGGACACCTAATTTGCTGAATGTAACTCAGATGCACAATCTTGCCCATTCATCTGCAATTGTTTTGCTTTTTGTACAAAGGAAATATTTGACAGTAATAACTATGATGGAATATGCATTCAAATGATTTGTAAAGTAAACAGGACACATTTAGACATAGGTCTTTGCAAAGTAATGCACATTGAAATTTTTTTTTAAAATATAGTTGATTATTGTTTTAACATTTTAACCACCTGTTTAAATGAGTCAACTTGTCAAATCACACGCTGTCACTAAACATGTCTTCACACCATGCAGCTGAGAATCAATTACATAACCTTTATTTACAGTATTTTAGCAAATAAGATGTAACCTAAGCCTAGCTGAAGTCCTACTTCATGCTGCTTAGGTTTGCACAACATTTACAGCTGTAAAGTTTGACAACAACATTAAAGGTGAGCATTAATTGGATGAGAAAGTATCAGGGTCACTGAGAAACTCAGCCAGTCTGAATAAAAGGCACATTATTTAGCACTATCGCCTGTGAAAATTGATCACAGATTACCAACACCCAAAGTGAACAGAAAGCATGCTGTATATTGTTATTATTTGTCTTTTTTTTTTTTTTACATTTCTGCTTTTGAATTCTACAGTTAATTTGCCCCATAGACTTCCATTGGATGTACAAGTGAATTTCTGGTAATGTAGATAAAAAGGGAGATTATTACTCCTCATTTAGCAGATAATCATTTGTGAAGACAAGCCTTGCTCTTAACCCCATTGACAGGTCAGTAGACAGTTATAGGGTGTCAGTGAATCTTAAGGTAGGGACACATCAAACCGACGCATTAGCATG
Source organism: Leuciscus leuciscus (assembly GCF_965113295.1). Classification (NCBI taxonomy): domain Eukaryota; kingdom Metazoa; phylum Chordata; class Actinopteri; order Cypriniformes; family Leuciscidae; genus Leuciscus; species Leuciscus leuciscus. Next base: position 13,630,568 of record NC_138729.1, read on the forward strand.
TGCTTACCATTTTGAATATCAATCATGCTGATCACTTTCTTTATTCTACCTGGCTCATGTTATTAATAAAATATTCGCCCAGGAACACTCAGGTAAGATGAAGTAAAATTAGAACAGCCTTCTGTCTGTACCGTCTTGACTTTTTTGCTCGCTGTTTTATTCTTGCACTGACTCATTCACTAAACTGATCAGCGAATTAGAGTTCTCTCTCTCACCGACGGCCCGACGCCAATTCTACATGCTGAATCGGCCCCAAACCCCCCCCCCCCCAAAAAAAACACAGCGTCCGACTAGAGCCAACAGTGCGGAATACACAGAAAAAAACAAGCCGGCTTGGTGTGTCCTTGGCTTTAGGTTTGTGGTTGATCCCTACATAACATTAAGCCTGAGGCCACCTTGAAAGTAAACAGGAAACACTAAAACTAATGCTAAAGCTAAATAAAGGCAAATGTAAAATATATCAATAAGCAGCAATTGACTTACACTTAATACATAGTAGAATAAGGCTAAAGGCAATAGAGCTATTACTGAATGGTAAGAAGCATTACAAGACAGTCAGATGTTTAGATAGATGCTTAACCCCAAAACTCATTTTTTCCTTTATCTTTCTATTTCTTAGAAACATGGATTTGGGAGGTTTGGAGACTGTTGTGGCCAACTCGGCCTATGTGTCAGCACGCGGGAGTGTAGACGGCGCTGCTGCAGCAACAATGCGTGACAAAAAATATCGTGCCAAGCTCAACCTTCCTCACATCAGACAATGTGAACATATGAAGTCTACAGTAGATTCTTCCTTCGACAGTATGTGCGTACGCCAACCGATTGGTAAGCGCCTCTTTCAGCAATACCTTGAAAGTGAACCTGCTCACAAAAATGCTGTAGATTTGTGGAAAGATATTGAAGACTACAACATTGCCAAGGAAAATGACCGGGGTAAGAAAGCACAGAACATGGTCAACAAATATTACGAGTCCTCCTCCAAGAACTTCTGCGACTTTCTGGAGGACAAAGCTGTGAGCAGGGTGAAAGAGGACCACAAGAACATTCGAGGAGATCTGTTTAAAGAAAGCGAACAGCAGCTCCTTGTCCACCTAGAAGCTAAAGCACTCTGTGGCTTCAAGGACAGCATGTACTTTCTGCGCTACATACAGTTTAAATGGCTGGAGAGCCAGCCTGTTACTGAAGATTGGTTCATGGATTTCAGAGTGCTTGGGAAAGGTGGATTTGGTGAGGTCCATGCTTGCCAAATGAAGGCAACAGGGAAGATGTATGCTAACAAGAAACTGAACAAGAAGAGGTTGAAGAAACGTAAAGGTTATGATGTAAGTGAGATATCTAGTTTATCAGTAAATAAAGTTATACTTGATGCACACTTGGTTTGATCCAACTGCAGACTTAAAATCTTGATAAGTATACATATCAATACCTTTTTGGTCAATTTTGCCCTGGCTCATTGCTTAAAACCACATAGTAGAGCAACTGCGGGGAAAAGGAAAGAGACACATAGAGACATGAGATTAGATTATCCTGAGAACATGGTATTAAGCAGCTCTAATCATAGAGTATTGGCTCAATGCAAAGAGGCTTGCAGGCTCTGCTTGATACTCCACAAAGCAGCTCAGCTGCAACCGAGAAGCAGAAAGACCGATAAGAACTGTTTATACTTTCTTCCTTGGAAATGTCATTCTTGTCACAAATTTTCTTGCTTATGATTGGCCCATTTAAATATCTTCCGAGACATGAAAACGTCTTTGCCAATAAATGATTGTAGATTTCTAAACTTCCTAGTTGCATGTACAGAAGCTTTTAGATTGATAAAAAACACAGTTAAAATACCATAGAAAAGTAAAGTATGTGGTTAACAAGCACCTCTTGATGGAATGACTTTAGGAAGAATCAATTAATGTTTGCTGATGATGCAAGATCTTGTACAGGTGGTCTTCGTCTCAATCAGCCTTAGCAAATGTGTTCTAGTCCTCATGTTAAATCTTTTGAAAACAACCCTCTGTGTAGTAGAACCTCAGTCCTTTTAAATAACTTTTTTAATATATATATATATAACTAAATGTGGCCACCATTTTTCAATTCTTTATCTCTTTTTTTCTTTTTTCTTTTCTGTTGTAACATTTCTCATTTCTTGATTTCCCATAGGGTGCTATAATTGAGAAGCGCATACTGGCTAAAGTCCACAGTCGTTTCATTGTGACTTTGGCCTATGCTTTCCAGACCAAAACAGACCTCTGCCTGGTCATGACGATCATGAATGGAGGAGACCTCAGGTCTTACTTATATATCTACGTTTGTGTGTGTGTGTGTGTGTGTGTGTGTGTGTGTGTGTGTGTGTGTTTGTGGTCCTTGTCACAACAAGGATAGTAATAAAAATAGTTCCCCATGAGGAAAGCATCTTATAAATCATTCTAAATGATGCTTTTTGAAAATGTTAAAATTTAGAAAGTTTTCTGTGAGGGTTGTGTTTAGGGGTAGGGTTAAGGTTAGGGGATATAATATAAATTATAACTAAACTGTATTAAATACAGTATCATTGCCATGATTTAAATTACTCATATTATGTGATTTTGGTAATACTGCCCATTCCTATACAGTAACATTTACATAGCCCTCCAAAGCACTTTAAAGAACACAATGCAAAAAACCCCCCCCAAAAAAACTAACATGCTAAAACTATTGTAAAATATATCTACTTTATGTATATATATTTATATATTTTATATTGCAAAATAATTCTGAAAATATCACGTAGAATGGGTCTCATTCATGAAACACGAGCAGAACGAATTTTTGTGTTAAATCGTGTGTAAAGTGGTTCTGGCGTAAATTTTCGGATTCATTAAAATGTTCGTATTTTCCAAATGTTAGTTGGTATGAAAGAAATCTACACCTGCTCCCAGCCACGCGTAAATAGTGCGTTTAACATCCGAACGTTTTGCTCATTAATAAGGCTGCATTTTAATTCACCTTAATCGGGTACCTACATTGTAGATGTGCACAAAACAGAGTAGTCGTTAGGTAACTTTTATGATGAACTCACTTTAATGTCATCCTCCATGAAGCCTCTCAACAACTGCCTCCACTCCGCCCCCTAACTCTGTCCTCCTAATATCCTGCTCCCGTACATCTATGAATAGGTGCGACACCCACATATTCTACATCTTTCTTCTTTTTTTTTTTTAAGCAAGTGCAAAATAGAAATAAGCACTAACAACATATAACATATAACACGTGCTAACATCTATTAGAAACACTACATACTGAGAAATCAATCAGTGTGTAACAAAGTCTTTGAACTTTGAATTAGGCTTGGACACCCTTCCTGATCGAGTGACAACAAGTGGAGCTGGATTCTCTTGCCTGGAACTGTCGCTGTTTTGTGGCGACAGCATGTCAAATCCATTTTCTGAAGTGTCACGTGACATCACAGTACATGGCCTTGCTTGGGGTTCTGGAGAGATCATGGGCATGGACGTGATGGTGGTATCTGGACAGCATGACTCAGTCACCCGTAGAAGGTGACGGCGGTTTCTTACATAAGCCTTCCCATGAGACTGGACAATATAACTGTTAGGTTGAAGGGCATTTCCTGAAACTGTGGCCAGCTTGTCAAACCCACGGGTCGTCTCCATGCGTACCGTCTGTCCGGGCTCCAGAGGCGAAAGGCGTCTGGCAGATTTGTCATGGCTTATCTTTCCTTTTTCTCTGAGTGCAAACAAAGCAGCCTGAACATTGGTCTGAACTCTCGGTGTGAGCTGGGATGGTACCACGGGGATCAAGGACCTGGTGCGTCGGGACAGTAGACGTTGCGCCAGAGAAGGCATGCCATCCCTGGGTGTGTTGCGCAAGTTGAGCAAAGCTGCATGGATGTCAGAACCGTCACGTGCACACTTTTCTAAGAGATGCTTTGCAGACCTGACCCCACGTTCCGCCAGACCATTTGACCTAGGGTAATTGGGACTGCTCGTGACATGCTGAAAGTCCCACTGGTGAGCAAAGTTCTTGAAATCCCTGCTTGAAAATGATGTTGCATTGTCAGTCATCAACTGGTATGGGATCCCATGTACAGCGAATTGCCGTTTCAGTAGCCTGATCACAGCATTACTGGAAAGGTTCGGAAGAATATCATACTCCCACCAACCAGAGTACGAGTCCACTAAAACCAGGTAAGTCTTCCCTGACCACTCGAATATGTCAGCTGCCGTGATGGACCATGGACTGTCTGGTATCTGGTGAAGTTGCAAAGGTTCTCTCATCTGATGCTGCTTTAGAGCATTGCACGGAGCACATCTGGAGACCTCCCTTTCAATATCACTGTATATTGTAGGCCAGAACATGGTCTCACGTGCCCGTCGCTTGGTGGACTGAATGCCAGGATGACCTTGGTGAAGCTGTGTGAGGTAGTGTTTCTGGAGCGAGTGGGGGATTACATACCTCTGACCACGAAGAATCAAACCATTATCCACGGTCAATTCATCCCTCATAGCATAGAACGGGCGGATGTCATGTGGAATTTCCTTATATGAGGCAGGCCAGCCAGTGAGAATCGTGTCTGCGAGTCGTTTGCAGACAGCATCTGCCTGTGTGTTTTGCCTAAGTTCTTCAATCCTTCTAGATGACAACACCCCTTCCAGAGCTAGCACATCATAGTCCTCAATGGTTTCAGGACTGTCAGTGGTGGGGAGGTGTGCGCGTGATAGTGCATCCGCAACATACAGTTCACGGCCTCGTTTATAAATCACATTCAGATGATAACGCTGAAGTTTGAGCATCATGCGCTGGATGCGCACCGACGCTGTGTGCAGAGGCTTTCTCAGAATGGTTATGAGGGGTTGATGATCCGTCTCCACAGTCACTGGCCGGCCATACATATAATCATGGAATTTTACACAGGCAAAGACTAGTCCCAAGAGTTCTTTCTCAATCTGTGCATAGCGCGCTTCAGTGTCTGTGAGAGATCTCGATGCAAATGCAATAGGCCTGCCATCCTGAAGACAGACTGCTCCGAGACCATGCTGGGAGGCATCAGCGGATAATGTCACCGGCTTGTGCACATCAAAATACTGTAGGACAGGTGGACTTGTCAGTTGTTCTTTAAGTGTGTCTGCAGCAGCAGCATGTTGTTCAGTCCAACACCATTGTGCATCTTGGCGCAGGAGCTGACGAAGGGGAGCCGTTACCTCGCTGTACCGATGGATGAATTTCGAGAGATAATTGGTCATGCCAAGAAACCTCTGCAAACCATGTTTGTCTTCTGGAGTGGGCATCTGGCGGATGGCCTTGGTTTTCTCTGGGTCGGGTTTGACACCTTTATCAGTGAGAAGGTGGCCTACATATGGCACCTCTGAGACCCTGAAACGACATTTTGTCGGGTTCAGCTGCATATTGATGGCTCTGACACGGTCTAACACACATTTGAGGCGTTTGTCGTGTTCTTCAACAGAAGAGCCCCAGATCAAGATGTCATCCACGACTATTTCACACGGCTGGCCTGAAAAGAGCTGTTCCATGCATCTCTGAAAAACTTCACTCCCAGTTGAAATCCCATATGGCATTCGTAGAAATCTGTACCTCCCGAACGGAGTCATGAAAGTTGTGAGTTTCAATGATTCCTCATCCAGAGGGATCTGCCAAAATCCACACTTTGCATCCAGAATGCTGAAAACCTTTGCCTGTGGCATATCAGCGATTACTTGCTCTACAGTCTTTAACGGGTGATAAGGCCTCAGGAGAGCCTTATTAAGATGTACAGGGTCTATGCATATGCGTACCGAACCATCCTTTTTGACAGCAGCTGCCATGGCAGACACCCAAAGAGTAGCCTCCTCCACTGGCACAATAATGCCCATTTTTGTCATTCTTTCCAGCTCATGCGCAACTTTGTCTTTCATGGCCAGCGGGATCCTTCTGGGGGCACACACAGTCGGATGCACCAACTCATCCAGGCGCATGTGATATATAACTGGGAGCTTGCCAACAGTGTCAGTACGAAACAAGTCCTCATAATCACTCATCTCGGGAGCCTTTTGTTGTACAGCATGTACTTCTGGGCTAAGTTGTATGAGATTTAACCTCATGCTGTCTGGTAAGCCTAGCAGGCTCTTAACATTTCTGTCCACTATGTGAAATTGCAATTTTCCCCCTGAAAGAACTAGGGTGACAGTGCCCAGTGTCTGAATTGTGTGACCGCCGTAAGCTATCAGATTCACTCTGTGTGACTGATCAATTTGGGCATTTGGGTCGATGTACTGTAATGTGGATAAAGACATAACATTGCATTTAGCCCCAGTGTCTATTTTCAGCTTAATCTGCTTGTTACAAGTCGTTGTGAGAGAGGTGAATATTTCTCCTTTGTTTGCAAGCAGGTCCACACTTTCACAGTGAAAATCATCTTGGTGGAGTTCACTTTCCACTTCATTTACTCTGTGTAGGTTTTTTTCACTAGATGGTGCCATCCTCCCACCCGTGTATTGAGGCTTTGATCTACAACACTTGGCAAAGTGGTTCCATTTGTTGCATGAGTTACAGCGTTTATTAAAAGCTGGGCATTTGTTGCGCTCAAGATCGTGCTCACCCCCACAATTGTTACATCTCCTTTTGTTGTGCTGCACTGCAAACACTTCAGCCTCCCTTTTAAGCTCCTTGGTACCCCTTTCCGAACGCTCAAACAGCATACATATTCTGATTGCTGATTGCAATGTCAAATCTTTTTCCCTTAACAGTTGAGAACGAACTGCATCATTATGGATGCCACAGACGATTCGGTCACGTACTAGTTCATCAGTTAGCACTCCAAAGTCAAATTTTTTTGCCAACAGTCTTAACGTGGCCACGTAAGACTGAATTCCTTCGTCAGGTTTTTGCACTGTGATATTGAAAGCATGTCTGTCCATTATCACGTTCCGTTCTGGCAAGCATATCTCATCAAAATTTTTTATTAACACATCAGGATCCTCTTTGTTCTCACCCTCTTGAAAGTGAAATGACTCATATTTATCTAGTGCATCTGAACCGGCAAAATTGAGGAGAGTGTAAGCTTGCACCTTTTTTGATTTGTCCGACAGTCCTGCTTTGCTGTACACGTCCCATTCCCTCTTGAATTTCAGCCAGTTGTTAGCGATGTCGTCATCAAATACGAGCGGTTCTATGCGCCGGAGACTTTGAGCCATGATTTCTCAGCAATCCCACTTCTGACACCATGTAGATGTGCACAAAACAGAGTAGTCGTTTGGTAACTTTTATGATGAACTCACTTTAATGTCATCCTCCATGAAGCCTCTCAACAACTGCCTCCACTCCGCCCCCTAACTCTGTCCTCCTAATATCCTGCTCCCGTACATCTATGAATAGGTGCGACACCCACATATTCTACATACATATTTACACAGCATTTTGAAAAAATATTATATATAGTAATTACATACGGGTTTTCTTTTTACTTTTATTACGAGAGCCAGTAATAGCATCTGCAAACGGAACACAAGTCCGCAAGTCTTATTTTATTTTTTTTATATTCAAGCTGTTTATTCATTTTTAAGTCCGCAAGTCACAAGTGTTGCAGTCAAGCTTCATGTCGAACCATTTTCTTTTCACTTCTGGGATGAAACTCCATTAACTGCATCTGCCAAGCATTTTTACCTAAAGCATTTAGGTAAAAGCATTATTACCTAAAAAATCCTTTTTTTTAGGACCTGATACGCCACTATGTACGCTTGAAAATAAAATGTGGCGTTTTGAATGAACTTCTGATAATAAAACTTCAATTTCTGCATCTTAGAAATGTATCTTCTTCATTCGCTTTTGAGAAGACATATGAAATCCTTCGTTTCGTGTCATAATATAATGCCCATATATAGTTGTCAGTCGGTTTTAATGGGCGGGATTTATGGTAATTGAGAGAATGAACGTGCACGCGCGTCCCATTTACGACTGATTGGAATTCATTAACCCACACACACATTTCACTACCAAATCTGACGTTTACGAAGTATTTGTGAATCAGGAGAAGAATTTTCGGGAATGTCTCTTTACGCGCAAATCACTCACATATTTACTCGTATATTTACGAATGTTTCATGAATGAGACCCAATGTGTGTGAATGTAATGTTGTACAGAATATGTGCTGTGTTTCTGTAAGAATTGTAGCAGCTTTCTTCCTAATCTAGCATAATCTGTGGAGTTAATCTTAGCAGCAGCATTGATATTGTGAAGGTGTAGTGTCTGCTTGCGTCACAGATTTCTCTGGGCTCAGCTCACAAGGCCAGAAGTTCATGTGCACATAGATAACATTCTCTATTTAAAACCAATGAAAATTGGAAAAATGATGTGCTCCAGCATCCACAATACAGTAATCACATCCAGTCATCTCCTCAATATATGAACATGGTTGCTTTTTTCTTTTCTTTTTTGCTGGGACCATCTTGTACCTGTTCAAAAACCTGCTTGATCACCTTTAAGCTAATTCTATAAAAAAATGTCAAATCATTTCTTGTGTTTCTTTATTACCCACTGTATTACAAACTTTTTAACTCTATCCTTTACTCCTGCTCCCTGCTTTAGATTCCATATGTATAATGTGGATGAGAAGAATCCAGGCTTTAATGAAACTAGAGCTTGTTATTACACAGCTCAGATCGTCTGTGGGCTTGAGCATTTGCACCAGCACAGGATTGTATACCGAGACCTCAAGCCAGAAAACGTCCTCCTGGATGATGCAGGTGAGAAATACACTGAAACACTTATTTACTGCTTGCCTCTCCACCTTTTGCTTCATCTCATCTGAATGTTTTGTTTGTTTGTTTGTTTTTGTTAGGACATGTGCGTCTGTCTGATCTGGGGTTGGCTGTTGAATTACCACCAGGAAAAGACAAAACACAGGGATATGCTGGGACCCCAGGTCAAAGACCTTTCAGTACACTCTAAAATAACATCCCTTGCACTGAGTTTTTTTTTTTTTTAAATGAAGGTTTGAAGGGATCCCTCATAATAGCAAAATAATGAAACATTTGAGGTCACGTTCAGTGTTACTGAGTTTAAAAAAGACATGACGGATCATTTAATTTCTGATTGTCCATACACTTAAATTACTATAATTCTATCAGTGTTTACCTTTGAGCTGACAAATTGTGTTTCTAATATATTCTAGCAATACATTATTTTTAGGTAGAACTGCAAGTTCAAGTGAAGCTGTCACAGAAACTGTCAAGTTCACCATGGCTTTGATGTCAAGTTAATCAAGTCAGTTTAATGCTATTAAACTAATATCCTGTTTTAACCACACCCACTGGCACATTTATTAAAAAATAAATTAAAAAATAAGTTATTGACCCTAGTGAAAAATAAATATACTAAAATATATTTGAAATACATTTATTTAATGCCAAGTACACAAAAAATACATTTACATATTATGTACTTTATATAAATACCCTGCAATTTTATTTTTGGTATACTAAACTGGTATACTTAAAGTCTGCTAAATTAGAACAACTATGTGCAAGCATACTTTAGGTACACTTTAAGCATCTTGCATTTAAAGATATTATATAGAGATCATACTATCCTTACTAAATATTAATAATATTTTGGTTTAGGTTTTTTTCCACCTACATTCTTGAACATTAAAAAAAAATATTTATTTACTTATTTAGTTGACTACAGTCAACATTTACTTAATGTCCTAAATAAACTTTTACTCAATTTATTTGTAAAAATCTAGTAATCTGTAGCTTACTATTCGCATACTATGCCTTTGTTACTCAGAAAACCCAATTTAAGATAAATTGATTGGTTTGAGTACAGTTCTGTCAAGCAAAAAAATAAATAAAAAGCAACTGCAAATTTGACGCTTCAAAAAATTCAGAGATTGTCAAACTAATCCACATAAATTGAACGGTTTAGTAAAAAAATTCTGATGAGACACGATCGCTTTATATGATGAACATATGTAATGTAGACTTTTATTCACATTTAAAAATTGATCAGCAAACATAAACAGAAGCTCAATCGTACTTGCTTGACGTGCAAGAACAAACCTTATTGGTTCTTGTCAAGTCAAGTCACCTTCATTTATATAGCGCTTTTAACAATATAGATTGTTTCAAAGCAGCTTTACAGTGATATTACAGTAACAGAGATTGTTTTGGCTTTACAGCAGCTCTAGAATAAAGTTAATGTCCAGCTAAAGTTGGTTTTGATTGATTGAAACTTGTGGAAGTTAAAACGTGCTGCTTGACACACAGGATGAACCTTAGTGGAGTGGTTCTCACACATCAAGCAAGCATGCTTAAGCTTGAGTTTACTATAACTGATGTGTGTGCACTGATTAGTGTTTATATGTGAATAAAAACCTAAATTAAATCTGTTCATTCAATAAAGTGATCGATTTTCTTCTGAAAATTTGTACTAAACCGCTCAATTCATACGGATTAGTTTTACAATCTCTTTATGAACTTTTTGAAGCATCAAATGGAAGGACAATGGAAGGACAGAAATCTCTCAGACTTCTCTTAAATATCTTCATTTGTGTTTCGAATCTAACCCGAGAATTGTCACCACCTTTCTACTGGTGGTGTGTACTGCAAGTTCACTGTGTAGCTGTAAAAGTCATTAAACTAATATATATTAAATGAAATATAGAAATTTTCTGATTTCACCATCGGATGCATTAATTAATAAATCACAAAGAAAAAATATCTAAATGTTTATATTCTTTTGATATATAATCATTCCCAATTTGTTTTCTAAAATGGTGTATTTTGAGAGAGTTACATTACTGTATGTCAATTGCAATATAAGATAGTGTTACACATTTATTTAGTTTCATGTTAGCCGTTTTTAAAGGGGTGGTCAAATGCCCCTTTTTACAATATGTAAAATAAGTCTCTGTTGTCCCCAGAGTGTGTATGTGAAGTTTTAGCTCAAAATACCCCATAGATAATTTTTTACAGCATGTTTAAATTGTCCCTTTTTGAAGGTCAGTAAAAACGCGTTGTTTCATGTGTGTCCCTTTAAATGCAAATGAGCTGCTGCTTCTGGCACAGAGGGCGGAGCTTCAAGAGCTTATGTGTGTTAGCAGCTCCGATTACCTCACGCAGACAAGCACTAAAATGTCAGAAACTGTTCTGCCTTTTATGTTTAAACTGGAGTCGGACAATGATGGAGCGACTCAAGAAGAAGTGACAACATGTAGATTGCAACAGGACGTTTCTGAATGGTTGATGAATTTATGTTGCTGATGTGGAGTTAACTATCTTCAATTAGCATATTCTGTCATGATAATCTATAAAATCGCTTGTGTGGGAACTGTTGTAAGATGGCTACGAGTGACATGCTATTGCATTTGTGTTACGTACAGTATTGCATATGAAAAGATGAATGTGACAGCTTGAGCAGACTCACAAATGTGCTCTACTACAACAACTCTTCCTCTTCTCAACATGGACTGCGTGTTCCTGGGGGCGGGGTTTATGTAAATTTTGGGGTTAGTGATGTCACTAACCCAGGAGGAATGTTGTGTAGTCCCTACCAGCCGTTTGTTGTAGTCCTTAAATAAAACAATTTCTTTAAAAGCAAATATCTTCCTTTGCTTTGAACTTTGAGTGTTGTAACTTTGCAGACGTTGTTTATGCTCAAACAGCAACATTACACACTAAGGCGTGTGCCCACTGTCCAGTCGGTCCTGCAAAAATGACAAAATGACAGGATCAGGGAAACAAGTTGACTTCTGCCTTCCCGAACAGACTCGAAATCAACTGGACTGTCTGGGGATGTAGCCATTACTTTCCATGTCTATAACTTCCCTGGACAGCAGGTCCATGCTGCAGTTCAGGTGGCCGGGATCATGGACTGCCAAGGAGCCAGCGTACTCATGCAGCTGCAAGCCACGAAGACATGCGTCTGGCCAATCCACCATGCCCTGCGAGGCACATGGGCTTTTAGCCAAAGCTGAAGTGATCTCATATAAAGCAGGCCCAAGCGAAAAATGGTCGCAGCAGCTGCCATCACCCCCAATACCTTCTGAAAATTCTTCAGATTCAAAGACCTCTCTGGCTTGAACAAAGCGATTAGCCAGCACATCCTGAGAATGGGTCATGATTAACCAATCGTCCAAGTAATTCAGAATACAAATTCATTCCACTCAGTCAAATAAGGGATAAAACCGCATTCAAAACCACATGCCTATAGCCTTTCTCTATCATATTTGCCACCCAACTTGACCCAGCAGGCAGTGCACGGCACACATTCATGCAGCGCTAGTGGGGCTGCCCTGCTTCATGTTGAACTACTCCCAGAACTGTCTTACACGACACTTCACAAACAGCAGGCATTCGCCTCTGAAAGTAAGATAACATGACCACGTTTATTGTGTTTTGTCTATGTGCTCTGAGGTGCAAGTTATTTATTATATACGAAAATTATTATTTACAGTGGCTTCTCCAACTTTTCTTAGTGATATTTAGCACCAGTTTACCAGGAAGTGACAATTTTGTTCTCTTCAACTCATTGGATGGAAACGGTGCTTTATTTGCAAATGTTTTGAAGTGAGTAAAGTAAATTTTGCAACTTTGGATGGAAACATAGCTAATTTCAAATGGAGTGGGAAAGATATGCTCTGTGCTCAGCAGACCGCTGGCAGGTGCCGGAGGGCTGTTCGTACTGTGAGCTTGAAAAGACATGAGGCTTACAGTCTGCAAGACGCTGCTAGGGAGTGGGGCCTTGCTTATTCCATGTGAGAATGGAGGGGTGAAGGGAGGAAAAAAGCTCTGATATTGAGTTTTTTGTTTGTTTTTTGCATTCCTCAGGCAGCACAACATTAATACACTTTGCACTGTCACCTGCAACATGCAGGCAAACAGAAGAACAGCCTCTCAGATGAGCCGCTTTGAATTTTGGCTTGTCGCTCACACTAGGCAGCACTTTCCTCCTCACGCCAAATCTGTCAGGAGCATGGCAGGAGGTTTGCTGAGGCGTGGCCCTTGCCGCGAAGTGCTTAACTCACTTCGATCTCACCACCGGCTCAGACTCTTTCCCAGGGGCTGAGGAAGTGGCAGTGGCAGGTCTGTCATGTTGGTGAAAAGAGCATTGTCTTGAAGGTGAAAGATTCTAAGGCAATGATGGACCTAGTTAGAGTTGCAAGTAACATAAACTGTATGTCTCCTCCTCAGGTTTCATGGCTCCAGAACTACTACAGAAGAAAGAGTACGACTACACTGTAGACTACTTCACTCTTGGGGTCACTCTGTATGAGATGGTTGCTGCCAAGGGACCTTTCAGGTGTCGTGGAGAGCAGGTACACACTCATGCATACACTTTGGCTCTCTGTTAAGGGGCCTTCACACGGACAGCGATTTGCAGTGACGAAGCTGAAGTCATTGATTATCAGTGAGAGAAATTAAATTAAAGTAATTCGAAGTGAACTCAACTTAACACTGTTTTTTTCTGTATCATAGGTGGACAACAATGAAGTGACACGCCGCATTCTGAATGACCCTGTCTCATACCCCCCAACCTTCAGTCAGGAGCTCAAAGACCTCTGTGAAGGACTGATGGAGAAAGAACCAGACAAGAGACTTGGCTTTAAGAACAATGAATGCGCTGAGCTAAAGAACCAGTCCTTCTTTAAAGAGCTCAATTGGGGGAGACTAGAGGCTGGTATGGTCCATTAGAGTTATAATTAGTGAAGAATATGCATCATAAACCACTTAAGAAAAAGTACTATGGTATTAACAAGGTTTTTTAGACGTATTATTTAAAGTACCAATATGTGAGTGGTATATGAATAAAATCATTATGTATTATGGTAATCATAAAATCATATGATAAATATCAAATGACATCTTATACCATCACTGGACCATTGTACTTCAGTTTAAAGAAAATAGTATTTTTTCTTTCACACAGGTATGCTTCCTCCTCCTTTTGTTCCGGATCCTAAAATGGTCTATGCCAAGGACATTGATGATGTGGGAGCATTCAGCACTATCAAAGGTGTTGTGATCGACAACAAAGACAATGAATTCTATGGTGAGTTTGCAACTGGGAACGTACCAATTCCATGGCAGGATGAGATGATCGAGACAGGCGTGTATGGGGAGCTTAACATCTGGGGACAAAATGGAAAACTCCCGAATGATCTGGATCCCAGCTATGTGGAAGCGAAAGGAGGGGGGTGTGTGCTACTGTAAACTAGAAAGAAGCAAAACACAAAACGAAAAAAAGAAACTGATGGGTGCACAGGATATAATTCATGGTGAACAACAAAGGCATGAATTATGTAATCGAATAATGATTGTGTAACTCAAAAGGTCTTCACATATAGACCTGTACAGTGGGGAGAACAAGTATTTGATACACTGCCGATTTTGCAGGTCACTTAAAAAGCACTTCTAGTCTGTAATTTTTATCATAGGTACTCTTCAACTGTGAGTGACGGAATCTAAAACAAAAATCCAGAAAATCACATTGTATGATTTTTAAGTAATTAATTTGCATTTTATTGCATGACATAAGTATTTGATACATCAGAAAAGCAGAACTTGATTTGTGGTACAGAATGTGTTTGCAATTACAGAGATCATACGTTTCCTGTAGTTCTTGACCAGGTTTGTACACACTGCAGCAGGGATTTTGGCCCACTCCTCCATACAGACCTTCTCCAGATCCTCCAGGTTTCGGGGCTGTTGCTGGGCAATACGGACTTTCAGCTCCCTCCAAAGATTTTCTATTGGGTTCAGGTCTGGAGACTGGCTAGGCCACTCCAGGACCTTGAGATACTTCTTATGGAGCCACTCCTTAGTTGCCCTGGCTGTGTGTTTCGGGTCGTTGTCATGCTGGAAGACCCAGCCATGACCCATCTTCAATGCTCTTACTGAGGGAAGGAGGTTGTTGGCCAAGATCTCGCGATACATGGCCCCATCCATCCTCCCCTCAATACGGTGCAGTCGTCCTGTCCCCTTTGCAGAAAAGCATCCCCAAAGAATGATGTTTCCACCTCCATGCTTCACGGTTGGGACGGTGTTCTTGGGGTTGTACTCATCCTTCTTCTTCCTCCAAACACGGCGAGTGGAGTTTAGACCAAAAAGCTCTATTTTTGTCTCATCAGTCCACATGACCTTCTCCCATTCCTCCTCTGGATCATCCAGATGGTCATTGGCAAACTTCTGACGGGCCTGGACATGCGCTGGCTTGAGCAGGGGGACCTTGCGTGCGCTGCAGGATTTTAATCCATGAAGGCGTAGTGTGTTACTAATGGTTTTCTTTGAGACTGTGGTCCCAGCTCTCTTCAGATCATTGACCAGGTCCTGCTGTGTAGTTCTGGGCTGATCCCTCACCTTCCTCATGATCATTGATGCCCCATGAGGTGAGATCCTGCATGGTGCCCCAGACCGAGGGAGATTGACCGTCATCTTGAACTTCTTCCATTTTCGAATAATTGCGCCAACAGTTGTTGCCTTCTCACCAAGCTGCTTGCCTATTGTCCTGTAGCCCATCCCAGCCTTGTGCAGGTCTACAATTTGATCCCTGATGTCCTTACACAGCTCTCTGGTCTTGGCCATTGTGGAGAGGTTGGAGTCTGTTTGATTGAGTGTGTGGACAGGTGTCTTTTATACAGGTAACAAGTTCAAACAGGTGCAGTTAATACAGGTAATGAGTGGAGAACAGGAGGGCTTCTTAAAGAAAAACGAACAGGTCTGTGAGAGCCGGAATTCTTACTGGTTGGTAGGTGATCAAATACTTATGTCATGCAATAAAATGCAAATTAATTATTTAAAAATCACACAATGTGATTTTCTGCATTTTTGTTTTAGATTCCGTCTCTCACAGTTGAAGTGTATCTATGATAAAAATTACAGACCTCTACATGCTTTGTAAGTAGGAAAACCTGCAAAATCGGCAGTGTATCAAATACTTGTTCTCCCCACTGTACATGGACACATGAGATTGTTAAAACTATTACTAAACAGTAAGCAAATTACCACAAGTCTATTCACATATTGTAAAAATTCTGATTTATTTTCCTGATATAAGTAGCTCTGGTGGAAATGCAAAATTATTGTAATGTACATAATGTTATCTGTATTTGTATATTTACAGTTTCATGAGGGAATTTTTGGTCATGGAGGATGTTGCCATAAAAAGAGGAATTAAATCTAGTAAATGTAAAATGAAGGAACCGAAAAAGTAACACATATCAGCTTACGTGTCATAGAGGAAGTGAGATCCTTGTTTACTGTTATGGTTAAAAATATATATTTTTTAGACATTTCAAAAGATACCATGTTTACTGTTTGTCAATGAATAGATTCTTTGATTATATGATACATTTGGTTGTATAGCAGTGTCATTATAAACTTGACAATAACAATAAAATAATTGTATGTAGGAAAATAGAGTCTTGTACTTTTATGGTCAACTATTATGGTCAACAATCAGCTGCTTTGCTGAAATGTTGAACTGGGAGTTTTCAGTTAGTTTAAAGCTGAAGCAAGACATGGAAATTTGTGCACTTTTTGTGGTATTCAGTTTCCACAGGAACTGTCTTTGAATAGCTCAACAACATTTATATAATATAATATGCTCCAGCCCTCCCGTGACCCTACAGAGGATCAGCATTTTGGAGAATGGATGGATAATAATATAATATAATATAATATAATATAATATAATATAATGAAAATGGTGAACAAGTAACATATTTATTGTGAGGCAGGTTAGCAAAGGAAGTCTTGCTGGTTAAGTTAATTAAAAAGGGGACACCAGCATCCTATACAGGTAAAAACATCCTAAACATCAGCAGATAGCTTCCTCATGTAAGTCACAATGCTTGTAGAAATTAGAAACATTTATTTTGGATTATACATTTTAAAATAACTGCATCATCTTATGTCCTGGATCTACAGTATGTCACTATATAATGTACAACAGTCCATTTGGTGTGGTGACCTACTTCCCTCTTAGGCCATGTGAAATACCAAAATGACAACATCTGAAAGGAGAAGTAACCGTCATTAGCGACATTTATTAACAACACTTAGAGCAAGTTTGCTCACAAATTTAGATAACACACCAGCGGGAGATAAAACATTTCTTGACATATTGTGTATGGCAGCCCTGATTGCTCAATGAAAGGTAAACAAACTTATTTTCTTGTTTTAAAGATGTTGAACAAAGAGTGACAACACAGGCTTCACTGACCAAGAAGACTCTACATTTTTTATGCTGAATTCAGCAAAATAAGGGACGCCTAAGTTTACTTCACTATATTACAATTAAATCCTAATTTAATCATGACAAACTATATATCGTTGGAAAGGTCTAAGACTCCTTAATAGATATTTCAGCACTGTTTTTTGTTACAATTTATGCAGGAACAGTAATAGATGAATTTATGACAAGAGCGCACCTCAAAAAATCTACATCATAACAGGCGTTTCTGGTGTTTGTCACAAAAAGTCGACACACACACTTTTAATAATTGAAACTTTGGTTTTCATGCTGAAAGTTCTTAATAAAACATTTAATCTAGTATTTGTCAATAAAAAAATATAAAATAATATTATCCTCTAAAAAGTATAATATACATATTATCCTCTAAAATATAATATTATCTTTTTTTATTGCCTTTTTTTATTACATCACATATTTTAGTAGTTATCATAAATTAGGTATCATTTGAAAGCTTCACTGTAAAAAATTTCTAACCCTCCCAAATCAAAAATTTCAAGTGACCGATAACATCTACATTTTTCAATTGGCCCAAGTGAAATTCTTGTTGCAATAGTCTGTTAACATTGGCTCAATGAGAAATAATACGTCAGACTAATTGAAAAATTTAGATGTTATCGGTCACTTGAAATTTTTTACTTGGGGATGTAATTTTTTTTTTACAGTGTTACGATCTCAGAATTCATCCTGTGAAAACTGTTTTGAAATTGGACATTGTGTTACCATAGAAACGGTACTCTAAATTATTTTATCAGGCTCCTCCCCTTTTGGGCGTCATCATATTTCATAATTTATGATCAAAATATTTTCTAATCTTGACAAAACACATATTGTCAGACAGGTCTGAGTCTCAATGTTCCATATTTTGTGACAGAAGTGATATTTGGACAGAAATGTATTAATTTGTTATGGTAGAATGCATACAGTTAAATTCAATGGAATTCAATGACACCCGGTGGCTATTTTTGGTAATACGCCTAAACAAAATCTCATGGGAACTTCAATTTTTGTGATATCAACTTCAAATTTGGAACACAACTTGGTTAGATATATGGCTTTGATTTTATAGTAATTTTTTTGTAAAACATATTTTGTAAAATATATATTTTATATAAAAGAAAAATATCAAATAAATTATATTTGATTTAATGTAAATTTAAACTTCCATAACTTTTTCATACTTTAATTTTTTGAAGTGCTTTCACTTCAGCAATAATCTGCTATTTTTTCCCTTTAAAACAAGACCAAACTTGGGTCTATACTCCAAAGCATTCTTGAATTACAACCATTTAAGCTTGAATAGTGCATTTTAATGTCCATTCTCAAAAAGGGGGGTGACAGTTAAGGGGTTAATAGTGTGTAATATTGTGCAGTAGTCCATTATTATGGATTTTAATGTGTGAATCTTGCTCATTTGGACACGAAATTTATTTTAGAGAACCAAATGGATAAATCAATCTGTAAACCATCCAGTGGAAAACCTACCATTCCACAGAAACCCAAACTTCCACCAAAACCAAACATTAATGCTTTACACCAGTCAAGACTCGTTGGTTCATCTTGCAGAGTGGCTCAGGGTTTGCTTAACTTTGAACCAGGAAAAGGCAAGCAAACAGCAATAAACTTCAACAGTAAAGAAAGAAGATACTCTGAAGATATGAGCCAAAATAGAAGGGCTTTGATGGTTGAAGCTAGATGTCCAACCAGGATAGAGGACCAGGATATATCTTCATTCTCAAGACCTAATAAAAGTGGATGTAGAATATGGGATAAAAAACAGATCCTGGAAAAAAATTGTCAGCTGGCAGTAGATGATGTGGATGTGGGTCGATCAGGTAATTAATTTTTTTAATATGAATCTGTGTGTGCTTTATATTGTATGTGATGTAGGTTTAGAGTAATTCAATTAAAACAGTTGAATAAGGTATAGAAGTAGGCTATTATTTGAAGCCAACATAAATACAAGGAGTACATTTAACAACTTGACACTTTCCTTGAAGATTTCCTTTCCTCTATTATGTAAACCTCTACAGTATTTGTCATTGATGTAAATGCAGGTAACTTGCAAGGAGGATAAACATATTATATGCAGTGCATTACTAGCTGTTGAGAGCATGAAACCATTGAGATTCAAGAGACATTTCAATGTTAAATGTTCAAATTTTGCCTACATTTTTTATGTTACCGTTTTTGGTAACACTTTTTATAAAGACCATGCTTATAATGAATTATAGCTCCATTTATACTTATTTATATCTAATATTAATAAGTAATATTAGTATTACAATTTTATAAATATACATAAAGACTCATTAAGACCTATACTGTATTATAAGAACCGTTATAGTTACATTTATATTATTTGTATAATTAAGCCATGCATTTGCTTTTTCAATGTGCATGCTCATAATACACTGATAACAATAATTCACAGATTTTTAAGTATTAATTAGTCAGTCATATGGTCCCTATTGAAAAATCAATATACAAAAATGTATTTGAAAAACATTTATTTTATGTTTAGTATATGACAAATACATTTACATATTTATGTACTTATTATAAACACCGTGCAATTGTACTTTTAGTATGCTAAATTGGTACACTTAAAGTCTGCTAAATTGGAACAAGTCATTTTAGTACTTAATGCAGTTTAGTTATCCATAAATAATGCAGAGGTCCAACTAAAGATACACTTATGTTTGCTTGCTAAAGTGGAACTATTGCAAGTATACTTTAGGTACATCTTAAATATCTTGCATGTAAAGACTGATTTTATTATACAAAAAACGTAGTATCCGTACTAATATTGGCATTAAAACCTGTTAACCCTCGGCCAGTGCGTCGGCGCACTGAAGCGTTTTTTTATTTATTTAGTTCAAAGTTACTATCAGATTAAATGTTATACTTTGACAAACTATACATCATTAAAAAGATATAAGACTCAAGTTTCAGTATTTGACCACTATTGTATTCTGAGAAACTTATAGTGTGTCAGGAGTTATGAAATGAAAAAATGCGTTGATCCCTTTAATATGAATTATGAGCGTCAGTTGGTCCATTCATAAAAAAACACAATAGGTTACTGTCGTAACCCCGGTTCTCTGAAACATCGAGTGGAGAGATCCACCTATGGGAAGGGCATCCGTACCTGACCTCTGCAGAAGCATCCAATTGCACCAAGTCTGGCTAGACAGACAGAAGCGCGCAGCCAATGCCAGGTAAGGCCACACCCCCTTACCTAAGGCATATAGCTGTCAGGCGCGCTGCTATTCCTCAGTAAGTATATTCGCTTCTTGTGCGGCAAGCGGGGCGAAGCTGGTGGATCTCTCCACTCGATGTTTCAGAGAACCGGGGTTACGACAGTAACCTATTGTTCTCTTTCATCATCTCGTTTCGAGATCCACCTATGGGAGAGACATGGACAGCTCCCCGATTGCCCAATACACTCACAGTGAGGTTCTGAAAGCCAGAGAAGGACGGTCACCTCAGAGAGGCGGTGCCTGACACGTCCCACAAACATGACCCTGCAAGGGTGATGCCACGCTAAACTGCTGTGGACAAGCAGGGCATGAAACATGCATGAGACCCATACATGATAATGGCCCCCGCACCACCAATGCACATAGCTAAACCCAAGAAGGAATGCGAATGCTTGGTGACAGGAATGAACATGGCCAGCCGGCCCATTCACTCTTCGTTGGTTAACCCAACGGGGCTGTGGGAAAGGGCTAAGGTCCCTACCCCTAGGACCGAGTGTGCCACCGAGGTTCTGGTGACATCCAACCGGTAGTAACGCTCAAAGGTATGAGGAGAGGCCCAGCTGGCCGCGGAGCAGATGTCTTGCAGTGGCACTCCCCTGAACAAAGCCCAAGAGGCGGCTAAGCCCCTTGTAGAATGAGCTCTGATGCCCCCTGGGGGCTGGACTCCCTTTGCTTCATAAGCCATAGTATAGCGTCCACAAGCCAATGTGAGAGGCATTGCTTTGAAATGGGACTCCCCTTGTGCGGGGGAGCCCTTGAAACAAAGAGCTGGTCGCTCTTGCGGAAAGCACTGGTCCTGGTCATACATGCTTGCAGAGCGCGACCGGGACACAGAGCATTCAGCCCCTGATCCTCCGAGGAGGCAAAGGGTGGAGGGTGAAAAGCGGATAGCTCCAAAACCTCCGAAGTGAACACAGCGAAGCATTTCGGCATGAAGGCCGGGTTAGGCTTAAGGGAAACCTTATCTCCACTTAGGGAGAATTTGGCGCACGAGGGTTGAACCGAGAGTGCATGTAGCTCACTGACCCGTTTAGCAGATGCCAAGGCCGAGAGCAAAGCTGTCTTGAGGGACAGCAGCTTAAGGGAAATACTTCCCAGAGGCTCAAAAGGATAAAGAGACCGCGCTTCCAGCACCATGGAGAGGTCCTACCCTGGAACAGATCTCCTGATGACCGGCAAAGAGCGGCGTGCACCCTTCATAAAACTGCGGGTTAGAGGGTGCTGCCTGACGGTGGAGCCCTCAAAACCCACATGACAGGCTGAAAACGCAGCCAGGTAGACCTTAATGGTGGAAAAAGACCTGCCTCTTTCCATGAGGTCTTGCAGGAAACACAAAATATCAGGCACCGAGCACTGATAAGATGTGAGACCACGCCCATCACACCACCCTTCGAACACTTGCCACTTCCAGCCATATAGGGATCGTGTGGAAACGGCCCTGGCATTCTGAGTAGTGGCGATTACACGCGGCGGGAGCCCCAGTGCATTTAGGTTCGTCCTCTCACAGGCCAGGCCCAGAGAGTCACCCTGTCCGGGTGGGGGTGGTAAATCTCCCCGTTGGCTTGGGACAGTATGTCCGTGCGAGGGGGAAGGCGCCATGGCTCGGCGTACAACAGAGGGATTATCTCTGCCAGCCACGGGGCTTTGAGCCACCTGGGTGCTATCAGAATGAGAGACAGGCCGTGCTCTCTCACCCTGGCCAGTGTGAAAATATCAGGCACAGGGGAGGAAAAGCATACAGCAGCACTTTGGGCCATGGGTGGGCCAGTGCGTCTGCCCTGAGGGGCGCGTCCACGTCCCTTAGTCGAGAAGAACATAGGACAATGGTGGTTTTCGCGCGAGGCGAAAAGATCTACGGCTGCCTGTCTAAATCTCATCCATAACATCTCCACTATCTGCGGGTGAAGACGCCAATCCCCTTAGATTGGGTTTCCCCTCGATAGCAGATCCGCGCCTCTGTTCAGAATGCTCGAACATGAGTCACGCGTAATGACAGAAAAACCCGTCTGCTCCACACCAACAGCCTGTAAGCTAGAGCGTGGAGTTTCGACGAGCGCATGCCGCCCTGACGGTTGATATAAGCCACTGCCGTGGTATTATCGCACCGTACTAGAACGGGATGTCCCTGCAGGCGAGGCAGAAAATGATTCAGAGCTTTCCAAATGGTAAAAGCTCTAAATAGTTAATGTGCGCTGAACGTAGTCTGCTCAGCCACAGACCGTTCACCATTCTGCCTTCCTGGGTGGTTCCCCAGCCTGTTAAGGACGCATCTGTCGTCACAACTTTCCGCATCGTAACCGTCCCAAGGGGGTTCCCCGAGCGTAAAGTTCTCGCTCTCCCAATGGCGCAGGGCCGCCGAGCAGGCGCGCGTCACTGTTACCGAGCGGCAGAGATCGCGAATCGGGCTGAAATGTAGTGACAAAACCCATTTCGTGAACGCTCTCATTCTCAGGAGACCCAACGGCACAACTTGGATAGATGAAGCCATGAGACCCTGCAGCCTGAGGCATGTGCGATACTGTACTCTCGCCCCTTCTCTGAACTGAGACAGACAGTTCATCAGAGAGCGAACGCGCTCTTGAGAGAGACACACTCGCAAGGAGACTGAGTTCAATTCTAAGCCCAGGAAAAAGACATTCTGACTGGGAGTGTGGGATGTGATGTGCGCGAGCACCCGGCCGGTGTCCAGCGACACCTTCTCCTTCGATTTGGCTATGATGAACCAATCGTATATGTAATTCAGAATTCTCAGCCCTGATAGTCTCAGGGGCGCCACGCCCGCCTCCGCACACAGACAGAAAGTTCGGGGACTCAAATTTCGCCCGAACGGAAGAACTGTGAATTCGTAACAAATGCCTTGGTAGGCGAGACGAAGATATTTCCTGTGTGGAGGGTAGATACTTATGTGAAAGAAAGCATCTTTCAGATCGACTGATGTGAACCAGTCGTTCTGCTTTATGGCACGGGTGAGAGAGCCTTGTGTCACATTCTGAAATTGTATTTCCTCAAATGTTTGTTCAACATTCGAAGGTCCATATAGGGCGGGGGGCACCACGCCTTTTGGAAACATAAAAATACCAGGAATAAAAACCATGGTTTATAAGATCCATCTGAATCGCTCCCTTGTTAAGAATGTGTCAGAATGTGTGAGGCATTTTCTTCTGTGTAAGAAGAGAGAACGCCGTTGAAAAGTGGAGGTTTTATTGCAAACTGCAGCCTGTAACCCTAGGTTACGGTACGCAAAACCCACTCGGGCGCTGAAATGGCTTGCCAAGCCGCTTCGTGACTCGAGAGCGCCCCCGCTCGGGCCGGAGCGGGGGTGTATGGGCCCAGGTGGTTCATTCGTGATGCAAAGGCGCCATCTAGTGGGCACACTAGAGGCGACATGCAGGGGTTCGGAGGGATTTCCTCCCTCTGCAGTGAGAAGTTTTCTCTGTGGAGAGAGGTCTTCTCTCCAAAACAAATTCATTTGATTCGTAACTTTGTGTGTTTTGTGTTGGGCAAACACTGGGGCCGGAGCCTTTATTGACAGAGTGAGGGGAACATAGTGTGGTGTCCACTGTGCTAAACTTTCCCTCACAAGGCCTGAAAGTGGGCGGAAAACACACATATCTCCTGAACACATGAACTGGGCAGTCTTAAGTGCAGGCAGAAAAATAATATCCGCGGAGAGAGATATTCTCTCTGTAACGGATTTATTTAATTTGTATGTTTTAAAGTGTTATTTAGTTATGTGTGTGTTTGTGTTGGGGAACACAGGGGCCTAAGCCTTCCACACACAACGTCCACTAAAAACACACTGCAGGCATAAAAATAATATCCACGGAGAGAGATACTCTCTCTGTAACGGATTTATTTAATTCGTTTGTTTTAAAGTGTTATTTAGTTATGTGTGTGTTTTGTGTTGGGGAACACAGGGGCCGAAGCCTTCCACACACAACGTCCACTAAAAACACATGGCTGGGCAGCCGCAACTGAGCTGTGTGAGCCCAGCTAGTTGATTTGTGAGGCAATGGAGCCCTCTTGTGGACGGACTCAGGGCGACATGCATGGGATCAGAGAGATTGGCTCTCTATGTTGGCAGATATATAAATCTGCACGAATTCATTTGATTCGTTTGTTAAATGTGTTGTTTAGTAATGTGTGTGTTTTGTGTTGGGAAAAACTGGGGCCGAAGCCTTTAATAACTGGGTGAGGGGAACCAAGTGCGTGCAGTGTGGTAACACTGCTACGTACTTTTCCTCACGACAGCCCCGCTTGGGGGGGGGGGGGGGGGGGGGGGGGGGGTTACACACACACAACGTCCACTAAACGTCCTCGTGGCCCGTGAACGCGGGCTCGATACTCCCAACGGTCGAACAACAGGCAGGCCGCTTGCGTTCGGGGCATAAATTGAAAGCCTCAACACGTAATCGTAACACATCAAGGCCCGTGAGACCGTGTTAACAGTCTAGCGGGACGCTCCAGTTTTAAGAGTTGTTTCCTCAGACTGGGCGGTGGTCTCAGCGCTTACCCGTCGTAAATATTCCTATCCTGGTCGGTGGCGCTCTGTGGAGCTGGCCACACAATGTTGAGACGAACGGCCGCTCGCTCACAAACTTCCAGGAGGATGGACTGAGGCAAAGCCGCGTGAGCGCTAGCCTAGGGAACGCTAAAAGGACCGCGTCATCCCCGTCGCCGGAACCGGCCGGTTCGTCAACGAGAGTGAGGTTTTCCCGCGAAGATGTCCTCTTCAGGTAATGCGGATTGGGCTGATGTCAGCTCAAATATTTAGAGAGGTGGCGCTCCGGGAGTCCCCCGGTAGTGCGTCATCATCACCGTGTCCCCCATCCGAGTCAGAAAGGCCGAGCACGGCGCGCTGGGTCGTGCAACTAAAAGCCGGCTTAGTAAAAAGCTACATGTGCAGCAATTACAATGACCACAATTCTCCGGGTTCTCCAAAGCTTCTTGAGCGTGTTAAGCTCAAGCAAACAGCGCAGAACGAGAGGGTCCTTAGCGGCGATTAGAGCACCACACGCGGCCGGGCAGGCTCGTCGTGATAGGCTGTTCCCCGGAGAAGCGGCTGTTTAGACGGTCACATAGCCATGGGTGGGCTAGCGGTGAAGAACTCGGAAAAATCCGTGGCGGGCAGCCATGTAAGGAGGAGCAGGTGAAGGACAGCGAGAGCGCGGGCGGCTCCGGATGCAAAAAACACAGCGGATAGGCTGAAGAAACGACTGTCACTCACGTCTGGCGGAGGCTGATCTGGCGATATGTCCTCCTGAAGACTCGAAAGTGAGCAGCGTAACGTTAATCCAACCGAACTGTGTCAGTGCAGAGATCGCGAGAAGCGAATGTCAACTGAGGAATAGCAGCGCGCCTGACAGCTATATGCCTTAGGTAAGGGGGTGTGGCCTTACCTGGCATTGGCTGCGCGCTTCTGTCTATCTAGCCAGACTTGGTGCAATTGGATGCTTCTGCAGAGGTCAGGTACGGATGCCCTTCCCATAGGTGGATCTCGAAACGAGATGATGAAAGAGAACTCCGTGCTGTCGTCATGACAGTGCTTCACAAAACAACGTCCCTCAGGGCTTTTAGCTCAAAAAGGTGCAGACTTGGAGAAATATTGATATATTCTCATAGATTCACATCATATTTCTATAGACAGGAATAATATTTATTGAATTTATACCCAAATGCGTCGATGTAATCATTATGAGCGCTTCTTACTGAGATGTGCTGTGTTTTCAATTCATACCAATAGCCTGAGGGCGCTATATGCACAAAAATACTCCATATATGGAACACGAAGAAGAGCCATAATCATGTGACCTTCAAGGACGTCACTGACACTGATAGCAGCTACACACAAAGCTAACACAGAGATCGCTGTAATATGCAGATACAGACGTTTTGAAAACAATAAACATAATTGCAATGATATGTGATTTGCCTGTGTTCTTCAAGCAATGCCAGGTATTTTTATAATAATAGATTATATTTATAATGTAATGCTAATCGATATAGACTTTATCATTGTACATAATTCTATAAATAATATATTTTCTGTCAGATTTTTTTTTTATCTGAAGCCAAATTAGATCACAGAAGATTATTTAAAACCCTCCACTTGCGTTATAAAGTACGTTTGGAGCACAAACATGGTTTTAATCTCATAAATGGTCGTGTATTGATGGTGTGCTAAGCTAACATGCTAGCTAGGCCCAAAATAAAGTAATTTGACATGATCTTGAAAAACATTTAACTAAATACAGAGTTTTAGACTTATCATTTTCAGATTTTAAATATAACATGGTCACACATATGGCTTTAGCTGCAGTGCATTTCTAGATTGCTACAGTGCCCACTTCAATTTTATTTTCATGAATATGTTTCATAAAAATAAATTTCTAATAACTTTACAAAACTTTGAAGCTATTTAAAAAATGTTTTTTTCATTATGACAATAATTAATCTACATTTACAATAAACTACCTGGTGTCAGCTTTCAAATGAGATCATACTTGTGCTTTTAGTGCAAAGGGTTCATGAACTGGGGGGCAATATTAGGGTCAATATTAACCCTAAATGCTAGTAATATTACATACTAGTAAAACACTGCAACAGAGTATTTTTTAAAGAATAATTCCAAACCGCTATAAGCAATACTATGCATATGGCTGAGATACAGATTTTAACACATCAAAATTAGTATTCATGACATCTAATGCAAACATTAGCCATTAAAGACATAATTGATAACTAATTGGAACAGCAAAGTGTCTCTGGAACTATTTTATATTTGATCATTAATAAATCAGTGTATAATGGATTATAAGCATGCACATTGATAAAGCAAATGCATAACTTATAAGTAATTATATTTTATAGATTTTTTAAAAATATTTTTATAGAATAGAAATTTACTTATAGTATATATGGGGTTATAATTCATTATAAGCATAGGCTTCATAGAAAGTGTTACTTTTTTTTTTACAATGTAAAATATAGGTATTAAAGCAAAACCAACTTAGGACCACTGGCTTAGAGCATTGTAGAAGGCAACTGTTATGCAAGTCTGCGCTACAGAACTCGCTTTGGATAACCCATCATTCACAAAGATCACAAATCCCCAGTCCCTTAAATTAAATATTTGGCTAATCTGTTAATGTTCTCACAAACCAATAAGAATATACATTATAAAATTTTTAATAGCCTATTATTTTACCAGTAAAAAATAATAAATATAATAAAATAATCTGATTCTGTCTGGGCCTGTTAATAAGCTTAATAAAGCACCTGACCACCCTTCATTCCCTCAGCTCCTGATGGCAGTGAAATGAATAACTCTGTGAGTGGCACTATAGAACATCATCATGGCTCCACTGCACCACCAAAAACCTCAGAGGAGAAACACTGTCATTGCATCTGCCACCTTCAAAGGCCTGGTATGAAACTGGTCTGGGTACCTCTACAGGATACTGTAATTGAATCAAAGGAAATCAAGAGAAATGAGTTTCTAAAAAAGGAGGATGTTTTACACTTAACCAGCAATGAAGTCAGTAGGCCACAAAATAGCCCATCTTGCCATACAAAACCCCAAGTATTGCCTCCGTGTGTAAATTGCCAAAGCTTTCTGCTTCACCACAGCCCTCACAAATTAGCAGGAAAAGGGTTTGTATATGCTGATGAGTCATTTCAAAACCACTCAAAACCCCCTGTACCACCAAGGACTTATCAGTCCTCTGATTATCAAAATAGCCAACAATATACACAGCTTGACCACACTGATGCTCATATATACTTGGATCTTTTGCCATCAAACGACAATAAAGTTACTGCTCCAGCTGTCCCCCCTCGTCCTCCCCCAAGACTTCCTCGGCACCCTCCACTACAGCAAAAGACAGAGAGGCGGACTTCTCAGCCAGCATTGGCCTGTGTGGTCTCTCTTCGAGGAGGCGGTCTACCTATCAGAAACACCAGCAATTGTGAGCGTGGAAGA
Source organism: Leuciscus leuciscus (assembly GCF_965113295.1). NCBI lineage: Eukaryota > Metazoa > Chordata > Actinopteri > Cypriniformes > Leuciscidae > Leuciscus > Leuciscus leuciscus. The sequence continues at coordinate 13,659,048 of NC_138729.1, forward strand.
TTGTCACGCCCTATGCCTGTGCTAAACCCATCAGGTGAGCACAGAAGTTTTATTAGAGAAAAAGTGTGCATGACTTTAATATTTACTGTCCACTTTTAATGGCTAAGATTTTGCCAAGAATGACATCTTCTTGAATTAATGTGTTGATCCTGGAACAACATTCTTGTCAAATAAACATAGTCTCAAACCTGTTCGTAATCCCAAACATTAAGTATGGTAACATTGTCCAAGCCCCTAAAACCAGCCTAGACCCTACCCTAATTGCTCCAGGAATATGTCCTTCTTGTTGAAATCATTGTGGACATCAAGATATGCTATCAGTTACTCTATTTATTTATTATTATTTTTCAAATATCTGCTTTTAAATGCTTTATTCATTACTCAAAAATGAAACAGATATATGTCTAGATTTCTGGAAAGCGTTTTTTTTTTTTTTTTTTTTTTTTTAGGTGAGAGCTATGAAAATGGGAATTTGGAAGACTGGGAGTCTATTGACACAAAAGAGTAAGTTTACAGTTCTCAAAAGTGTGCAAATTATTTTTGTGGGCTCAGTAGGCCGTTAAAAGTTGTGTCTTTCTTTTGCATAGACAAGAGAGTAAGTAAAACACTAAAGGTTTTTGATATTGTGTGAAAATAATGAAATGATAATGAACAGTACCTTACTAATCTTTTGTTGGTGTACTGTCAGATATTGTTGTTACCCCCTCTTGTGAACAGGACTTCTGTTTTTGACTATTTTTAGTGCACTTTGCAAACTAACTTTTGTTGTTATTTAAATGTGATACACATAAATGTAAGAGATAAATAACACACACACACACACACACACACACACACACACACACACACACACACACACACACACACACACACACACACACACACTTTTTATTCTGACTTGCTTTAATACACCATCTTTCAATTAATATTCTATGAGTTTAATTTACACATCCTCTTTCCCTGAAATAAAAACCTGACATATCCAACTTTTACGGATTTGAAAAAGAGAGATTTAATTTCTGACTCACTGCTAGCTGGAAAGTCTGGTCAAAGTGAAAGTACGAGGTGGTGAAAATGACCTTTTTTGTCTCCCAGGTTTGTTGTAAGTTTAGGCATCTTTTTTGATGAGAAATTACATTTAAAAAAGAACACTCTTTGTCATTTGGCCTTTATGATCTGTGACTGATACTAGTTTGAGCCCAGTAATGTGTGGCCAGGTTAAATAGTTGTAGGTCTATTGCAGGCTGTGTGACAAAACAGAAAGCCCACGGAGGATCTCCAGTGACTGGGAGCCAAACAGTGACTATGGTGAGATACCTAAATGACTGTATACATAAGACACACAAACAAACACACACGCACACACGCACACACACACACACGATTTAGCTATATTCGTGGGGACTCTCCTTATAAGATATAATGATTTTTATACTGTAGTAACTGTACACATACACACGATCCCCTCCCTATAGTGAAAAATAAATATGCTACAATATATTTGAAATACATTTATTTTATTCTAAGTACACTATACATATTACGCACTAAATACCCTGCAATTAGCCTGGAAATCCAGACCCAAATCCGAAAGATTAAGGGTCTGGCATTGAGTAATGAAAATCGCCCAACTCAAGGGGCGGCACCAAGCATGCATTTGCAAATCTCACTGCACGCAATTGGATAACACTACAACCAATCACTGTCGTGATTGCGCTGTCACTAGCGCTGTCGTCATCTGTTTAGCTCGCCTCTGGCCTGCCTATATCAGATACACCGATGTGATTGGTGCAGCTCGGCTACAAGGGCATAGTTAATGAGCATCATTACTCAATGGCAGAGTGACTCGCTGAGCAAATTCTGATTGTGCTCTCGTGAGAACTTTTGGTGAACTAAATTGGTATACTTAAAGTCTGCTAAATTGGAACAACTAATTTTGTACTTAATGTACTTTAGTTATCCAGAAATAGTGCTAAGGTCCAACTAAAGAAATACTTAAGTATATTTGATTGTGCTTAAATGGAACTATTGCAAGTATACTTTAGGTACACTTTAAATATCTTGCATTTAAAGAATGATATTATACAGAGATCATACTATCCTCACTAATAGTGATTTTAGAATCTAAAATGAAGACATTTTAGGCTTAATATTAAAGGGATACTTCACCAATTAGCATTAAGTTGTTGTCTTTCATCCACATGAGCCAAAAGGACATTTTCTGGCTTTTCTCAGTCTAGAAGGCACCAACTTCTAGAATAATTTCACATTTCTACTACATAAATGACCCAATTTAAATACACATTCATCTTTCCAGCGGTGAAATATCCCTTTAAGAAATGTGCATTGTGCAATAAAGAAGTACTCCAAATACACACACACACACACACACACACACACACATACACATACACATACACATACACATACACATACACGCACACACGCACACACACAATGTTGGGTTTCCATGTTTTTATGGGGACATTCCATTGACATATATCCCCTAACTTTAACCCTACCCCTACCTCTAAACCTACTCATTACAGAAAACTCTGTTTTCCTCATGGGGACCAAAAAACGTCCCTACAAGGAAAAGGATTTTCAGATATTGAGGGGACATTTTGTCTGAAAGGGTTTACCAGAAAAATATTTTAATCTTAAAGCAAGAGTTAGTGGTTTTCTGGTTTATTTAATATGATGGTATTGGAGCAGGATTTATCGTTCACTGGATAAGGTGCAATAATGATTCTTTGGATCTTTTGTGATTCACCCAATCTTTCTCAAACACATGTCATCCTTAGAACCTCTGTATCAGATCTACCAGGCTAAGGTCTCAAAAGAAGCCAGTCAGATCCAGACTGATAGCCCTGATTGCAACAGGAAAAGTGTTAGTGAAACTCTGGGTCTTGGGGGTCCCGGAGGGCTGGGGGTGGTTGACCCCCAATCCAAAAGAGGCCCCGAAGAGATTACTCTCTGGCAAGACTTAGCGGTGGTGAAGGAAAGTGGAATATTATACAAACTCGCTCGCACTGAAATACAAAGACAAGAGGTTAGAGTAATAGTTTAACACTTTTAGGAATAATACACTTTTTTTTTTTGGTCAAGTTCAGTTTGTACATATCTTTATTTAAATCTTTGTGTGTTTTTAGAGCATGTTTGAGGTGCTCACCTCTGAGGCCTCCTACCTGCGCTCCCTGCGGGTTCTGAAGGATCACTTCCTGGGGTCACGGGAACTCAAAGAGACTCTGGTCATTCATGATAGGAAGGCCCTCTTCTCCAACCTCCTGCAGGTCTATGACGTCAGCGAGAGGTGAGAGAGATAGAAGAGAAACAAGGGGATTTTTTTTCCTTCTTCTGTGGACCACAAAATGAGCTACTCGTTTCTATTCAAAAATAGATAACTCGTAACTCGAACTCCAAAAAGGTACCATAAAATATGTCTAAACTTGTGAACTTTATGCCAAGTCTTCTGAAGCTTTGTGTGTGGAACAGCATGACATTTACATTGTTCACTCATAATGAAATCTTTGAAAAGTAATCTTAAAGGAATAGTTTACCCATAATGAAAGTCAATCATTTACTAAAAAAAATTAAAAATCTGGATCTAGGCCCTCCTAAAAGTCTGCCTACCCAATCAGAATTTAGGCACAGATAGCGTTAATCTGTATTTTTATGATCTGTGCATTCATTAAAAAGAATCTGAGGCAGGCTGTGTGCTGAGAAGTTTGATAAAGGGCTGTAGAATGCCCCAACCAATCAAAAATAGAACACCAGAAAATTGCAAAATTTTTCTGTTAATAGCTGAATGTAACAGCATGGCACGTTATACACTCACACTTCAGTCTGTAGCAGAAAATCAGAGGCTGGCAATTACACAAGCTATAACAGGCAGAAATGTTTGCGTGCTATCAAGGCAACAACCTGCACCAGGGCCCCAGATACCCTAGCTATGGCCCTCATTGCACTTACCTGAGTAGTTGAAATACGCTAGAAAACCTCACTCATTTAAGAATGTGCATTTATTGCATGGACGGAGCAAGAACATAATGTAAGTGTACAAAGTGCATGTGCATAGTTCAGTTGAGGAACAGACCGAAATTTATGTAATTTGTCACTGAAAAAAATATCAGTCAAGGTCAAATGATAGAACATGACATGGTCATATGGATTTGGAATGGCTTTGACAAGAGTAAATGATGACGCAATTATAATTTTTGAGTAAACTTAAACATTAACCAAAGTACTACCCCACGGCCATGGGAATGAATAAACATATCTGTTCTTCTTAGGTTTATAGGTGATCTGCTGAAGCGAGTCGATGAGAGTGTGGTGATATCTGACGTGTGTGACATCATTTATGACCATGCAGAGAACTATTTCTCAGTCTTCATTGATTATGTCCGAAATCAGCATTACCAAGAAAAGATCTACAGCAGACTGATGTGAGACTTTTATACATACCTAAATCCATTTGTAGAGAAACTAAAACTTTCAGCTTTGTTTTGAAAGCTTCACAACAGTGAAAGCTTCTAAATGCCTAAAATACATTTGACAATGCATTTACTTTTAGAGTACCATGACCAAAAAAGTGATAATTAAATGTTGTATTGAAGAGCATGTTGTTTATACCTATGTACTGGCAGGGAGAGTAACAGGGATTTTTCAGTTGTGATGAGGCGACTGGAGTTATCTCCACTCTGCAAACGTCTGCCCTTCACATCCTTTATGCTTCTGCCCTTCCAGCGAATCACACGCATCAAAATCCTTATACAGGTGAGATTTAACGTTATAATGTTCTCAAAAATACCTGTTCCTCTCATTTGTAAATGTGAAATCAGCAGACAATAGTGCCTGGATCAATTTCAACCTTTTGTAGAATATCCAGAAGCGGACTGCAAAGGGCACTAAAGAGGAGGAAACTGCTTCCAAGGCCCTAGCTTCAGTGTCTGAGGTAAAATGGATAAAATCAACATTGACCTTTGAGTTTGATTAGCCGAGTGCTGATATCTAGAATAACAGAAGTGAAACATTTTATTGTTGGCTACATATAATTCCAATGCTTTTAATACTTTTGCTTATATGAATTTAATTCAGAAATGAAGAGTATGTTCATAACAGAAGAAGTGCATCCATTGTGTGTGAATTTCATTTTTTTAAATGCAATTTAGAATAAATTAATAGATCTGACCATCATGTCATTGACCCAAATATCAATATAACATCAGGTAAATATATTAAAATGCTGACTTGCAACTTTTCTTGGCAACATACACCATCTGCGGATAGGCTAATGGAACGTTTTACTTGATGGAAGATTGTGATTATTTACTGAACATTGATGTCATAATTCTGATTGTGTGTAAAACCACTGTAAAGTGAGACACTAAAACTAAATATAAGCACCTTTAAAAAAATTATTCATAACTCTTAAATTTGTTCTACCGTTCATGTCCAGCTTTGATCTCTCTTTTCTTGTTTGTAGCTTATCACGCAGGCAAACACACAGGTTGGGCAGATGAAACAAATGGAGGAGCTCATACACATCTATAACAAATTGGAGTTTGACAAACTCAAGGTCTGTAAATTCACTACTGCACCCTTTAAAAATAGATTTTCCAGCAAGTATAGCCTTATGCCACAGTAGAATCTTTTCTTTAGAATACATCTACATACTCTTGCTTTAAAGAACCCAGGAAGGTTTTATTCTGTTAACAGATACCTAGAAGTAGGGATGCACCAAAATTTGGGCCGTCGAAATTATTATTTTTGGCTGAAAGAGAAAAAAGGTGAAAATATGAGCTGAAAATATTATGCCGCGCTGTATTATATTATGCTCAGTGTTCAGCAGTCAGGTTTTACTCTTGCGCAGCATTTTGTGTACCTTTTTGAGCAGCACTGCTTCCGAAGATGCACACACAAACACAGACACACACAAAAAAAAAATACACAGGAAGTGGTGAAGTCAAGCAGTCTGACACACAGATCGCTAACGGAGGGTCCTTGTGGAAATTACAGTATGTTGGACAGGAAATCCAAATATTCACCTATCATCTATAAACCTCAAATATGGCTTATCATTTGAAACATGTAAGTAGCAACTTTACATGGCTGCTCGCTCTAACATTAACAGATAAATGTGTGCTATTGTTAGGTGCATATACCAGTGTTTATGTGGAATTTGGAAGCTGAAGTATAGCACACTTTACTGCACGACATGGAGGCACCAGCGCGATCACTTGCATTTTTTCTATTTAAAATACAGATAAGAGTAATACATCATCTCAGTTATGTATGTAACCCTCGTTCCCTGAAGGAGGGAATGGAGACGTAGTCAATGTGTCGACTGAGCGGGATCACGCTAGGGAGCCTGTCATCTTCGAGTATTGTAAAAAACGAGCCAATGGACATTGGCGTGCGTGAACCGCATCACACACCCCACCCCGCAGCGTGGGTATAAATACGGAAGTGGATGCACGTGTGGCAGCTTTGACTAGAGGTACACTAAAGATTTAGGAAAAATTACCGACTACACCACCCCGGGGGCCTCTTTCCGGGGAAATGCCCTTTAATTGAACAAGGCTCAGAGGTTCGTTGATCAGATTCAGATATCAGAGGTTGAGTATAAAACAATACAAAACTTTATTTTCTCAATAAAAGCATATCAAATATTATTTAAGACAACACCAATAAATCAAAAATAATCTAAACACAAAATGACACACGGACGCTCACTTCAGAATGGGGCGCTGGCTCTCCTTGGCAGAAATGATATAGCAATCATACGTGCACACTCACTGCACACTCACTCCACACCTCACTGTGAGCACAGCATTCAGGCAAAAGAACCCACCACCACAATCGGGAAGAGACGCTTATTTTCTGCAATTGGCTGCCTCAATTCTGAAGGGAGAAGAAAAGAAAAATAACACGAAACACACACACAATAAACCAATAATATCAAAAACATTAAACAGAGCAACAGGCAATCTAAGACACAATTTTAAAAGAGTTCACCACATCAGTTTGGCTCATCAAATCGAGGTGCCGCGTCCGGTCACCCCGAAAATGCTGGGTGGACAGAAATGGGCAAGACAGCCACAATGTTACAATAAAGAAACACCTCGTTCAGGCTGTCCTCAGGTTATCCACACAGAATAAATAAACATAAATAAACTTAAATCACAGACAATATATATATATATATATATGGAAAATATATCCAGCACAACTCAAATCAATAAGAAAAAAATATAATTATAATCCACACAACAATGAACTCACAAGAAAATCAAATAATGTTTAAAGAAAACAAACTGCAGAAGAGCTGGTGACAGTTAGGTAGCTGATCTGATACTTGGGCGCCACTGGAGGCTTTCGACTCAATTTAGTTACTCACGACACAGTCGAAAATAAAGGTACCACGCCAACGGCCCACAGTCATCGGTCCAGCTGATGGAGCGCGTTCCAACACCATGAACATAAACAATGGACGGGGGATCAAGCAGCACAGCGCGTCGACACGCGAACTGAAAGAGAGTTAATAATGCTCGTTGGCCGGTTCAATAGAGCAGACACACTCGGGACAGTCCCGTCTCACTTTCAACCAGAGGTTTAGTCACTGTAACGAGTCCGATAAAGTCGGAAAAAGCAGCAAAACAATGCTGACAGCAAAAAGGAACATCCGCACAGAGGTTTAGATGAACCCAAAGCCCACTGTAACGTCCCTTGCGCACGTTGGCCCGCACCTTAAATATAAAATATAACAAAATATTAATTTGTGTTCGTCAACTGTTAAAACATACCTGTAGTGCGATTCACACGGCACCAAAACTGCTGTGTATTAAACACGCATCAAATCGACGGCATCCCACAGAGCTCCTCTGTCCAACCTTTAACAAATAAAGTCGTGTAATCCCTGTGAGACAAGCCCACAAACAAGCCATGCTAGTGTTGTCACTGCCAACAGCTCTTACCGTACAAACATTCACGCGTCCCGCCGGAAACACGGTGTCTCGCTCAAATGATGCAGAGAGAATGCACACACATAGCGACACACCTATATACGCAAGGAACGCAATTAAAACGGCACTCCCCCTTCATATTAAATAACCCCAACAGAAGTAAACAGTACTGCTACACACGCACCAGTTGTTTTTCGCTGAGGAGCCAAGCGGACGGTTAACGGTGGTACAGCAATAGTGGCTGGGGGACTACGTCTCCGTTCACTCCTTTAGGGAACGAGGGTTATATACGTAACCGAGACGTTCCCTTTCAGTCGGGCATGTTCGACGTAGACGACGCATACTAAGACGCCACTAGTGCTGCCACCTTCCAGTGCCTAGACAAAAGCCTCCAGATCTTCTGGACTTGCGAATATGACAGGGCTTAGGTCAGGAAAGTCACTGCTGTTCCACAGGACCACTGGGAAAGCGTACATTTCGTTGGAAGGTCTACGCTGCGGAAGCCACATCCTGCCCAAAGGAGGTAACATGTAGAGAAACACATATGGACTGAGCGAACTTAGCGGGCAGTACAACATATGGCATGTCACTGAGGTGGCTCCAGCCAATAACAGGGGGGAGACGCAACCGGTCAGTGACGGCAGAGCAGGCTCTGCCAAGGGAAGACACTGGCTCGCCGCGGGGAGTCAACCCGTGGAAGAATACACATATGGGATCACAACATATGGACCCCACCCAACACAAGTTACACAAGCATACAAGTGATAGGTCTAGTATCGGATGCTCCGCCACGTCCAACACCAATGGGGTGAGGAGGAACTCAACAGAGTGAGGAAGAGGGAACTCAACAGGAGCAAAAGGTGCACTTATCCAGTCCATAGGAGGGGAATGGCGCAGCAAGCCGACACTACAAACCAAGCTAAGGTGAAGCTGGCTTCGTGAGAAGGGAGCCCACAGAAGCATTACCGGCTCGACACATAGGCTAATTTCTTAGCGAATGTGCTGGTGTCACCCAGCCCACAACTCTTAATCTGTCAGCAAGTCACTCGTGTCAACACCCAGGAAGGAGCTACACTCTCTTTATGGAGGAGCTCACTACCCAAGTGAGGGCATATGTAGGAACACAATGTACTGGCATAACCTTGGAATTTCATCAAGATGATGGCCACACTAATTTATGTTAGTAGGACAACTTCCGCATGGAAACCGTCTTCCCTTCAGCTGGTTTCCGCAACAGACAAGAGCTGGAGAGGTCCTGAGACTTTGCATTCTGTCCTATATAACCGCACTAGCGGGAGGAACAGAGAAAAGTCAGGGCTGGGTCTGCCTCCTCTGGGGCAGTGCTTGCAGGCTCACCACCTGGTCCTGTTTTATGGGAGAGGTAGGCACCTTGGGCACAATCCAGGCCGGGGTCTCAATTAATGAGAGTTAGCCGGCCCGAAACCAGGTATGATTCGTTGACCGAAAATGTGTGCAGGTCCCCTACCTTCTCGATAGAGTAAGCAAGTAGGAGAACTGTTTCTTTAAAAACAGATTTTTAACTCAACTACCTGTAGTACTCAGGGGAGGTCTCAAAGTGCAGTAGCACTGGAGAGAGGTCCCAAGAAGGTATAGAGGGGGCGCAAGGAAGATTTCATCTCCTTGCACCGCTCAGGAACCTGACGATCAAGTCGTACTTCCTATATCTCAACTGAATCCTGATGTGCTTTAAGGGCAACATCTTTTTTAGGGTGGAGCGGAACAGCCGGAAGGAAGCACATAAGCGATCGAACACCCTTAGGGGTTTTCCAAGAAGAACACCTACAATGAACAGGTTCTACTTCAGATCGAAAGCAAGCCTCATTCTTTTTAGAGGGAGCTATCGCAGAAGTAATAGTATCAAAGCTCTTTCAGAAGTAGAATGAGGAAGGCTGTCTAGGGAACAAGGTCTTAGTTGGGCCATTACGGGGCAACTAAAGAACCTGCTCCTCTGACCTGACTTAGCATAGTGATGTGCAAGAGGGCTCACTGGGGATTAACGCACTTTGCGTAGACCCTGGCGTCAGCTGTGAGCCAGTGTCTCCGTGTTTAAGGGAGTAAACAACTAGCAAGGGAACAAATCAGAGCGGCAACAGATATAACTGTGCGACCCCGAAGATATTCCGGACAGCTGGAACGCCTGGGGATGGAGTCTCCACTCTCTTCAGCAACAGGCTGTCGTGAGGCCACCTGGGCGGAACGATTGAGCAGGCCGGAATTTTAGAGTGAAAGAAGCGACCTCAGAAGTTTCTGACCCCATAGGAGGAGGTGGCGGGCGAGTTGTGACATGCGGGGGAAGCGTATGAGCAACGGTCGCTGTACTGGGCAGTGCATCTTGCTGAGCAGCGGCATCAAGCAAGGAAACAGCTACAACTCGAGGCAACTTAATGCCAATGCAGTGTGAGGTAAGCCCAAGCCCTCCTTACTGCATGCCCGTTATACATGGTCCCTGAGATAGTCTTTAATAGACACTCGTTCTAGGAGCGATTAGCCCGGAGAAACAAAAGGTCTGAACACTAAGAGTCTGGCAGTGTACCAGGTGGTGTTAACACACGGAGCGTGCTGCTCTGCCATGGCCACCTAGGAACTTGGTCATAAAGTCAGTGCTGAAGCGGTCATCATATGGAGGTGTAAGGACCATCCATTAGCCCAACGACGGAATCCAACGGTCTGGCGAAGGTTTAAAGCGTGTATGTCTTTTCAGCGATCCAGTGAAGTTCACTTAATTTATTGGAACTTAGTTTTAGTATTACTTTAGCTCTATGCGTAATCTGACTCCAATTTCAAATGATAATCAAATTTAGATCGTATTTCTGATTAGAAAATAATCATAAATATTGATTATGAATTAATTTAGATCTTTGATTATTCTGATTATCCCATACTTTCAATTATTCGTTCATCACGGACCTAGTGTCGCTTTGAGACGTCACGTCGCGACTGCGCGCTCACGATCACAAACTAGCCAGTCCTGAAATAGTCAGAGGGTGCAGTGCAAATATTTTACCCTATGCAGCCGCTCACTGCAGACCCATAGGTGTAATTTTTTATAATATTTGCAGCGTACAACATGCTAAGTCAGGGAATAGTCAGAAATCAGGAGGTCTTCCTAAGATGTGCCCCATGGTCCATTCAAAGTGCCTCCAGTTTGATCTATTCTGGACAAAATTTGCGGAAACACCAGACTACACATTAATCTACTGGAAATAATGATTTCAGAAGAATACAGAATAAATCAAGGTTAACATTTATTTGTCAGGTAAAAATATCTCACGCCAATTACAGAAGTAAATTATTAAAAACCAATTCAAAAAATATATGACATCATTTACTCAAAGATGACTCTAAAAGTAAGTAATGTTTTCCTGACAAAGACACACAGTAATGTGTTAGGGTTTTCCAACAGGAAAATACTGACATGTATTACTGTGCGGGGGATTCTCCTGGTAAAAGATTCCCAAAGATTGCTCTGTCCCCTCACCTTAAATACCAGACCAGAACAACAGGGGTTAAACAAATGTTGTTTAGAGTTGTTTGGGCCAATCCATGTACCCCAGGGGGGTAGCACCTGGTTTCAGGAGATATCGTAAAGAGATATCAGCCAGAGAGGAGATACAGGATTCTCCTAAGTTCGCAATCTTTTTCATTAAACCAATGACTGCAATGAAATTAAGACCATTTTACCAATCGCACTGCGACACTTAAAATGAAACCAAACATGAAAAGGAAAAACAACATATTCACAAGATACACCATATGTGTTATATAGACATTCTTAATGAACTTTCAGTGCCTTGAGGAGGGAGAGGGGGGATGAGTTGAAGTCAAACAAGGGGACAAGGAGATAAGTTTGGGCAGGACAAGGTTCTGTGCTCTGTCTTTGCTATCTGCTGTCCAGGGTGCATTTTATGGCTTTATTGCAGGGTGCGTTTTGTTTTAGCAGGAAAATCAGTTCTTACAGAGGAAACCGTTTATATGCGGCTGCGTCTCACATATGCCCCAGGAGCCTTTCTCACCTCTAAGCACCAACCAGACACATTTCAGTTGAGAAACATGTAAACCAAGTCCACCTCCATACTGGAAAAAAACCTCCTCAGTCCGAAGACGAGTTACTCTTCTCCAGTTGACCTTAAGAGCCAACTGGCTATGTAGCACTTGAAGGGAGGGACTTGTACTGAGACTTCGACCCCTCAATGCAAAACACAGGATGGCCCGTGTTTACGGAGGAGTGGATATCCGAAGTACGCGTCCTTCAGGTCCGACGCTGCAGACCAATCATAGGGATGAGCATTAGTAGTGCGTACTGTGTAGTAACTTGAACGGAGGCTTGAAAAAGGGCCCGAATCAAGCACACAGATCCCTGATGGTCTAACTCACTATAGTTTGAGTACAATGAAGAACAGGCCTAACTTAGAAGCCTATCTTAATATCGGCAAGAGGAACGGCTTGATCGCAACCTTCGTCAGTAGGAAGCGACGACTGCACACACGGCAGCACAATTCGGAACACAGATGTGTAACAAACAGCGCTGCACAAGAATCGGCTGAGTCGGTCGGGAGCACCTTTCAGTGCTACAATGGACCAACACAGGGGGCCCAAGGTATCAGCGACGTACTCAGAGTGAGGCAGCGGGTTAGAGACAGGGACCCAGCTCGGGGGACCCGAAGGCGGCCCGAAGCAGGGTCTGAGTTGTAAACACTTGTCTCTAGGTAGCGGCAGAGAGTGCGTGAAAAGGCGTGACCGGGTCCTCAAATGCACTCAATACCAGCTAATGTAGCCGAGTCTATTGGTACGGGGGAACCGCTAGATCAGCCAGCAGCACCATTTAGTGCTACAACTGAGTGATGCAGGGGAACCACGGATACCATAGACTTCTAGGCAAAAAACAGGGACCCAGCTCGGAAGGCCCGAAGGCGGCCCGAAGCAGGGTCTGAGTGTGTAGTGTGACTCTTACCTGTCTGTTCATGGCGGCAGAAAGTGCGTGAGAAGGCGTGACCGGGTCCTCGAACCGCACCCAACTGCCGGCTGGCGATACAAGAGGTAGCTGAGGGGTGCAAGGCTTTACAGGGTTGCACACTGCCAGTCTGGCCCTCTTTGAACCCAGGAACAGAGGAAACTGCTCTTTCTTTGAAGTGTGGGTACCGCCGGCTCCACTGTTTTTGGGAGCCAGCGGCGGAACAGTCACACACACACAACAAAGCCTCCACCTGGACCTCCACCGGGGGAAGGGAGTGGATTGGACCAACTCCAAGAGCATCCTTCTCCATCCCTGAGTGGCCCGCTCAGGAATGCTTTCGCTTTTGCTTGCCACCTGGCTTGGCAGCGCCTACTGTGGCCGGCTCCACGCTGAGGCCTGGCTGAAGGTTGCTGCGGAGGCCCAGCGGCAGCAGGACCGGCGGCAGGGGGACGCCCTCGGCGACAAGCAGGCGGAGGAACTACCACCGGCGGGGGGAAGCAGCAGCGAACCGCCGGGGCAGGATGTGCCGGAAGTCCTTCGTCTGCGCTTGGGCAGCAGAGAACTGTAGGGCGCAGTTCTCCACCGCATCGCTGATCAGCCCAACCTGGGAAGTTGGGGAGACCAGGAACCGAACCTTGTCCGCATCCGCCATATCACCCAGGTTGAGCCAACGATGGCGCTCCTGGACCACTAAGGTGGACATCGCCAGACTGATCGCGCATGCCACGACACTCCTGCCCCGGAGGGCGAGGTCGGATGTGGTGCGGAGCTCACCTATGAGCGCTCAGTCTGGGCTACCCTCATGCATGCCCATGAGTGCCCTGGCCTGATAGACCTGTAGCAGCGCCATGGCACGCAAGAGGAGGTGGTTTGCCAACAGGCTTTGTAAGCTCTGCCCATCAGAACGGATGAGAACTCACAGGCCTTAGGGGGAAGACGAGGGGCCCCCGTCCAAACGCAGCGGCCGCCGGACACAGGTGCACCCATTGGAGGGATAGCCTCGCAATCCTTCACTGCTACTCCGTCAAGGGTAGTGAGGGGGGAAAAGCTATTCAGGCAGTTTCTGGCAGAGAAAGGTGCCGTCCATGACCTGGTAAGCTCCATGCACTTCAGGAAAGAAAGGCACTGGGGTGGCGAGCTGAGAACCAGCGCGGTCCGTCCCAAGACACCAATCCATCAACCGAGACTGTTCGGGACACGGAGGATTCCAATCGAGCCCGACAGCCTTGGCGGCCGTTTCAGCATAGCTGACGTTTCTGGATCTGGTTCGGGCAACGTTACACTCCCAGAGGGAGATAACACAGCCGAGACATCATTTCCAGAGGTCAGCTCACCCTCCGATACTGCAACCGACATCTTGAAGGGAGGGACTTGTACTGAGACTTCGACCCCTCAATGCAAAACACAGGATGGCCCGTGTTTACGGAGGAGTGGATATCCGAAGTACGCGTCCTTCAGGTCCGACGCTGCAGACCAATCATAGGGATGAGCATTAGTAGTGCGTACTGTGTAGTAACTTGAACGGAGGCTTGAAAAAGGGCCCGAATCAAGCACACAGATCCCTGATGGTCTAACTCACTATAGTTTGAGTACAATGAAGAACAGGCCTAACTTAAAAGCCTATCTTAATATCGGCAAGAGGAACGGCTTGATCGCAACCTTCGTCAGTAGGAAGCGACGACTGCACACACGGCAGCACAATTCGGAACACAGATGTGTAACAAACAGCGCTGCACATGGGCGGGTGCCGGACGAACTGAATCTTCTAGCAAAGTCTGATGATACAAGAATCGGCTGAGTCGGTTGGGAGCACCTTTCAGTGCTACAATGGACCAACACAGGGGGCCCAAGGTATCAGCGACGTACTCAGAGTGAGGCAGCGGGTTAGAGACAGGGACCCAGCTCGAGGGACCCGAAGGGACCCAGAGGGAGATAACACAGCCGAGACATCATTTCCAGAGGTCAGCTCACCCTCCGATACTGCAACCGACATCCTGTCCCCTGGAGGTGCCCCGAATAAACAGCTGGTCAGTCCATTACAGAGGGACCAGCGTGCTCGACGGGGGGCGAGTGGAATGACATCTTGAAAAAGACGCAAACGCACCCGTGTTGCTCTTTTAGGAAATGGGACCCATTACCAGTATCGGAGCACACAGGGGAATGACCGTGGCAACACTGAACAGTGAACTGAAACAGTGAAGCACTCACTTTTCCGCCCTCTAACCAGCCATCAACAACACAGAAATTTGATGCTGTTAAAACAGCAGTTGAGAGCTGAAAGCTTGCAATCCAACGCTGCACTCATTGCTGTAGAACCACCAGCACTGGGAGAGTCTTCCTAGAAGAACACCGATACACTCGCTCGTTGTAAACAACAAAACTCTTCAGAGATATCGAGACCGATCGGCTCCGAAGCAAAAGACAACTGGTGCATGCATCCACTTCCATTTTTATACCCACGCTGCGGGGCGGGGCGGAGCGGGGCGGGGCGGGGCATGTGATGCGATTCACGCACGCCAATGTCCATTGGCTCGTTTATTTACAATACTCAAAGATGACAGGCTCCCTAGCGTGATCCCGATCAGTCTACACGTCGACTACATTGAACGTGCCCCACTGAAAGGGAACTGTCAGGGTTCAGAAAAAGAAGATTCAGTTTGCAGGGTAATACACAGTGTATTTGGAAAACAGGAGTTCAAGGGGGTAACAAACAGAAGCAAGGGCTTGACTGGGTCCACGGTCAATGACGGCCTCAGGTAGCAAAGACAAAGTCCGTGGAACGGTAACGCCCAGCCAAGAGCAGTCTGCAAAGGAGGTCAAGAATTATAGTGAATGAGACGGGGAGCAATGGACAGTGGTGGCAGGTGAGGCGGGGGGAAGGGGAAGGGATATGGCAGCGGGGAAGCCGGAGGTGGCAGAAAGATAAGCACAGTCCAGCAGCCAGGGAAACTGGGAGACTAGAAATAAAAAATAAAAAAGGAAAAATCAAGACAAAAACTGATCTGAAGGCAAGCCACAGGAGATAAAGTAAAAACAACTTTAAATAAATAAACAAAAATATATTAACTATGCCAAGACAAACTGTAGAAAAATGAAAGAGTAAATAAACTGGATAAAACTAAAAATCAAAACAAAGCTTGATAATAAGCAGAGCTCAAGACAAAGCAAAATAAATGCAAAATGCAACAAAAAAAACCTGAAGAAAAGTAAGGCTTGACTACATAACTAGACTACCAGGAAAGGCAAGATTAAAATATAGCTGCGAGCAGCGATTACGGGCCCAAGCCGGTGGCACCGCAACCCTGGTGCCTTTAGTTACCTAAAGGCATCGGGGTGGCGGTGCCGCCGGCTTTGGCCCTTCATCGCTGCTCGCAGCTATATATATTGCAGCGTTTATACGCCCACGTATAAATATAATTAATTATTATTCATAACGGATTATGTTATGAAAATATTAATATTTTAATTATTTTAATTATTTTCATAATTTACTGTAGCAGAATCAATAGTATGATCATTTTATCAGTTCATCCAATGAACAGAAAGCATAAACAAGTATTAACTCTAGGAAATATAATATCTTCCTGGCCAAGAAAGAATTAATCCCCAGCTAACAATAAATTAAGAAATAATCACGGGTAAAAGCATCGGTAACTTAGATCGAAGTTCAAGACAATAAAATGTGTAAACATAACACAAGTAATCTCTTTGTTCAAATACAAACAATACTTTATTGATTATATACTAACACATAAAACTAATATCTAACACAAACACACACACACACACACACATTCATACGAGTTGCAGAAGGAAAACGAGTAAGGAAAGATTAAGTTTTAAGAGTGAGTTTAAGAGTGAGATGATGAAATCCCAAGTTTATGCACTTATAAGACATGACCTGGAACGAACCATCAATCATTAATTTAACCCTTCTATCATTTCTTAGACAGGTTATTAAATTTATACCAATACACCAGTTCAGCGTTTAGTCTGGAGATACTTGCTTGTCTTTGCTTTTGGGGATTCCCTTTTGTTGCGTGAAAGGGGTTTTCCCGGTCCGTTCGTTGGCTGGTGTCCTTGTGCCTGGGTCTGTGGCGGCCAGTCACGTGGTGTGCTGGCGGAATGAAAGTCTTTGTTTGAAGCTGGCTTTGCAGAAGAAACGTGGCTCGAAATCTTGTCGCAAAACTTAACTTAGAACCGAGACTCACAACGGAAAATAAAGGAAAACTTAGAAAAGAAAAGACAACTTAGACGAGAGCAGTAAGATGGCTTGAATAAAGCTGTTGAACCCGTTCTTCTGATCTTAATTTGGGTTCTTTGTCTCTGCGTTTACATGGTTGCTAGTCTGATTGAGATCTTCATCTTTTTCTGCCCATCTCTCTTGAGAGTGGTAGCAGAGTGTTTCTTGGGGGTGAACCCAGAGATAGAGAGCAGAGTGCAGAGAGCAGAGAGAGCAGAGTTAGCTTTGTTTTGGGTCTAAGATTTTAAACTCAAAGTTTGTCCAACCTCCAAGGATGAGTTCTGGCCAATTAGACACTGGCTAACTTTAGGAGGTGGCGTTCTTTTCAGTTCTGATCGTAAATTATCTTATCTGGGGGGTTTCCTTACTAACAGAGAGAACAGAGGCCACAGTTTAGACATGATTTCTAATTAAAAGAAGATCAAAACATATTACACAGATTTCATTCCAGCCAACTTACTAGTGGTGTTCGTAAGATAGCATTGATATGAAACAGTACACACTTTCAGTCACACACCTATAATAATTATAACAATTACATGAATTATATGGGATCAAGGCATATTAAATGGACACATATATCGTAGAAACACATAGAATGATGTATGCTGTTTATAAGTCCATTGAAAATTGTTACTGAATGAGTTTTATGTATACTGTAGGAAAAATCTCAGTTTTCTGGTTTAGAGGGAAAAGGACTCTGTTTGTTCGTTCAGAGGTCCCAACGGGGAAGGGGTCAGGAATGTTGTGGGGGAAAACAACATCTGCTGGTATCGATCCGTCTTGCACACTATCGGTGTTGACCAGTTCTTCAGTTAACCAATAAAAGTCTTTGGTTACAGACTCTCTGGAGCCTGGGTGAGTTATGGCTCTGGGATGTGAAGACTCTTGTGTCAGACCTTGGTCTCTGTCTTTCTCTTAACCAATCAGTAATTTGGCAACAAAGCTAGCATTTGACCAGTTATGTGTTAGTGCTGGGGGCTCTTTTAAATAGCCCGACTGGTTGGCGCCTGGACCCCATGACAAGATTGATGAGGATACGAAGTCCTGACCAAATCTTCCTCTTTGTTCGGCAGGAAGTGGAAAGTTTGAATTAATCTTCTGGAAGAAGATTACTCTGTGTTTGGTTCATACTCGCAGTCGTTACAATATATATATATATATACATATATATATATATATATATAGATAGATAGATAGATAGATATAAAAAAGACAGAAACCTTATTACCTTATTCTGATTTTAAGATACACTCATATATTATAAATATTCCACATCCTCAACAAATCCATGGAATATTCAACAAATCCTTTAAATTTAATGTAAAAATAAAAATGAAAGTAAGCAGTGTTGGGCTCACATAACCCTCTCATTAAAATCAAAATGTTTCAGCATTTGCGATGTATTTGGATGCTAAACTATTCTTTATTATAGGCTTTGTACTTCACTCGTGTTCCAATATCGACAGAAAAAATCATCCTCTTCACACGTGCAAAAATGTGCTTGGAAACATCACAGTGGAGTGATGCTTACTGTGAATGGTACAAATTGTACTACTGACTATTTAAACAGAGCAGTGTAATTTTTATATGTTTGGTTGACTATTTTATTATTATATTTTATTAATGCTATAATGAACAGGCTGCAATGTCAAGATTGCAATGCACACACAGTGTGTGTGTGTGTGTGTGTGTGTGTGTGTGTGTGTGTGTGTGTGTGTGTGTGTGTGTGTGTGTGTGTGTGTGTGTGTATGTGTGTGTGTGGCGTGGGCGCGATTGAACAGTGGAGACATAAAAACATACTCCATCATTTTGTTCATACAGGACATCATTCAAACTGCAAAGTGTTAACTTATATTTGTGTACACTCGCAATAAAACACAACATTGTGCTGTTGTAAAATAAATTCAAGCAATCCGCCCCCGAAATGGCGCTAATTTTAAAATTAAACTAAAATGCTCACGGCTGCACGGGCATTCATAACGGTGCGTGTCCACGGCGAGGAACGAGCAGAGAAGAGCGGACGTTTTTTAGTTCATTCCTACTTCCATAGGAATTCATTGAAAACGCTCGCTCTGCTTTATCAAAGTTTATCACCATTATCAATGTCAGTGCGGACAAAAATATTTTACTTTCGTTTTTAAGTTAGCGATTCAAAAGCCCCCAGCGGTGTCACATGTCGATTAACTAAAATATTCTCACTGTCACATGACTAGTATATTTTTATATATATACAATAGGCCTACCTGATTTTGAACACAAGAGGGCAGTATAGCCCTATGACTTGACTTTTTTTTACTAATACTGTTTTTAAACTTAGAATAAAATTAGAATAAAATTCTTTTTAAAAAAAGAATAAAACGGGTTTAGTTGTGATATTTGTATACTTTTATCTAAAAAGAAATGGTGTATAATTACATTTTTAGAAGAAATTAGGCTTTTAGTGTTTCCTTTTTGGACATTACTTTAATCCCTCACAATAGCAAAACTGTTTGAGATGTTTAATATCCGTTCACAATTTAGAATCTTTAATGTATTTTCATCATGTTCAAAAAGTTTGGTGTGAATAAAATAAACCACTTAGGAGGAGTAGCTAAAAACTCAGAGTCTGAAATATCCCAAAAATCCACATTCAAACCAAAATATCTGACTTCCTTGTCCGGCTCGTTGAGACCAATGTACGTACTGATTTTTGTAACTGTACGTAAAACTAACCCCCCCACTTTTGTCAAAAGCATTTTGAAAGTGACACACTTCCTGCTGCCAGTTGGTGGCGCTATAACTTTGACTCACAATAGTTACATCCATGTGATCGGCCTCTTACCACGAACACACTGCTGAAGTTTCATCATGATCAGTTAATGTATGCAGAAGTTATACCACTTCGTGTTTCTCTTTACTCGCCATAATTTCGTTTCCTCGCCACGGCCAAACCGTTCGAGATATCAAAAATCCGTCCGCAATTTAGCATCCTTAATGTCTTGACTTCATGCACACCGAGTTTGGTGGGGATTGGATGAATTCTCTAGGAGGAGTACATCAAATTCCACAGCATGCGTTTCCAAACAACCCATAATAGCCGACTTCCTGTTGAGCTGGCGTAAAATTGACTGAGGGAAAGTTGTTCGGCCCGATGAGATCTATATGTGTACCGAGTTTCATATTAATTCATGCAAGCATGTTTGATATATGGACCAAGTTTTCAGACCCCGTTCAAGGGGGCGCTGTTGAGCCCCCCTGCCATGCCCGTTTCTGAAACTTTTCACATGTCTACTGGCTAATAAGTGTGATGTGTCTGTCGAGTTTCATCCAATTTCAAGCATGCTAAGAGTCTCAAAAGCATCCGAAAAGAATATTAAAGTTTGAAGCGTTGCCACGGCAACAGTATCTAAGATATCAATAATCCTTTCACAGTTCTACATCTGCCGTGTGTTTACAGAACTAAGGAACAGAACTACTAATTATTTGGATCAGTATTCTAAAGTGAAGATCATAGGAACACAGTTGTAATGACCAAAGTGTTACCAAATCCATCGGAAGGAATTACTATTCAAAATCTTACAAAAATCTCAAAAGCTTAAAATGACTTTAGTCAATATTAGGTAGTTATCATGTTTTTCACTTTAGAATACTGATCCAAATAATTAGTAGTTCCTTTAGAATGATGTAGTAACACTTGAGTCATTGTTAGTGGGTTACCATTACCTTTTATTATAAATTATGCATTATTCATGTTAATTATGAACCTGTATATAGTAGTTCTCTGCGAGGTATGACATTTTTTTTAGTTATTGATTAGCTAAGAATTAACTACTACATTCATCTGAGCGCTATTACTTACTAATTTGTTAATCAGAGTTTCTTGTTAGTTAGTAGTTACTAGAACGTTAATAGTGCGTTACTCGTTTGTTCCTGTGTAATTATTAATTAATGAAGGAACAGTATTCTAAAGTGTTACCCACTAGGGTATTAATAAACTATTTAAAAAATGTATTCGCTATTTTTTCCAACACATTCATAATAATTACTTTTGCCAGTGCTTTGCGGCAAGCTTTATGTGTGCGCTTGAGTGCGGAATAGGTGTGCCGTTGATTTGGATTAATGCATATGGAAACGCGGGTGGAATGAGCCATGGTAATGAGATTCTTTCACAAGATTTACTGACTACTTCTGACACAGATGTAAGTTACAGTTCACAGCGCACTCACCAACAGTGTGGCATTCATGAAAACAGACTTTATATTAGGTTGATGCTGCTGATAGGCGCTCTTGCTCCAGCATTGAATGGCAGTTTTCGGACGTGCGATGAGCGTGTGAGCTACCTCTAAACAACTGATGTTGCAAACGTAACTTCACGCTCTATACCAAGGAGTGCGTAACTGAACAACCAATAAGCGACAAGAACACAGAGGTAGTTAAGGGACTTAAGGGGCCAGGTTATTACCCCTCTTTTAGCAGTACTGGGTCCCTTCAGTACAAATAACCCAGTAACAGTAACTAAAACAGTAACAAAAAAATTGTACATGTAATAATGAACATTAAGGAGAAAGGGTTCTATTTGCTTCTAGTTCCAAAAAATCGTCAAAAGCATTAACTCTGAAGTAATAGTCCATAACTACTTGTACTTAACTGAAGCCTGGAACACAGTAATTTTTCTTTTCTGTTTTAGTTATTGTATCTTGCGGGCTTCTGAATTTATCTTCCTTTTTGTGTTCTCTCCATTGTCTTTTCTTAATCTAGTTTGGACATCAGACTAAGATCTTTTTCTTTTTGCCTATGTTGACGAGCCATTGGCTGCCATTTTCTTCCTTTGTCCTGGTTCTCCTTGAGCTCAGGGTCAGAAGAAATGGATTCTGTTTCACTACTGTACTGGGTTGCAAGCTGTTCTGGTTCAAGCTGAGGTTATTGAATGATAGGATCTGGCTCATTTGGCGCTTAACCCATGCTGGAATCACCTCACAGTCATATGGTTTGAGGCGATCATGACTCATGATTCTCGTGTCGTAACCCCTGAACCTCAAAGTACAGGTTCACAACAGGCAGATATCACAAATGGCCCTTTTCAAGGTGCTTGGAGTTTTTGAGCTGTTCGGAGGTGCTCTCTGGCACTGCCATGTGCTTCTCTTAAGCCTTTTTCCAAGTTGTACAGGAAGTCTGGAACTACAGATCTTGAGGTTGGTAGACTTCCCTTCCGAGCATCAGCCTATTTGGTGTGAATCTGGTAGCTGTATGCTGGGGGCTACGGTACGCTGATGTAAAGAGAGGAAGATGCTCATCCCAGTTTTTCTGATTCGGATTCACATAACAGCAGATCATTTGAAGGAGTGTATGGTTGAACCGCTCAACTTGAACAGGCCGTCCTTGTTTTTGTGATCTGCAAGAAACTACAAACATTCTTGAATAATGAACTTTCAAAGTTGTGACCCTGGTCTGTGTACAGTTCAAGTGGTACACTAAAATGGGAAATTAACTCCTAAACTAGTGTCCTAGCTGTAGTTTCTGCCCCTTGGTTTGGAACAGGAAATGCTTCCACCCATCGAGTGAATTGTTCAATGATGATGAGATCATACTTGTTTCCAGAACTGGACACAGGAAATGGACCCAGTATATAGAGATGGATCCGATCCATTGGGGGCCCTGCTTGGTAATTTTGAAGCTTGGTTCTCTTAGTAGGTCCTACAACTTTGCAAGCATTGCATGTACATCTTGTTGGAAATTTTATTCCTTCATCGAAGCAAGACCAGGAGACTTGAGATGGATCTTATAAGCAGAAGAGATTTATTCTTCCGAGTCTGTAGTTCATCAAGTCTAATCTAAAAAAAGTTGCCTTGCACTTTTATATACATTTAGGGGGAGGGATTTACATTGAGGTTGAACAAAGCATGTAAATTAAGTATACAGGTTAAGGAACCGCCCTAGACTCCAGCGTGTTACCAGTCTCAATCCAATCAGCATAACTATTCAAACGCATATATGCTAATCCAATCCGCCCAACCATTCAACGTCTGGGCCAGGGGCTCCGAGAGCCATTAAAAGACTTACAATAGAGAAAAAACAGGACTGGCAGAAACTGTTGATACCATTATCTTAACCTAACCTTAAAATGCTAACTTCAATGTACTCAACTTTTACTGTTGCAACCTAAATTAAACATTTAATAAATGTGTAATACAACAATCTCCACCCATGCCATACCAGTAAAAACTCTGGGTCGCTCCAACATCTTACCTTCTCCCAAATGGCCAGACTGCGGTGAGTTATGGCAGGCTTGCAACACTTCAGCTTGCATTGAGGATTTAACTAGCAGCAGCAGGGAGGGACTGAGTCCTCAAGGCCTCTCCCAACAATAAAAGAGAACACCTTGATGTAATTCAACTTGCGGTTTTAAGTGTTTTAACTCCTCAGATGTAAATTGTGTTCCATTGTCTGTGACAATTTGCTCCAGAAGTCCATATGCCGCAAACAACCTCCTCAGTCTTGCGCTGGTAGCTTGATCATCCTCCAGCCACTTCGAGTATGCATCCACAAGTATCATAAATGTGTGTCCTAGAAAAGAACCAGCAAAGTTATGTGTAGTCTTTTCCAGCTTGACCTGGAAATTCACAAGGGTGTAACAGAACCTGACGTGGAGCCTTTTGTTCCATCTGGCACAGCTCACAGGCTCTGCTAACCTGCTCCAGATCTGTATCCACTTTAGGCCACCACACATACTTGCGGGCAAGAGTTTTCATCTTTACTACCCTTTGATGACCGACTTGCAGCTCTTTCAGCACACTTTTTCTCAGTTTATCAGGTATTATCACCCTGGTGCCCCAGAGCACGCATCCTCTCTCTGCAGACAATTCATATCTGTGTGAGTGGTAAGCTTTCAAACTTTCATCCACATCCATTGGCCAACCCTCCATGACATACTTCAGGACTTTGGATAACACCTTGTCTCTGCGTGTTACACGTGCCACCTGGTCCGCATTCAAGGGAGCTTGTTCAAATATTTTCTGACAAGGCGGCTGTGTCCACATCAATCGTGTCAGGCAGGGGAACACGCAAAAGGCCGTCTGCATTACTGTGTTTCTCTGAGGGACAGTATTCAATATGGTGGTCATAAGCTCAAAGGATGATTGCCCATCTTTGAATCCTGGCCGCTGCCATGGTGGGTAGACTTTTATGCTCTCCGAACAAAGTCAACAAAGGTTTATGGTCAGTCACCATCTTGAATTTCCTTCCCCACAAATATTGTTGATTTTTTTTTTACCCCGAAGATGAGCGCCAACCCCTCTTTTTCTATTTGTGAATTCTTTTTCTCCGCATAATGTACCAGAACCCTTCCGTTCATTAGCAAGTCTTTACATTTTTCAAAAGCTCTTTGCTCTGACTGCTTCCATTCCCACGGTACGTTATCTCTCAACAGTCTGTAGAGGGGAGCTGCCACTGTACTTTGTTTGGGCAAAAAACATCCATAATAGTTGACACTCCTTCACACAGGTGGGTGCTGGTGCATCCCAGATTGCAGCAACTTTGTCTGGAGATGGATGAAGGCCCTGGCTGTCTAGCACAAATCCTAGATATTCAATTAGCTTTTTCACAAACTCACATTTGGACTTTTTCTGTCACAGTGTCTGGTTTGTGTTTCCCCGGGTGTCCACTAGAGGTCTCTCTCCCTTACTGTCACCATTCATTCTGGAACTGCATTTCCCATGATCCTTTGTCTGTTCTCATCACTCATCATTGCACGCAGCTGTTTCCCATTACATTGTTTAGTTCTGTGTATAAATATCCTGTCTGTTTCAGTCCATGTCACGGAGTCGTTGTTATTCGTCACTACACTTCTGGTGTGTGTTCTAGCCTGTTTCTTGGTTTGTTTATTGTGTTTGGATTGCTAAAATGGACTTTGAACCCTGCCTGGATGACTATGAATTGGATTGCCCTAATAATAAATATGCTGCATTGGGATCTACCTGTTTTCCCGTGTGTTCCCGTGACAGAACGACTCCGTCAACAAATAGATCCAGCAGTATGGACTTTCGTGGATCTTCCCCAACCGCCGAGAGGGAGAGGAGGCAGCAGAGGGGGAATTCACAGGTTGAAGAGATTCCCCCCTGTATGAAAATGTTTCAATGCCTTGCATTATGGGCCCGCCAGACTGAGGAGCCATGGCGGTCAATTCCCCTGAGCACCCTTCCACCGATGACAGAGAATCTTTTAGGGGAACCCGTCTGGCCAAGTTTTCGGGGACTCGTGGAGGCCGCAGGAGAGGAGGTCCTAGAGGTGAGCCCCGGAACCGCTCTCCACTTCGGTCTTTCTCCGACCATGGCCCGGTGATGCTCAGCCCAGGGGCCTCATTTATAAAGCTTGCGTACGCACAAAACGGGGCAGAAAACATGCGTACGCCAGTTCCTGCGCAAAAGGTGGGATTTATAAAGAAAAACTTGACGGGAAAATGTGCGCACCTGCACGCAAACTCTGACCCATGCATACGCACATTTTGGAGATGGAGCACTTTGGCGACACCGATGGTGAGCTGGAGTTAAATGTATTTTTGGTCACTTTTATACAGAAAATCTAAAGAAAATTAAACATATACAGAAAGATTATACAAATACAATTTCAATCACCAAGCCTGTCACTTGAAGCAAATATCCATTCCTTCTTAAATGTCCGCGGTAGCGAGCGTGTTGAGCCGTTTAGTGAAACTGACGCAAATAACAGTTTAAATAAATAAAATACTTCTGATATAAACATTTATATTAAATATGCCATTCAAATTAATGGAGTTAAACACTTAAACATGAAATCATTACTGAAGTTACAACATTTTTTTTAATTCAATCATTAGAAATATTTGTTGTGGATGCGATTGTTTTTGAACACTTTTCCTGTGGCGTGCTTTAATGTTTTAACCACCAGATTGTCTGAGAAAATAGTTTCGTGCAAATAATGCCCAAGGCCTATCTGTTTCCATTAAAAATATAAATCAATTAAAAATACAATTCGGCAAGTGGAAAAGATTGAGAAAAACTTTCTCTGAAATGTATTTTACACTATTTGATTTATGTAGGCTATTCAAAAACAAGGCAAGGATAGACAACTACTTGATTTGTATTAATGTAATGTTTCTTGTACCGTTTATATCATTTGCATATGATTATCCATCCACGTGATAACGTTTAAGTTATCACGTGGATGAATAATCATATGCAAATGATATGTAGATGAGGATCTGCATAGTAAAACTAGGCGTTGTAAGCTCCATATATGGTTATTTCGGGGTGGAGACGCATGTACGCACAATCTTCCGCTGACTGGGATTTATAAAGTGAATTCTGCGCAGGTTCTGGCGTACGCACGGTTTTATAAGTCTGAATATTTTTTTGCGTACGCCATTTTTGGCTTTTGTGCGTACGTACACTTTTAGTAAGGTTCCTACGCACAGTTTTATAAATGAGACCCCAGAGCTCCCTTCGCCGCTGGTCCTGTCCAGCCCGGAGCCTGCACCTCGCCATAAAAAACGGCGGAGGAGGAGGAAGACTTCCTGCCTCCCCAGTGAACCAGAGGCCATCCTGGTGGCCGTCCCCGTGCAGCCCGCTGTTGTTCCGGAGGCCGTCCCCGTGCAGCCCGCTGTCATCCCGGAGATCGTCCCGGAGCTGCCCACCATCAGTCCTGCCACGGCCAAGAGGGCTGTCTTCCTTTTTTATGCATTGGCAGTATTGCATGCATGGAGGAGACACAGGAGTTCTGCCGATCCAGAGACTGTTCAGGTCACGTCTGCCGATCCAGAGACTGTTCAGGTCACGTCTGCCGATCCAGAGACTGTTAAGGTCACGTCTGCCGATCCAGAGACTGTTAAGGTCACGTCTGCCGAGCCAGTGTCTCCGGACAAGATGGCCGCCGTCGAACCTGTGCCTCCGGACAAGATGGCCGCCGCCGAGCCGGTGTCTGTTCCTGAGCCGATGTCTATTCCTGTGCCTGAGCCGATGTCTATTCCTGTTCCTGAGCCGATGTCTGAGCCAGTGTCTGTTCCTGAGCCGGTGTCTGTTCCTGTACCTGAGCCGGTGTCTATTCCTGTGCCTGAGTCAGTGTCTGTTCCTGTTCCTGAGCAGGTGTCTGTATCTGTTCCTGTTCCTGACTCTGTGTCTGTTCCTGAGCCGGTGTCTGTCCCTGTTCCTGAGCCGGTGCCTGTTCCTGAGCGGGTACCTGTTCCGTGGCCACCCGAGGGGTCGTCTCCGCCGTGGCCGCCCGAAGGATCGTCTCCGCCGTGGCCGCCCGAGGGGTCGTCTCCGCCGTGGCCGGCCGAGGGGTCGTCTCCGCCGTGGCCGCCCGAAGGGTCGTCTTCGCCTTGGCCGCCCGATGGACTGTCTACTCCGTCCTGGCCGCCTGAAGGGTCGTCTCCGCCCTGGCCGCCCGATGGACGGTCTGCTCCGCCCTGGCCGCCTGAGGGAAAGTCTCCGCCCTGGCCGCCCGATGGATCGTCTGCTTCGCCCTGGCCGCCCGATGGGTCGTCTGCTTCGCCCTGGCCGCCGGCTAAGCCATAACCCCCTGTTTCTGTTCCCCTCCATGGACCTCCATGGATTTTCACTCTCAAGCCATTCTCCTGGAGTCTTTGCAGCACTGCCTGTAGCCTCTGCAGATGTTCATGTTCTGTCCTTCCAGTGACCAGTATGTCATCAAGATCTCTCATGATGTTCTCCATAATTCTTTGAAAGATTGAGGGTGCTGAACTGACACCAAATGGTTGTCTATTGTAGACAAATAATCCTCTGTGTGTGTTGCTGGTTAGCAGCTGTTTGGACTCATCATGAAGAAGAACCTGCTGGTACGCTGAAGCCAAGTCAACCTTAGAAAACACAACTCCTCCAGTCAGTGTAGCCATCAACTCCTCAATCCGAGGTAGTGGGTAAAAGTTTCTGTAGTAGCTGCTTGATTCACAGTTAATTTATAGTCTCCACACAGTCTTATGGTTTTGTCTTTTTTTACCACCGGCACAATGGGTGCTGCCCATTCACAGTTTTTTCCAGTTCAAGGTGAGCTTTTGTAGCCAATTTCTGCCACATAGAGCTGACCCCTCCCCTTTTACTTCTATTATGGGTAGCAATTCACATTGTTTTTCATAGCTCACATTATCTTGAAGCTGTTCCAACACAGGCATAATCTCTCCTGTGTACGTTTTAAGCTTGATTCTGGCGACCTCTAGTGGCTCTTTTGAGAACGCAGCTTGGAATAGTTTCTCAGAAATTATACTCACGGCCGCGCCAGTATCAATTTCCAATTTCTTTGCCATTTACTTTAAATGTCTCTATGAATGACTTTTTGCGGTTCTCGTCACTTAGTAGCGAAAACATGGGCAACTCAGCTTCCTCTACCCCCACATACTTAATGGTTATGTTATGTTTTTCTCCACATAACGTTTACATTTCCCAGCTTCCATTTTTCCTCTGCAAGCTCTTTTCATGTGGACAGTTTTCCCACAATTATGGCATTTTGCATCCTTGAAATGACATTCCTGAGGGCTGTGATCTTTGCCATGACATCTATAGCACTTCTTCCCTCTCTGATTGGAATGTCGCGCTGCTTTCGCTCACGCATCCACTTTATGCACTACACCCGAGTGCGAGTCAAGACCTCTCAGCTGCTGTGTGTCTTTCTCCGCCATCTCCATACTCAATGCGATCTCAAAAACACGTGCAAATGACAGATTAGATTCTGACAACAGTCGCCGTACTGTCTCAAATGCAAAACTTGCAAGCATACAATACATCACAACATGAGTTTAGAATGGCTTTTTGATTGTTTGGATTTATTTACAACACAACATAATCCAAAGATACACAACGAAGGTCAAAAAGGCACATTATTAAGCACAATAATCTAAACAGAGAGTCTCGAACATTCACACACCTTTGTGCAATTTCTAAAACAGTTACCATTTAACATACCTTTCATTTCCAAGGAGTTTGCTTTTTCATTTTACCATGTTTGTGTACGAAAGGAACACGTCAGTACACTACACTAGAGAAAAAATATGGATTATCAAATGTTTTCAGACATTATGAAATGAGATTGGAGTAAAAACAGATCCTAATGTTTGGTGCGGTTTGCTTTTCAAATGCACATCGCGACCCAAACTCACAGCGCTCGCAGAGACCATTTCCTGAAGCGATCGAGTCCCTCCTCGAATCATTATTGTTACCACATTATAAAACATCTATGTTTGAACAGATATCCACAAACACAGTATTTCATAATAAACACCGGTCTATAAAATATAATATTCATCATGTTAGTGTAAACACTCATACTAGCCTATTTTTAAACCATGCTATGTTTTATATTAAAGAGCATAAAAAAGCATTTAAAGGTTGCCTACCTGTCTATAGTTCAGGGTTTCTCAAACTCGTTCCTGGAGGGCCACTGTCCTGCACAGTTTAGCTCCAACCCTGATCAAACACACCTGAGCAAGCTAATCATTGTTTTCAGGATCACTAGAAACTCACAGCTAGGTGTGTTTGATCAGGATTGGAGCTAAACTGTGCAGGACAGTGGCCCTCCAGGACCGAGTTTGAGAAACCCTGCTATAGTTTAGATTTCAACATGTTTCCGTCGATTTCATACATTTTAGTCTAGCAACAGTTCAACTACTAATGTGAAGTTTATGCAACAATAACACTAACTCTTATAATTCAGAATACATTTCTTACCTTAAAATCTTTCTTATCTTCAAATCATGTTCTAGGTAAATCCAATGTAAGCTCACAGCGTGTCTTCCAAACTCAGAGAAAAGCAGAGGACTGGTGAAGTTTGATTCTTTGTTTTAGAGGTAATGAGGGCGTTTACAGGGTCACGTTCCTTCACGTGGACGATTTGCATGTGAATCTTGTTGGTTTCATACAAATTACTTAAACAGAGAATATTTGTTTTCGTTTTGAATTAGATAATTTAAAAGTACACACTTAAATGTTTATAAAGATATATTGCTTATGTCTGTGTGACAAGTATTCGCTGAGTTTTGTTTCAGTTAAGAGACGTGCTCCAGAAAAAAAAATTCACGGAGACGGAGAGGCAGAAAGCACATGTTTATTTTACAAAAGCACAATGTTTTGTTTTGATTGTAAGTGGACACATAAAAAAGTAGACATCTTACAGATTCTTTTTTCATATTTCTTTTTTTCTGTACGACCATAAATGGAGTAATTTAAGTCTATTGTGATACTATGTGAAGAAAATCCAGCAAAGCACGGCGGCGTGTTTGTCAGCCCCTAAGTGTTAAGGAAAAGAGTAGCAGCCATTTATCACCCCGTTTGATAGGTATGCCTTCAAACTTCTCCCATTTGGGATCACAAGCGCCCCAGAAAGCTTTCAAAGAAAAATGACAGCGACATTACAGGGGTTTGAGGGGATGGCAATTTACATGGATGATTATCTGGTTTTCGGAGAAACAGAAAAAGAACATAATAAACGACTCAAAGTACTTAAAGGACAAGTTTGGTATTTTACACTTAAAGCCCTGTTTACAGATCGTATCTGATGAAATAGAACAGTTAAGATAAAAATTTGGACACATGCTCCTGTCCCGAGAATTTTAGGTTTATTTCGCTTTTGTGGACCTATTTTGCCAAACGCGTCACACCCGTGATTCTTCCGTTGAGAGCTTGAATAATAGACACTCCAGCCCAGTTGGTGGCGATAATGCACCTTTGCCAATTGCAAGCAAACCACGGGCATTTCATTGAATACACAGAAGAAGCAGAAGAAGAAGCGGCGGAGTAATATCGTAAAGGTGCTGCGGTCTCACAGCACGTCCTATTAAGTCAATGGAGTTGGACAAAAACTACGATAAAACCTGTTGGAATGCATCTTTTTCGGCGATTTTTGATGGAACATATCAGTGAACACCCCCTGACCACTCGGTGAGTTTCACGTCTTTGTAAACGAAAGTTTAATGTGTTTTTAGGACGGAATCTTCCAGTGCATATAGACAACCATTGTGGGGGTGGTGGGGGGAAGCGAAATAAACCTAAAATTCTCGGGACAGCAGCATGTGTCCAAATTTTAATCTTAACCGTTCTATTTCATCAGATACGATCTGTAAACAGGGCTTTAAGTGTAAAATACCGAACTTGTCCTTTAAAGTCATGGAATCGGCCAAACTAAAATTGAACAAACAAAAATGCATGTTCAAACAAAATCAAATTCGCTTCTTGGGCTACATCATCGATGCACAGGTGGTGAGGCCGGACCCTGGAAATATGGACAGTATCGTTAACTTTCCAGTACCTTAGAATGCACATGAACTCAAACGGTTCCTAGGAATAGTAAAATACTTAAGGAAATACATTCCTAACTTAGCCACTGCTGGACAACCTCTGTATGAAAACCAAAGTGGTGTAGAACTGGGGTCCAAGCCAAGAGACAGCCTTTCAGAGAGTAAAAAACAAATGCTATGATGTGCGCTCCTGTCCTCACTGTTTATGATGCCAGCAGACCCACATCAGTTTCTGCAGATGCAAACAGCTATGGAGTGGGAGGCATCCTGCTTCAAAAATATAATGGTGAGTGGAGACCAGTGGCATTCTGTTCAAGGTGCCTAAGTAATGCTGAAATGAGTAATGCACAAATAGAGAAGGAGTGTTTGGCGGGGGTCTGGGCCTGCGAACGGTTTGAGAAATATCTGTGTGGGCTAGAAAGCTTCAGATTAATATCAGACCCCACAAACCCCTTGTCCCACTCGTCAACAGTAAAGACGAAAGAGGAAGGAAATCATGGATAGATCCCAAGATGTTCATCAAGGCCTACATAGGTGTCGTAAAAGTGCTGATCAGGCAGTTTGGTGGCCTAACATCTCACAGGACATTAAACCGCATGTGCAGGAGGGCTCATACTGAGTCGAAACAAGGGCAGCACAGCGAAAGGAACCGTTGTCCAAGTGAATTACC
Source organism: Leuciscus leuciscus (assembly GCF_965113295.1). Taxonomy (NCBI): domain Eukaryota; kingdom Metazoa; phylum Chordata; class Actinopteri; order Cypriniformes; family Leuciscidae; genus Leuciscus; species Leuciscus leuciscus. The sequence continues at coordinate 13,691,157 of NC_138729.1, forward strand.
CTGTAGGCCCTGGGAGAAAATAGCCATTAGCCTGTGTGAACACAATAAATGCCATTACCTGGTAATATCAGATCCAGATCCTGTCACTTCTTTCTCCCTCAACCAGCCAAGTGATTAAAAAACTCAAAGCCACCTTTGCCCGTTTCAGGATCGCACGCGAGCTGAGAATTGACAATTGCCCACAGTTTTCTTGTAAAGAATTCAGAGACCTTCATGTTACTTCGAGTCCACACTTCCCACAGAGCAATGTCCATGAGGAGAGGGTGGCCAAGAACATTCTGAGACCGAAAGACTCTCTGCTGGCTCTCATGTCTTAAAAAAGGTCAGAAATGCTGATACTCTAGCAGAAGGTAAACAAGAATTCTTCTACAATCACAGAAATTAAGTAAGAAACTTACCTGCGTTAAGTCAAGGAAACGCTGTCCGTATCAGATTGGACGAACAAAAAGCCTGGACCAACCAGGGGACCATTCAAGGTTCTTTTTCCACACCAAGGTCTTATGTAGTAGAAACGACAGAAGGAAAGCTGATCAGGAGAAATCGTCGTCACCTTCAGAAGGAGCTCACTCCTTCAGTAAACACGAGAATGCACAGAGGAACCTGAATGCAGGGATCTTATGGATTTCGATGGAATTAGTGCACATACACAGGGACAGGACACCCCACCTTGACACAAAATGCACCTACACAGACGCATGCTGATCTTACAGATGCCATCTCATCAGGGCATGTACAGCAGTCACAGTCAGCCACAGTAACCCGCTCATGGACAGTGTTAAGGCTGTGCATAGACAGAATTGATCATTTTATAAATGTATTACTTTATACCATAAATGGGACTGTTACATTTTGAACTGAAAAAAAGTTAAACTGAACTGAAAAAAAATGTTTTGAAGAGAAAAGTGTTTTCATGAAAGTAATGCTGTTATGCATTAGCTTAAAGTAGCCCATTGAGAAAGAGAGAGAAAAGAAACGTACCCAGAGTTAGAGACACTTAAGAGAGAAGTGGTAAAACAGTTTTTAAAAAACACGTGTGGACTCCTTTATTTTCATGACAGTGTTGGTGGATTTTGACACCTTAAAAGACAGGCTCAAGGGTTCCCTGAAGGAGTTGGGATGCTTCTTCTGCCCAGTATGCAAATATTTGCCTTTGGAAAGTATGTCTGTATGCAGTCTATTTGTATAACACCTTTCTTGAATCACTTTGCCAATAGTGACTTAATTAAGCCAAGATACTGAAATTGTATCTGTAGTCTGTCATACCCTTCTATAGGCAAAACCTCTCCATCAGCTGAATGCACCACCACTGGCGAGTCAATGGCACCTCCTCCTAAACACACACACACAAATAAAAAATAAAAAATTGACACATACCAGTAGTTTGATGGCATACTTTTATGAAAACTTACCTCTGTGAATGTTAATGGACAGCATACTGTTAAATACAAATAACACTGTAAGACTTTGATTTTATTATCTAACAGCTTTGACAAATTAAACATTCTTACCATCAGCACAGAAACAGCACAGTAGACAACACAGAAATTCTCTGTATACTGTTGAGGAAGAAACTGTAAAAGGAAAAGTGCATCCACAGTTAGTTTTATAAACAACTGCTTGTGTAAACATGTATACTGTACATACATACTTAAATTAGCTTTACACAATTTCAAAATTTAAAACATACCCCAATGTCTCTTCCTGTTTTTTTCAGTCTAGGATCCTGGGTTTCAATGTGTCTGGCATTCCAAAGTAAACACAAAATACATCATGTGAAATTAAATGATCAGTTCTGTAGCCTGAAAACAAAAGTTCACACACACGTGTACACACGTGTACACACCCGCAGTACAAATCGTGACCGTGACGTCATTGTCGTAAAAACGTTGGCGATGACAGAAATTGGCAGCAATTTCGCACATGCACAGAACAGAGTTTTTGCACATGCGCGGTACAAATCATGTTTCCGGTACGGATCGAGTAGTGACAGCTACCTCTAAACAACAACTGACGTTGCAAACGAAACTTTACGCTGTATACTAAGGAGTGCGTAACTGAACAACCAATAAGTGACAAGAACACAGTAGAGGTAGTTAAGGGACTTTTACTTACAAGTCTTTACTTTTACTTTTAGTTAAGGGCCAGGCTACTACAATATATTCAACCCCCTCATATTTAAGTAGTTAAATTAATATAAACGTACCATTAGTCGACTACTGGCTTAAATGAACGACTACTAGTCGACTAAAAAATCTTTAGTTGGCGGGCAGCCCAAGTTAAATCTGATTCTGTTGCACAGAACTGAATGAAGAAGAATATATTAATATTTAATATTATTTTAATATATTTTCTGTCCAATTTTGGTGTGCTATAGACCTTATGCACCCGAGAAACGAGGGCGCCGCCATCTTTAGAATATTGTCTTTGAACTTCCGTTTTTGCAGTCGCTCTGTATATTTCTATGGCATTGCTGTCCAGGAGTAATTAGCTTTTGAAGTGGATTTAATTAATGTAAAGTTAACTAAAGTTATCATGAGGATTGTAATGTTTAAAGCAGATGTCATAACAAATGTCAGTAGACCGGGAAGATTTTAAAACGAGCCGTTCATTCATAAATACGCAAGATCGCTGTGAAAATACAGACCGGAAGTCAAAAGACAACAAGCACAGCACTGAAAAGGGGCAGGGCTACATAAGGTCTATACTTTAAATAAAAGTGTGGATATCAAATGGTCCTACCTTCTTTCCTTTGACTCCACCCATTCAAAGAACATGGACATGGATGGGGGAGGGGGGGATGGTACGACCGTTTGATTGACGCACTTACTGTCCAATGATTCTAGGTGGTCTTGGAAATGATTGGCTGGAGTTTTTCGAATCCTGCCCGTTCCACAGATGATTAAATTGCTTAATTTTTATTTCAGTGCTTCTAACTCAGTGGCTGTAAGTGGGTTAGGAAAGTGATTTTGAAAAAATGGCCAAAAAAGAGAATTACATACCCCACCTTTAATTTTATTGGCTTGTATTTTTTGAATTCAGTAAAATTATTGAATTTAATTAAACAGTCTAATAATAATACAATAATACAAAAACTTATTTAAAATAAGAAATTAATAACTTAGAAAAAAGTAATTTTTGGTTTCAGTTTTCGGCCAAGTGCATTCAGAATTTTCGGTTTTGGATGAGAATTTTTATTTCGGTGCATCCCTACCTAAGTAATAATAATATGTTTTATATATACAGGGCTTGACATTAACCTCTTTGCTCAACAGCCACTGTGGCTAGTGGTTTTCCAAAGTTACTAACCACTCAGCATTTTCACTGGCCACAATTTTGACATCGATACCATGGGGGAAAACTGACATATTAAGGTTGTCACTTTAAGACCTGACGCACAGCCCCATATACTGTTTTATATAGCCAATATACTTGGCTTTATGTGCGCGCTCTTTGGGTGTGAGCACAAAATCTGCGAGAATGAGTAAAATAATGCGCAATACGTGCAATCCCTTGCCGAAATATCAAGCCCTGTAACACCAACAATATTCATCTTTTGGCAAATGAAACGAGTGATTGAAGGGAGGCAGGTTTGTGTGTCAACTCGCTACCGGAGACATGAGAGAGCAAGAAAGCGCAGCTGTTATCATGTATCTATTCTGTGGAAAATGAGTGGAAGCGTTTCAGACATTGCAGTATCGCTATGTATCGAAAAATCTATATTTTTGAAAACACTACATTGCACTTTTTAAAAGACAAGAATTGAAAAATTTATATTATATACAATTCCGGGTGGATTGGCGAGTGTTAATGTCAAGCCCTGTATATTAGTTAGGGAAAGGTAGGCTTTTTTTTTTGGCAATCTGCAAAAAAAATTCTTACCAATAGCTTTTTTTACCATGTGTTCCTATAGGTGTCTAGTAACACCTCCCAATTTATCCACAGCCAAATCCTCGGGGAAACCGAGGTTTTTTTTTTTGTGTGTGTGTTGTTTTTTAATATTACCTTTTGAGATGTCTAACTAGGGATTTTTAGGGGTGCTGAATCTATCCCAGCCATTAGTTTTGAGTAAAAATGACTCCAAGTCCATACAAAAACCACATAAAAATGGTTTTATTGAACAATTACAAAACAAAACTTACTAAATCAGTTTAAAATTGAACAAACCTCATCCAACTCCCCTACATCTCCCTCACTCCTGTTATCATCTGGCTGGTTGATGTTCTGGCAAGAGTTACCATGACAGTTCCCACAAACAGAAATACGCTTGACGCCTTGCTTTTTACAGCAGCACCTGAGAGTGTCACAGTCCCCTGCACAGTTGCAGCTGACAAACTTCAGAAGGTAGTGCAGTGCAATGGGATCTGTTGTAGGGACTGGTGCATAACTTTGTTCTCCTTGTTTCCATCCATACTCAAGGACATCCAGTGATGGACTTTGTAGCAGTAGCCGATCTCTGGTCTGGAGTTATGCCCGCAGAGAGTGCTGTGCTGCAGCTCCTGTAGTCGGAGGCAGTTTCTCAGGCTTGATGCTCCCGGCTGCGGCCCACTGGCTGAAGATATCAAATCTTAAGTCTTCTAAATCTTCAGGTGGATTTCCGCAGAATGTGAGCTTGAACAGTTCGCAGCCAGCTTTGATGATGTCACTTTTCTTGGCTCTGATGTCATTGAACACATCCATGGCCCCCTCTGCTTTGTCAGTCTTGCAGAGCTTGGTGAGCAAAGTTGGTTTGCTAAACCCAGAAATTGCTGATATGGTATCGCAGCCAGAGAAGCTGTGTAGGAAGATCAGCTATTACGGTATTTCTCCGGGAGGGCCTCCCGGATCTTTCCGACATCGTAAGATGTGTCTAGTTTGTGACGTCAGAAACACCAGCGATTTCAAACCGCGTTTTTGAGACTGTCTTTGGTACACTGCAGATCTTTTTCGACCTCACTCAGACCGTCACCACGGTCTTCCCTTGAATGATACCATTCTTCCACCTATCCTCGAGAGGCAGAGGTGGACAAAGTACACAACTTCCTTACTTGAGTGAAAGTACAGATACTACTGGTCAAATATTACTCCGTTACAAGTAAAAGTTGTAAAGACCGATTTTTACTGAAGTAAAAGTACAGAAGTTCTTGTCTTTAAAATTACTTAAGGCGAGACACTACAGGTGAATAGGGTAAAAATTTTAACTAGCAGATATCACCATGAAACTTTCCCAGTTGATTAAGATCAGAAAAAAATGTATTACAAGTTTTCTGTAATTTAATGTTTAAATATGCAAATTAGGCAATATCTAATTAAATATGCACTAATTTGCATACATTTTAAAAAACTAAATCTGAGTATTGGATAAAGCCAGGTTAAAAAAAAAATGTTTCATTGTGTTCACATATTAGATGTGGAAAAAATTACAGAGGGATTTATGGATATCGCTCTCGGTTACTAGCGTAACCTCGGTTCTCTCTAGATGAGGGAACGAGTGTTGCGTAAGCTAGCTTACGCTACGGGAAAAACCTTTTTCTCGAGAATACTGAAGCCAAAAAATTATCCTTAATTTTGCATTAGTTTAAAACGCATTGCTGCATAAGCAGACCTAGGCAGAGCGGCTCGCGCGCCTATTGGTTGCTCAGCAGCAACTGCTGCAACCTATCCAGGACCTGCTCGTGACGAAGCACCAATGAGGGCGCGGGCACCTGTGCGCGTCACGTCCCGCCAGAATGGGCGTGGCTACAGGCTATAAAAACAGGCCCGTGAGGTTGTTCTCTGGTTTTTCAATCTGAAGCGAACCAGAAGTAGCACAAGCACGGCAGGGTTACGCAACACTCGTTCCCTCATCTAGAGAGAACCGAGGTTACGCTAGTAACCGAGAGCGTTCTCTTACGAGAGTACTCTAGTGTTGCGTAAGCTAGCTTACGCTACGGGAACCCAATGTAAAACACTGTGCGTGCTAGAGAAGGTCCACATGCACGTTCCCAAGGGCATGTGCCCAGGGACAAACGTAAGTGGTAATATCTGGGCCGATGAGGGTTGGGCCCAGGGAGAGATAACCATTCCAGAGTGTGGGAATGGGTGCTTAATACAATAGAACAGCCAGGTACATCCGTGGGCTGAACTAAGCATGATAACACTGCCTGTCAGCCACCTGAACCCGAAGGACAGGTGAAAAACGATCACAGACAGGAAGACCTGGTCTGTCGATCTGGAGCCTGTGTATAACACAAACCACACACAGTCTGTGTCGATCTGCAGCGAGAGCGAACAGAGCTAGTATGTTAGACTGACAACAGTTTAGCCTGTAGGGCAGGCACCTCCAGGTTATAAAACCTGATAAATGTAGACGGAGAGGCCCAGCCCGCCGACATACAAATATCATGGAGCGAGACTCCGCGAGACCACGCCCACGACGAGGCCATGCCTCTGGTGGAGTGCGCTCTGACGCCCAGAGGGCAATGAAGGTTCTTAGACCTATAAGCCATAGCGATAGCGTCAACTATCCATCTGGACAGGCTCTGTTTCGATGTGGCTAAGCCCTTAGTGCGGCCACCGAACGAAACGAAGAGCTGCTCTGACTGCCTGAAAGCATCAGACCGTTCGACATATATTCTCAGCGCCCTGACGGGGCAGAGAAAATTCAAATCGTCCTCACCCTCAGATCTCGGAAGAGCTGACAGTGAAATGATCTGTGATCTGAACGGAGTGGAAAGCACTTTGGGGACATAACCGTGCCTCGGTTTAAGGATGACTTTAGAGTCATTAGGCCCAAACTCCAAGCACGAAGCACTCACAGAGAGCGCGTGAAGGTCACACACTCGCTTAACTGAAGCGAGAGCCATGAGAAAAGCGGTCTTCAGTGAAAGATACCGCAAATCCACGGACTGAAGGAGTTCAAAGGGTTCGCCCTTCATGGCTTCCAGGACCAAGGAGAGGTCCCAGGCTGGAACCAGAGGGGGCTGAGGAGGATTTAACCTCCTAGATCCTCTTAGGAACCTAACAATGAGGTCGTCTCTACCCAGTGACCGGCCATGTAAAGGTTTTGTAAACGCCGCAATGGCCGCCACATACACTTTGAGCGTGGAGGGGGACCTGCCCTCGTCCAAAAGCTCTTGCAGAAAGGAGAGAACCTCTGCAACGCTACAGCGCTGTGGGTCTAAGTTTCGGGCCGAGCACCACCCGGAAAACACTGACCATTTAGAGGCGTAGAGCCTTCTCGTAGAGGGTGCTCTAGCCTGAGTAATTGTGTTCAACACTGCCGCTGGGAGGTCAGCGGGTACCCGTTGATGGCCCATGCATGCAGGGCCCATAGGTCGGGGCGCGGGTGCCAGATCGCGCCCCTGGCCTGGGAGAGGAGATCTTTCCTCACCGGAATCGGCCACGGGGTCGTGCTCGTCAGTTGCATCAGCTCTGAGAACCACACTTGATTTCTCCAGAGCGGCGCCACGAGGAGCACAGAGCATTTGCTCTCCCTGATGCGCTTGATTACCTGTGGTAACATCGCGATCGGGGGAAACGCATAGAGCGGACGGCTGGGCCAGTCGTGGGCCAGCGCATCTCTCTGTTTCGTGAAGAATACTGGGCAGTGCGCATTCTCCGTCGACGCAAAGAGGTCGACATCCGCTCTGCCGAAGATGTCCCATAGTAACTGGGCTATCTGAGGGTGCAGGGACCATTCCCCGGGGGGAACGTTGTCTCTGGACAGCATGTCTGGGCCCACATTTTGGGAGCCCGGGACATGTGATGCTCTCAGTGAGCGCAGGTTGTGATGGGCCCACAAGAGGAGGCGTTCCGCCAGCTTGTGAAGGCTCCGTGACCTGAGACCGCCCTGGCGGTTGATGTATGACACCACTGACATGTTGTCCGTACGGACCAAAACGTTGTGGCCTTTGAGGAGGGGGAGAAAGTATCTCAAGGCATTTTCGACCGCTTTCATCTCCAGACAGTTTATGTGTAGGCGCCTTTCTGAGGCTGCCCACAGACCAAACACTGGTCTGCCCTCGTAGAGGGCGCCCCAACCTGAGTTGGATGCGTCTGTCGAGATTACTTTTCGTCTCGAAGCCATGCCCAGATCCACTCCTGACTGATACCAGTCTGCCGCCTTCCAGGGATTCAGTGCTGTGACACAGTTCTGAGTCACCCTGAGGCGAACGCGGCCAGCGGACCATGCTCGCAGCGGGACCCGCGTCTTCAGCCAGTGCTGCAGCGGGCGCATGAAAAGCAAGCCCAGCTGAAGCACTGCCGAGGCCGAAGCCATAAGATCCAGCATCCTCTGAAAACGTTTGAGAGGAAAAATGCTGCCGGTCCTGAAAGCTGCAGCTGAGCGCTGAATCTGCAGCGCACGCTGTGACGTCAGCCGTGCTGTCATTGACACAGAGTCTAAGTCTGTTCCCAGAAAAGAGATTCTCTGGCTGGGAGACAGTAAACTCTTGGTCCAGTTGATTTGGAGACCCAAATCCCGTAAATGGTCGAGTAATAGAGCCCTGTGCGCTATTAACTCTGACTCTGACTGGGCCAGAATAAGCCAGACGTCCAGATAGTTCAGTATTCGCATCCCCCGTTGTCTCAGGGGAGCGAGCGCTGCATCCATGCACTTCGTGAATGTACGGGTTGCTAAGGACAAACCGAACGGCAGGACGGTGTACTGATAGCTCAGCCCCTCGAAGGCGAATCGCAAGAAAGGCCTGTGATGGGGCGCTATTTGAATCTGAAAATATGCGTCTTTCAGATCCACAGAGATAAACCAGTCCCTCGGGCGAATTTGCGCGAGAATCTGACTGGTCGTGAGCATTTTGAACGATCTCTGCATAAGGGCTCTGTTCAGCCGTCTGAGATCTAGGATGGGTCTGAGACCGCCATCCTTCTTTGGAACGAGGAAATATCTGCTGTAAAAACCTGCCTCGCTCAGTGTGTGAGGGACGGCTTCTACGGCTCGTTTCTCTAACAGTTTCGCAATCTCGGCGCGAAGTAGGTGTGCTACTTCACTGTTCACCGTGGTTTCGACCCTGGCTCGAAAGCGAGGGGGTCTGCGAGCGAACTGTAGTGAATAGCCTCGTTCTACCGTGTTCAGTACCCATTCTGACACGCCCGGCAGCTCCCTCCATGCCTTTATGTGAAAAGCTAGAGGGAGAATAACGCGCGGGCTGTTGTCGCTGTGTGTGGCACATATCTCACAGCGCCTGAGAGAGAGCGCGCGCTCATGGAGGCGCGCGCGCTTCGCACACACATAACACAGCTCGTGTCTGGTAGAGGGTGATTTACACACGGGACACGTTTTGTGTTTATTGGCGGGGGCTCTGAATGAGTGCTTATCACAGAGCAGCCCGTGTTTGTGTGTAGGGATGAGCGCTGTACAGCGGGCACCTTTCCCACATTCAAAACACACACGGCGTGAGCCGAGTTTATGGATATGGGCCGTGAATGAGTGTGAGTCACTGAGTCGGCCGTGTTTGTATGTAGGCGCGAACACTGTGGAGTGGGCACATGACCTACATTTATAACACCATCGGCGTGAGCCGGATAAACAGACAGAATGCTCTTTCTGTGATTTATTTGGGCGGCCGTAAAAACGGCCTTTGGGTACAGGCGAGCGTGTTGTGTAACGGGCTCGTTGGCTGTGAAATACACATCTCCAGTCACCTCTGCTGAGGGAACTGTGAGAGCGGGGCGCGCTGATTTTGATGGCGGTCCGGCCGCAGCGGGACTCGACCATCTTCGTCTTCCTAACGCGGTCAGGAAGACTTTGAGGGCTCTGCCTTCAGCACAATCTTGGACCGGGGTCCCCGAGGGGGAGGCGGTCTGTGGCGGCTGGAAGAGCGTGAGCGCTGGGAATCCCTCGGCTGACGGCGCTGTGAGGCTGACGGCGGGGGAGGCTGTGGCGCTGATTTCCGGTTGGGCGGCTGTTTAGAGCGACCCGTAGCGGAACTGGAGCGCTTCGGCAAGAAATGCCGCATAGCCTGGGAGGTTTTTCTGAACCTCGGAGTACCGTTCCGAAAACCCCTTGACAGCCGGGCCGAAGAGACTGGATGGCGCCACGGGCGCGTCGAGGAAAGTGGCTCTGTCGGACTCCTTCATGTCGGACAGCGTTAACCACAAGTGTCTCTCGGTGACAGTGAGAGACGCCATATTCCTCCCGATGGCCTGAGCAGCGGACTTAGTGGTCGCGCTCCTGAGGTCATTAAAATTCTCGGGGTTCGGGCCCGCCTCGTCCATTTTACGGAGAAGGTCGGCCTGATACACCTGAAGCACGGCCATCGTGTGAAGTGCGGACGCGGCTTGACCGGCGGCGGTGTAGGCGCGACCGATCAAAGCCGAAGTAGTCCTGCAGGCTTTGGAAGGCAGTGAAGGATGAGACTGCCATCCGGCGGAAGGCGGGCAGAGGTGCGTGGCTACCGGTTCCTCGACCGGAGGAATGCAGAGGTAGCCCTTGTCTTTCGCGCCGTCTACTAGAGAGAGCGTCGAAGAGACAGTAGAACGCAGCCTGGCAGAAAATGGCGCCTTCCAGCTCTTAGTGAGCTCCTCGTGGAGCTCCGGAAGAAAGGGGGCAGGCCTCGTGTGAGGCGTCGAGCGGCGGCCTGGCAGAAAGCAACCGTCCAGCCTGCTGGGTGCAGGCTCGTCAGGAAGCGACCAATCGAGGCCGAGGTCCTCCACGGCCTTGGTAAGCAGGCGAAGAAGCTCGGCGTCGAACGTAGACCGCACACCGCTCGATTCCTGAAGAGAAGGGGCGGGGTCCGGAATGGAGCCCGACCAGCCTTCGCAGTCAGAAGCCAGGATAGAGCAGCTGTCCCCTTCTGCGTCATCTCCCCCCGACTCGATATCCACAGTGGGCGGCTGGCCGGCCGTGATAGAGGTGGGGGATGCAGAGAGCGATGCACACGGGGAGAGATCCGGCATGGAAGCGCTTGCGGCAGATGCCTCCGGTGTTCTCTGTGAACGGCGCTTTTTACGGCGCGGCCCAGAAGAGAGAAGCGGAGGGGCGGGATCCATGCTGAAAGATGCTAGGCGAGCCCGCAGGGTCGCCATAGACATCACTTCACATTCCGGGCAGCCGCCCAGGGAAAGCGCGTGGTCCGCGTGTGTCTGTCCCAGGCAGGAAACGCACAGGATGTGGCGGTCCCCGTCGCTGAGATCGGCTCGGCAGGAGCCGCACTTTTTGAAAAGAGGCATTTGCAACAACGCCTCGCTCTTTTAGATGCAAGCGTGTGTAACGTAACACGCGGTAATGAAAAGGATATTCGGCGCCGGATAGCGCAGCAGGAACGGCAGAGGAAGCGGCAAGATAGCCGGCTTGAGGCTCGTCCCGCTGAAGGCTCTTCGACGGCGCAGCTTCTCCGGAGAACAGCGAGGTGAGTGTCCACTTCGCTGAAGAGTTGAAAAATCAGAGAACAACCTCACGGGCCTGCTTTTATACCCTGTAGCCACGCCCATTCTGGCGGGACGTGACGCGCACGGGCGCCCGCGCCCTCATTGGTGCTTCGTCACGAGCAGGTCCTGGATAGGTTGCAGCAGTTGCTGCTGAGCAACCAATAGGCGCGCGAGCCGCTCTGCCTAGGTCTGCTTATGCAGCAATGCGTTTTAAACTAATGCAAAATTAAGGATAATTTTTTGGCTTCAGTATTCTCGAGAAAAGGGTTTTTCCCGTAGCGTAAGCTAGCTTACGCAACACGAGAGTACTCTCGTAAGAGAACTACTTTTGTTATCCTGTAAATCAGAATATACTGTCAATAGCCTTAAAAAAAAAAAATTTCACTATGTTTTTTGGAATAAAATGTTATATAAATCAGGCTAGGAATAATATATTTACAAATCCCTCTGTAAATGTCTTCATAATATAACTAGGTACAAGACTGGAAGGTTTGGTGTATATAGGTGCTACTGAAGTGGAGATATCGGACTTGGAGTATGAGAGAAAAGTCATTTTGAGAAAACGGGCTCTAAAGATTTATCATCAGCCAATGAGATTGTGCATTCAGCCCTTTTACTTTCACGACTGGTTGCTGATAAAAAGGAAATGACCATATTTGGATCCGACAGCATTGTACAGGAGAGAGAGAGAGCTTTCCAGCGGTGCATGTGATGACAGGGAGCAGACAGCGATCGCGGAGCAGCATGTTGATTAAGAAACGCCAACTTTTGTTGAATTTAGGAGAAATCTACAGACGCAAATAGACAAAGTGAAGTAAAATAAAGACCTAAATGTGTATTTCTGACTTTTTTTTCACCACAAGTCTGAAAGAAGACAAATATCCAAAAATCTCTAAATTGACCAGTAAAAAAAAAAACGATGTTTTTGCCTGCCGTGTCTCGCCTTAAGTATTATAAGTAAAAAGTAAATGTCAATGCATTGTTTTATTATTGTTGCATTGTTGTATGTAATACTTACAGTACCTTATGCCTCTGAATCTATGCCTGCCTACCCTCATATCAATATCACATTTATTTCTAGAACACAGTTCCAGTAGTGGGATTGAATGTGAGATTGAATAAGTGCACTCAATAACGTCCACAATGGTTTCGGACACCCAAATGGCTGCTTGGCCAAACCCAACGTTGAAAATGAAAATCAAGTTGATGTCAGAATACAGCGGCAGATTGACATTAATCTCCAACGTTGGACAGATGGGTTGACGTCAGAAACCAACATCAGTCGAGTTCTGACGTCAACCCGACTTTCATTTCCAACCAAGATGCAACCCTTGCAACCAAAATCATCCCCTTACTTTCTACTCAAGGACCTTGACAGAAATGTCGTGGAGTAAAAAGTATGATATTTGTCTTTCAAATGTAGTGAAGTAAAAAGTTTCCATAAAAAAATATATTCAAGTAAAGTACAGATACTCAAAAAGTGTACTAAAGTACAGTACTCAAGTAAATGTACTTTGTTACTGTCCACCTCTGCTCAAGACCTAATATCAACAATGTCAGGTGACTGACCTTAGGGGTTGGCTATTTAACATCCAGGTGAGCCAACCACTTCCTCTTGCCTGGAACGCCCCAGTTCGTCCTGAGTGACATGGGATGGTGACAGTCATCGTTCGGTCTCATTGATCCATAGTTATGGACATAACTTACAATCTATTTCAACCTCACTCACTCACCACGGTCTTCCCTTGGATGACTTATACCACCAGGGTCCCTCCCCTGTCTATTTAGCCACAGATAAAACAGCAGACCCCAAAGAATTCGGATTTGCCACATTAATCCTATAAAATCTTGTGAGCGTGCATGGGCTGCTCCAAGAGGCTGCAGCACAGATGTCTGAGAGTGCTACCCCCTTGAGTGCCGCCTAGAAAGTAGCCATGCTTCTGGTAGTGAGCAACCAGATCACCAGAGATAGGTTGATTTGGTTGACATAAGCTTGTGAAATTGTATCCACTATCCAATGAGACAATCATTGCTTAGACACAGGTTTGCCTGCAAACTTCTTGCCAAAGCATACGAAAAGTTGCGTGTGTGACTGCCACAATTGATGAGTACGCTCATTGTATGTGTGCAATGCTCTAATAGGACATAGAGGAAAAACTATCCAACCCTGCACCCGAACAAAGGTGATCTGGATGGAAAGCATCAAGCTCAATTACCTGACTTATTGTACTAGACTTAAGGACCTTGGGTAGAAATGATGGGTTTGGACCCGTAAGCGGTGTGCACCCTTAAGAAATTGAGACACCAAAGGGTGTTTGCCAATATTTGCACCATCCACTAACGCATGAAAGTGGGAGATGGCTGCAATGTAGACCTTTATGGTATTAACTGATTTCCCCCGAATCCATCAATGATTGAAGAAAACGAAGAACCAAACTGGTGTCACTCTTGGCCGGATCTAGTTGTCGATCGTGACACCATGTTTAGAATATTCGCCACTTGCTAGAGTAGTTACTCCACGTAGATGGTGCCTTAGAACTAGTTATTGTCCTCAATACAGCGTCATCTAAGTCTTTAGAGAGGGACTGAGCAAAGGCCATACCCACAGTTGTAGTATCTCTGGTTTTGGTTGCCAGATTTGGCCTTCCGCTTGGGAGAGGACATCAGCTCTCTTCGGAAACTGCTAAGTGCAACCTTGGACCAACGATGCGTCAAGATATTTAAATGAGGAGAAAACCACCGCAATCCTCAGGGAGGTAAAGCACCTGCACGAAAACGTGATGGATTGGAACTAATCTCTCCTGTAATCAAAAATGTGCTCCACCGCGTCGGTCTCAGATGAGGCGAGAAAGGCAAGAGGAAGGGGTTGGTTCACCTGGATGTTATGTAGCCAACCCCTAAGGTCAGTCACCTGACATTGTTGATATTAGGTCTTGAGCAGAGGTGGACAGTAACAAAGTACATTTACTTGAGTACTGTACTTTAGTACACTTTTTGAGTATCTGTACTTAACTTGAGTATTATTTTTTATGGAAACTTTTTACTTCACTACATTTGAAAGACAAATATCATACTTTTTACTCCACAACATTTCTGTCAAGGTCCTTGAGTAGAAAGTAAGGGGATGATTTTGGTTGCAAGGGTTGCATTTTGGTTGGAAATGAAAGTCGGGTTGACGTCAGAACTCGACTGATGTTGGTTTTTGACGTCAAACCGTCGCTCCAACGTTGGAGATTAACGTCAATCTGCCGTTGGATTCTGACATCAACTTGATTTTCATTTTCAACGTTGGGTTTGGCCAAGCAGCCATTTGGGTGTCCGAAACCATTGTGGACGTTATTGAGTGCACTTATTCAATCTCACATTCAATCCCACTACCTGAACTGTGTTCTAGAAATAAATGTAATATTGATATGAGGGTAGGCAGGCATAGATTCAGAGGCATAAGGTACTGTAAGTATTACATACAACAATGCAACAATAATAAAACAATGCATTGACATTTACTTTTTACTTATAATACTTAAGTAATTTTAAAGACAAGAACTTCTGTACTTTTACTTCAGTAAAAATCGGTCTTTACAACTTTTACTTGTAACGGAGTAATATTTGACCAGTAGTATCTGTACTTTCACTCAAGTAAGGAAGTTGTGTACTTTGTCCACCTCTGCCTCTCGAGGATAGGTGGAAGAATGGCGTCATTCAAGGGAAGTGAGGTCGAGTGAGGTCGAAAAAGATCTGCAGTGAACCAAAGACAGTCTTAAAAACGCGGTTTGAAATTGCTGGTGTTTCTGACGTCACAAACTACCTTAAAGACACATCTTACAATGTCGGAAAGATCCGGGAGGCCCTCCCGGAGAGATACCGTAAATATCTGATCATCCTACACAGCTTCTCTGGCTGCGATACCGTATCAGAAATTGCTGGGTTTAGCAAACCAACTTTGCTAAAGAAGCCAAGAAAAGTGACATCAAAGCTGGCTGCGAACTGTTCAAGCTCACATTCTGCGGAAATCCACCTGAAGATTTGGAAGACTTAAGATTTGATATGTTCAGCAAGCGGGCCGCAGCCAGGAGCAACAAGCCTGAGAAACTGCCTCCGACTACAGGAGCTGCAGCACAGCACTCTCTGCGGGCATATCTCCAGACCAGAGATCAGCTACTGCTACAAAGTCCATCACTGGATGTCCTTGAGTATGGATGGAAACAAGCGTCAAGCGTCAAATACGCGTCAAGCGTATTTCTGTTTGTGGGAACTGTCATGGTAACTCTTGCCAGAACATCAACCAGCCAGATGATAACAGGAGTGAGGGAGATGTAGGGGAGTTGGATGAGGTTTGTTAAATTTTAAACTGATTTAGTACGTTTTGTTTTGTAATTGTTCAATAAAACCATATTTAAGTGGTTTTTGTATGGACTTAGAGTCATTTTTACTCAAAACTAATGGCTGGGATAAATTCAGCACCCCTAAAAACCCCTAGTAGTTAGACATCTCAAAAGGTAATATTGAAAAAAGAAAAAAGAAAAAAAAAACATTATTTTTACCCAGGCCGTCTGGCCACCCCAACTTTGATTGCCTCTCCAGGCGTTTCCCCGAGGATTTGGCCGTGGATAAATTGGGAGGTGTTACTAGACACCTACAGGAACACATGGTAAAAAAAGCTATTGGTAAGAAATTTTTTTGCAGATTGGCACACACTTTCTTTTACTACATATAAAAGGCAGACATGTATTATTTCAATATGTCAACATAATTAATATATTTATTTGCAGGATTTAACCGATACAATATACAATAATAAGTTATGTGTTTCTTGATTTCTACAGGCCATTCCACTTGTTTCTAAAACACGCTGTTTAGAAAAACAGGGGGAACTACAAGAGCTAAGCAAAAGAGGGTCTCTCTTCAGCATCCGCAACAAATGTACTCCTGTGTACATGTTCCTCTTCAATGACCTTCTCATTCTCACCACTAAAAAAAGGTTAGAGGCAGAAGGTTATTTAGATGAACCTTAAAGGTATGTCGTCTACAGTTGTAATACAGTTGCTTGAGAAGCCATATCTCAACAGGTAAAAGCTGCTGAGGAGAGGCTTCAGTGTATGAATGAGCACACAAAATCATGTTAACGAGATTAGCATGCTAAGCTAGCTTAATGCTAATGTAGCTTATGGTTATCCTGATAGCTGAAGAGCCACATTAGAAAGAATGGCATCTGGTTAGCATGCTAACCAATTATTATGCTAAGCTAACTAGCATAAGGCAACAAACACAGGCTAGGTCAACTTTGGAGACGAATATCTCGGGAACGGTAGTGAATATCAAAAATCTATTAAGTCATTTCTGTGCGGCTTGGTCCAAAGATCATCTGAGCAAACTTTGGGCAAAATTTAGCAAGATTTGAAGGAGGAGTAGCGAAAAAACTGTTTACCATTTGCTTCAATATGGCGGACAGTCACATTGTTGGAAAATGACAAATGAGATATCGTCAGAATCTGCATAATCCAAGGAACGTAATGACATAAAGAAATCACATTTTAACCTATGTTTTCAAAAGTTATAAGCATATTTGCAAAACACCTTATACCTCTGGAACACTAGGTGGCGCTGTGTTCAAAGTTCTCAGGTACCTTCAGGCCATGCTAATGATGATCCTTACCAATATTTGTGCCGATATGTCAAATACTTTATAAGATAATACAATTTATGACAAAAATCTAAATGGCGGACAAGTGGTTCATCCAATCCTGGCAAAATCAGTATCCACGGATTCGACATGGCCCAAGGAATCCATAGATACCAAATTTGTGACAAACTGTTCAAAAGTTATTGGCCAAAATAGCCATTTTCCATATCTCATGACCCGTTGGTGGCGCTGTTCACAACTTTGGCATGGAACCTCAGGGCATACTTCCGATGAAGCGTACCAATTTTCGTTTCGATTGATCAATTTTTGGCTGAGATACAGCCTCTGAACCAATTTTGGGTCGACCTCGTTAACTTTGCGACGCCATAACTTTTGATCAAACTTGAATAAAAAAAATCTGTTCAGTCATTTCTGTGCGTCTCAGTCCAAAGATCATTTGAGTAAATTTTTGTCAAATTTGGTCAAATTTTGAAAGAGGAGTAGCGAAAAAACGTAATACTGTACTTTTCAAAATGGCCACTACTGTAATGGGCGGAATCTTAATGGACTATATTGGTCTTGATCACCATGATGAGAGGAATCAAGTGTACTAAGTTTCATTTTTCTAGATCAAATGGTTCAAAATTTATAACCCTTTGAATGTTGAATTTTTGAACTGGTGGTGGCGCTATAGAGTTGGTCCTAGAGACTAGAGAAATTGGTCCAATTACTTTTCATTACCATCACTACAAGTGTGCCAAATTTCCTCATTTTCCTACTTACGGTTCATAGGGCTGCCATAGACTCCCATTTGCGGAAGAAGAATAATAATAATAGGAAAACTAACAGATACAATAGGTGCCTTGCCCCTTCGGGGCTTGGCCCCTAATAATATCTACAGAGCTGTTTGATGCAAGTAAATTGTGTTCTAATTATTTTATGGTTTTTATACTGTTTATATGGCAGAATATATGATAATGTTATATATAGGCTTATATATATAAAAAAAAATGTAAATGTACTTGAACTTCCATAAACCCATAGAGTAGTGGTCTGAGTTCAAACATTCCAACATGCAAAATGAAGCATTCACGTGACTGGAAAGAATGTGAGGCTTCGTTTTTCGTTGATCACGTGTTTCTCTAAAAACAATGCACACTCCGGCACGGAGCTTCATGAGAAATTGCGCTGCGAACTCGATACATGCTTTGAAGCAGTGTCATATGTAACATAACTAGCTAACGCTTAGGCTGTGTTGGTACCAAGCGTTGGTTACAAGCCCTGAAAAGTGAAGCCAAAACGTCTCAATCGCCCCCTAGTGACTGGTCCTAGTATACGTCATAAGCCCCGCCTTCCCGTGTTATTCAACGGGACGTGAGACCAACTAAACAATTCAAATATCTTTTTTCCAAAGGTGGTTTCTGTCATTTACTGTAGTTTTTATCACGCTGATGTACGTTCAAGTGTCCGTTTTTAAAATAAGTTTGTTTTTAGTTAGTTACGCGATGCTATAAAAACGGTGGTGTAATGTCATGATTGACAGCTGTGATTGACAGGTTATCTGAGCAAAGTAGTCACTGAAGCACCAACAGACTTTTTTCGGGATCTTCGGAGGACTGAGGAGATTGTATTTACATTATTTTAACAAGCCTCTTGTCGTACTGCAATCAACAGACATAAAAATTGGACCGGAATGGAGCAGACATAGGCCACTTAAAAAAGTGCAGGGAGAGTGCATTCTGCGAGAGTGAGGGTGGGGCGTTAATTTCGTGGCTTTACTTCCTGCTCACTACTGCGCAGGTCTGGCCCCGAGATCGCTACTGCGCAGACTCAAGTCCCAAGATGTCAGCGCCATATCGGGACACTGGCGGCTTCAGTTCTCAACTTCTCACCAATGGAAGAGAGCGAAGGGGCGTCGTCCATCTTTTTTTACAGTCTATGGTTGGTACGCAGGGAAGGAGACCAGAGGCAGTTTTTTTTTAATGGATGTCAATGGAGAAGAGGCTTCACTACACTGAATAATCCGCTTTTGTGAGGAAATAGCTTATCATTTAATGAATCGACTGCCTGTCCACTAATCTTCAACATGATTTACGCTAAACTACTTTTGTTGGGAAAGAAATGTAGATTTTACTATGATAAAAGACGACAGGAGATACTCGGAAGAGGGGGATTTAAAAGTTCTTTTTTTGCGTTCTGCACAGAATCCTGGCTCGTTTACCTCTCTTACGCTTTTTTCTCCAACTCTGGCGCGGATGTAAACAAGGAGGTAGATGCTCAGTAAAGGAGTTGCTGCCATTCGAATTCATGAGAAAGTTGTTCACAAAGTCCCCTTTGAGTGACGATCTGATGTCCAGAAGAGTTTGTCGATCGTATTGGATGATTGAAGAAGAGACACTTACAAAAACATGTACAAAAACTATAAAAAAAACACAAAAAGCTGAAGTTTGCTTGGAGCTCTCAACAGCGCAGCCATCTTGCGGCGCACTATTATTATGCTTATAATATATTGTGTTATATTGTATGTTGTTTAATGAAAAAAAAAAAATAAAGTGTTCTTTCTATCGCTGCCAGGTTAGTCTTGTATTGTAATGATTTATGACTGCTGTGTGCTTAATGATGATATAACACTTTTTAATGAATGATGGTAAAAAAAATATTTTTAAATAAAAATTAAATATGTATTAAATTACAATTAAGTTTTTAGTGTAATCTTAAATGTAGTTTTATGCGCCCTGCAGTGACTAGTAATTTGCAGCAAATAGAGATATTCACGCTCTTTTCTTTTTCCGCAGTAAAAGAATTCCACAAACAATGCAGTCCTACTGTACATTTACTAGCGAAATAACACCAAATATAGAACATTTACTCACAAGACCAACGCGCTAATAATC
Organism: Leuciscus leuciscus; assembly: GCF_965113295.1. Taxonomy (NCBI): domain Eukaryota; kingdom Metazoa; phylum Chordata; class Actinopteri; order Cypriniformes; family Leuciscidae; genus Leuciscus; species Leuciscus leuciscus. The sequence goes on from NC_138729.1 coordinate 13,711,017, forward strand.
CACAAGAAACTGTTTAACGTAAACTGTAACTGACTGTCATAAAACTTTGAACAGTGGGCACTGACGTCACTGCCATTACACCATAGGCTGAGGTGCCTTAAAGGGATAGTTCGCCCAAAAATGATATTTAAGCCATGATTTACTCACCCTCAAGCCGTTCGAGATGCATATGTCAATCTTTTTTCAGACGAACACATTTTCAGTTATTTTAGAAAATGTCTTAGATCTTTCAGTGGTCAGAAGGCCTTCCGAGGGTAATCCTTGCGGTTTTGTCGTAAAAATGTACATATTTAAAACTTTATAAACGAAAATAACTGGCTTCCGGTGGCGGTTGGTGCGCGTTCATGGAGATGGATGCTGGCGTATGACGTAGGACGTAGCGTAGGAAGCGTCGTGACGTAGAACGAACGTAGAGTTTTGTTTTGCTCTGCTCTCTGGCTGCGCTGTCACGTTCGTTCTACGTCACGACGCTTCCTACGCTACGTCCTACGTCATACGCCAGCATCCATCTCCATGAACGCGCACCAACCGCCACCGGAAGCCAGTTATTTTCGTTTATAAAGTTTTAAATATGTACATTTTTACGACAAAACCGCACGGATTACCCTCGGAAGGCCTTCGTTTATCCCCCTGGAGCCGGGTGGATTATTTTTGTGAAGGATGCATGCACATTCTCGGACTTGAAGCAGCTGGACCCCATTGCCTCACATTATAACCACTGAAAGATCTAAGACATTTTCTAAAATAACTGAAAATGTGTTCGTCTGAAAAAAGATTGACATATGCATCTCGAACGGCTTGAGGGTGAGTAAATCATGGCTTAAATGTCATTTTTGGGCGAACTATCCCTTTAAGTGATCCAAGTTAGCCGTTAAGCTTTCTCCAGTGGTAAGAGATACAGACCCTCTCATCTCACTATAATAAGACAATCTCTGGGGAAACAGGGGCTGCATCCGAAATCTCATACTTCCTTTACTATATAGTAGGTAAAAACAGTATGTGACAAGAATTCACAATACTCATAAAAGAGTAGGCAACCCAGATGACCTACTTCTTCCAGCGAGATTTTGAAGTGTGTATACAATGGACCCTTTAGGCCACGAGGCCACAGGAGAGGATTTGTGAATGGCAGGAAAGCAAAATGACGCTGATGGTGAATGTAGTACGTCCAGATTCTATTCATACTACACACACATAGAACATACTTTTTAACGGTTGTGAAGTAATTACTTATTCAAAATAAGTACACACTCAAGAGAGTATGCGATTTCGGACGCAGCCAAAGAAGAATGACATGACCAGGAACTAAGACTGTGACTGAGTATCATGCATGGTACTCGGTGTGTTTACTCGCAGGGACCAAGGTCTAAATGAAATTCCGGGTAAAAATGTCCCCCGCAGAAAGTCCCTGTCTGTGAGGTAGTACTTTTTCAAAGCTCAGGAACTTTTGGGGGTTGGACTTGGGCACTGAACATGTTGATTGGTTGACTCCACACAGTATTTTATTTCAACCACCATTTTTAAAAGTCTGTTGTGGTGCGTGCAGTAAGAGTTGTTTTCTATTCGAATCAGAAATGGAGTTAAAAATATATGACAGATGGACCGACAACAAGGTTCAGGCTTTATTAAGCTTATACAGTATGTGGAGGGCGAAATCCAGCGGGAACTGGAAAGTTATACAGGAATATAACGTTACCTACGTTACCGGAATAATTTGCCTAATCTACACAGTACTTTTAGACCACAATGGAAATGCAGACATCAACGGGTCTGGGGAAAAAAAGTTCATGGGACAAATTGTTCCAGGTAATTTCGGTGGAGTGAGTGAATTAAGGGAATCTTTGATCTCATGTGGTGCCCTTCTCTGCCTCCCTCTCTTCTCAGTGGATGTCCAGACCGATTTGTGGTGATCGATCATGCTCATCGATCTCTGGTTCAGGTACAGTCTACAGAAAACGTTCTTGGACCACACTTGGATCATTGTTTCTGTCTAACCCTCCTGGAAAACCATCGGGGTCGCACCTGTGAACACCTGCTCAAGGCTAATACAGAGTGAGATGCATGTAGCTCAATGATTTTATTCATACTTCTTATTCAGAATAGAATAGATTGTTGTCACATGACATGCATGACTATTCCATTTTGGAAATAACCAGTATTTTTACATTTTTAAACATTCACACCTCTCTAATTCTTTTTAACACCCCCTCTCCAGGTCAGACATGCATAGGTGGATAGCTGCTTTCCCTTTGATTAAAAAGGCACTTGGAGAGGAGAAGATTTATGAGGACTGGGGTAAGCTTTCAATTTATTTCACTCTGTGGGAAGGAATACACAGTCCTTTAGCATTTTCTTTAAATGGAAAATAAAAAATTAAGTCAATAGTCATTTACTCCAAATACTGCTATTGCCATGCCATGCCATGGCTTTCTCTGATTCAGTACTGAAATATAAAGAAGCACTTAACATTGCACGCTCTAACTATCTTTCTACTGTTATCAACAAAGCTAAGTCCAAACCTAAAGCTCTTTTCTCTGAGATAAACAAACTAGTCAAACCATCCTCTGTAGCTATTGCTGGGTCTGCTGATCTCTGTGAAAGCTTTCAGTCTTTTTTCCTACAAAAAATGTATAACATTTATCAATCTTTCTCTTCTACTGCCACTCCCCATTCAACTCCATATTTGATAGGTTGTCCATTAGACACTTTTTTACTCACAAATACATCTGTGGTAGAAAAACTAATTATCAAATCTAATTCTACCTCTTGTACACTCAATCGTATTCCAACATATCTTCTAAAAACTCTTTTGCCTTCACTTATTCATCCTATTACTCAAATTATTAACAGATCTCTTGCCACTGCCTATGTCCCGCTTAATCTGAAAGTAGCGGCCATCACTCCAATTCTCAAGAAGTCCGGCCTCGACAACGCCATTCAGAACAACTATAGACCAATACTGAACCTCGCTTTCGTTGGCAAGCTACTTGAGAAGGTAGTTGCGGCACAACTGCAGTCACACTTAGAGAGACAATCTATTTGAACCACTACAATCTGGTTTTAATCTAAATTATCTCCTTCTGGCTTCTGATTCTGGTGCACATAGTATCCTGGTTCTTCTTGACCTCAGTGCAGCATTTGACACTGTGTGCCACTCTACACTTCTTTCTCGACTGTCTTCAGTAGGTATCACTGGTGCGGCTCTTTGGTGGTTCACTTAATATCTATCGGATAGACAGCAATTTGTTAGGATAAGTGAGAATCGATCCCGTACTGTCACTATTTCTCATGGTGTACCTCAAGGTTCTGTACTTGGTCCTCTTCTATTTCTCATTTATTTGCTGCCACTAGGCCAGATCATCAGACGGCATGGTATCAACTTTCATAGTTACGCTGATGATATTCAAATTTATTTCACGATTAACCACAACTCAGCTTGTCCACTCGCTTCTGTTATCTCCTGCCTTCAGGAACTTAAAACATGGATGTCTGATAACTTCTTACAGCTTAATGCTGGGAAAACTGAAATCCTGTTAATTGGCCCCAAATCAAAGAGTTTACTCGGACATGACATTTTTATTGATATTGATGGTGTTCAGATTAGGCCTTCAAAAACTGTGCGGAATCTGGGAGTTTTGTTTGACCCCACGTTATGCTTTCATTCACACATCGGTCAGACTGTTAAATCATGCTTCTTTCACCTGCGGAATATTGTTCGAATACGCCCCTCTCTTAACTTTGGAGATGCTGAAACTGTTATTCATGCTTTCATAACTTCCAGATTGGACTACTGTAACTCCTTATACAGAGGCCTACCCACCAAAGCAATACATCGCCTTCAAATGGTACAAAACTCTGCTGCTCGAGCACTTACATATAATAAAAAATCTGCACATATTACCCCTATCCTTCATCAACTTCACTGGCTTCCTGTGGTCAATCGCATCCAGTTTAAACTACTAGTCTTAGTTTATAAAGCCTGTCACGGTCCCGCACCTCAATACCTCGCTGAGTTAGTGCAACCATACCTTCCTGCCCGGACTCTTAGATCTAGCAACGAAAATTTGCTTGTCATCCCCAGGTTTAAACTATCTACTGTGGGTGGTAGGGCTTTTAGTGTTGTAGGCCCTAAGCTATGGAATAAACTGCCCCCTAATCTTCGTGCCATCGACAATCTCCAGATCTTCAAATCAAAACTTAAAACTCATATATTTACCATGCTCAATAAATAATCTTAAATTCTATTTCTCTGTCTACCACTCTCTCACCTTTATTTTATTTTACATACTTTGCCGAAATGTATATGTTGCTAAAAAGGCTTATATGTTTGTTATCTTTGACTTATGTTCATTATTTGTAGTGTTTGCTTGTTTCCATCTGCTTTTCTGTTTGTTTGCTTGATATAGCCTAATAAGCTGATTGCTTGTTTCTTTTGTCTGCCTACTATTTGTATTATTTTGTGAAGCAAGTGAAAGGCGCTATAAAAAACGTACTCGGTTACTAACGTAACCTCGGTTCTCTCTAGAAGAGGGAACGAGTACTGCGTAAGATATCTTACGCTAGGGGAAAATCCTTTTTCCGCGAGATATTGAAGCCAAAAATGATCCTTAATTTTTTATAATGCAAAACGCGTTGCGGCAGCATGCAGACATAGGCGAGGCAGCTCGCGCGCCTATTGGCTGCTCTGCGGCAACTGCAGCAGCCTATCGAGCGAGGCCTGGCGTGACGCCAGACCCAATCAGGGTGCTTCGCGCCCGCTGCGTCACGTCCCGCCGAAACGGCCGTGGTCTAGGCCTATAAATACCGCTCGCAGGCAGCTATTATCTGGTTTTTCATCATCGAAGCAACCAGAGCGTGTGCATGCACGGCAAGATACGCAGTACTCGTTCCCTTTTCTAGAGAGAACCGAGGTTACGTTAGTAACCGAGTACGTTCTCTTACGAGAGGTCTCTCGTACTGCGTAAGATATCTTACGCTAGGGGACCCAATGCAAAACGCCGTGCATGCTGAGATCTGACACCAAAGACCCAAGGGCGAAAGCCCGGGGTTCATATAGTGCACAATCACCCAGGGAACTCACATGGACTCCGGGAAGAGGGAGGGGTGAAACCGCACTCTTCCACATATGGTAGCGTCGCTTAGACGCGAATTTCATCATACAGACAGGGCGGGGTACGGCCTGAACTGATGGGAAAATGTGGGTCTTACACAGTTTGCCCAGGCACGTCTCGTGCTACTGCTTTCCACTGTCGATCATTGAGCTGTGCTCAGCAGACGCAGCATTCTGAGTTGACAGCATCAAGTCAGATAATACTGGTTAACTTAGACCGACAGCAGCCTGGCCTGCAGGGCGGGAACCTCTAGGTTGTAGAACCTTATAAATGTAGACGGGGAGGCCCAGCCTGCCGCCGTACAAATATCTTGCAAGGCAATCCCACTTGACCAGGCCCACGAAGAGGCCACGCCTCTCGTGGAGTGCGCTCTGACACCCAGCGGGCACTGCATGCCCTTGGAGGCATATGCCAGCGCTATAGCGTCAACTATCCATCTGGATAGGCTCTGTTTCGACGCGGCTAGTCCCTTAGAACGCCCGCTAAACGAAACAAAGAAGACAGACGAGCGAGACACATAAGCTCGTAATGCCCTGACCGGGCAAAGGAGGCCCGCGTCCCTTTCCTCATCAGGGACCGGTAGGGCTGACAGGGAGATAACCTGCGCCCTAAACGGTGTGTTGAGGGATTTCGGAACATAACCGTGCTTAGGTTTGAGTATAACTTTTGAGTCATTAGGCCCAAATTCCATGCACGTCGCGCTCACAGAGAGCGCGTGTAAGTCCCCTATGCGCTTCACTGAAGCGAGAGCCAGCAGAAACACAGTCTTGAAAGACAGACGTTTCAGATCAATTGACTGTAAAGGCTCGAATGGTGCACCTTTCATGGCTTCCAGAACCGTAGAAAGGTCCCATACGGGGACTGAGGGGGGTCTGGGAGGATTCAGTCTCTTGGCTCCTCTAAGGAAGCGGATGACCAACTCGTTCCTTCCTATTGACTGACCAAGCGTTGTTCCTGAGAACGCTGCTATAGCCGCCACATAAAATTTGAGCGTGGAAGGGGCCCTGCCCTTATCCAACAGCTCTTGTAGGAAGGAAAGCACCTCCGTCACTCCACAGTCTGTGGGTGACACGCCACGGGCTGTGCACCAGCCCGAAAACACTGACCATTTCGAGGAGTAGAGCCGTCTCGTAGACGGAGCTCTAGCCTGCGTGATCGTGTTTAATACTCCTTTAGGGAGTCCAACATGTACCCGTTGATGGCCCAGACATGAAGGGACCACAATTCCGGGTGAGGATGCCAGATGGAGCCGTGGGCCTGAGAGAGGAGGTCTCTCCTCACTGGTACTGGCCACGGGGCAGTGCTTGCTAACTGCATCACGACTGGGAACCAAGGTTGGTTTTCCCAGAACGGTGCCACCAGCAGTACTGAGCATCCTTCTTCCCTGATCCGTTCTATCACCTGAGGCAGGAGAGAGACGGGGGGAAAAGCATAAAGCGGGCGGCGGGGCCACACATGAGCCAGCGCGTCCCTGCTCTTGGAGAAAAATTCCAGACAGTGAGCGTTTTCTTGAGACGCGAACAGGTCTACTTCCGCTCTGCCGAATTTCTTCCACAGCAGTTGGACTGTCTGTGGGTGTAAAGACCATTCGCCTGCCGGAACATTGTTCCTGGACAGTCTGTCTGGTCCTATATTCAGGATCCCAGGCACGTGCGCTGCTCTGAGCGAGCGCAGGTTGCGCTGAGCCCATACCAGGAGGCGTTCTGCTAGCCTGTACAGGTTCCTGGACCTGAGGCCGCCCTGGCGATTTATGTAGGACACCACAGACACGTTGTCCGAGCGGACCAGGGCGTGGCGTCCTTTTATTTGGGGACAAAAACGCGTCAGCGCGTTGTCTACTGCCAGCATTTCGAGGCAGTTTATGTGCAGGAGCCTAGTGTTGTTTTTGGCGGCCTGTTTTACTTTTAGTTTTAGTCTAGTCTTTGTGTCAAGCTGTCGTTTTAGTTTTTATTAGTTTTAGTCACGTTCATACTCTTTTTAGTCTAGTCTAGTTTTAGTCGACGAAAACTGATGACATTTTAGTCTAGTTTTAGTCGACGAAAACTGATGACATTTTAGTCTAGTTTTAGTCGACGAAAACTGATGACATTTTAGTCTAGTTTTAGTCAATGAAAATTGTATTTTATTTAGTAATGCAATTCTATTTAACCCAGTCAATCTAGTATTTCAAACAAGGTTATCTTATTATATTTAGGGCTGTGTCGGTGGCAGTTTGTTGGTAATGGACCAACTACCAGCGGTGGTTGGGGGGGTTGTTTAAAAAAACAAACAAAAAAAACTCGTTTTATATTTCCACACAAAGACGCGTGATATAGCCTACCACAATGCGCTTTGAGAGGGATGTGGGACACGAGCAGGAAAGAATCCATCGATCTCTTTTCTGATATCTTCATGTTTTCAACTTGATGTAAAATGGTCTGAAGAGCGAATTTTATCCTCCACAAGGGCGAGATATTTAAGCTATGTTTGAGATTGCGCTGCCAGAGAAAGTGAAACAAAAAATCACCCGCGCGTGTGAAACGCGCTTTACAACTAAACTTGACGCGCCTTACCATGTCTATAACAAGCACAAACTGTAGAATTTGACATGCAAGTACAAATGTAGGCTATCTGTCCTACAGCATTTTCTACTTTACCACAGTAAAGAATACGAATATAATAGGCCTTATTAAAAGCGAACCAATGAAGAAACGTTTATAATCCCCTTAGAAAATGGGTGAGACGTGAGTGAAGATTTGGGAAAAGAAAGAGATTCCATGCAGGGATGAGTCACGTTTTTTGAATATTCTATTAGTTTATTTAATTATAGAATATCGAATAGGTTGTGCGATTATTCTTTAAAATAAACTCCATGTTTTCTGTGCTGATGCGGTGGTGACGCGTTCATGTAACCAGAGGGTGACGATTATGAATGTGTCAAATATATCAATGAGACATTTTAATGGAATAACTAATGGAATAATATTGTTAAATTTGCAGATAATCGGGTGACCAGATCGCAAACCAGAATTTAAAGCCGACAAAGCTATGGGTTCACGCCATAGACAGTAGCTATATAAACGGGTTCACGCACAACTCTCTCATTCGTCGTGACGTTATAACATTTCGTCTAGTCTCGTTTTGGTCAACGAAAATGAAGAGACATTTTAGCATAGTTTTTATTTTGTTAAACCACATTTAGTCTCGTTTTTATTCGTCAACGATATTGCATTATACATTTATTTTAGTCATCGTCACATGACCAGCATTTACGTTGCGTCTCGTCTCGTTTTCGTCAGGTGATAAAGGTTCGTTGACGACAATATTTCGTCATAATTTTCGTTGACGAAAGCAACACTACAGGGGCCTCTCCCGTTCCGACCACTGGCCGAAGAACGGTCTGCCCTTGAGCAGCGCTCCCCATCCCCAGGTGGACGCGTCCGTGGACACCACTTTCACCCTCGAGGAAGTCCCCAGGCTTACACCTGACTGGTACCAGTCGTTTGCTCTCCAAGGTTTCAGAGCTGTGACGCACTTCTGATTGACCTTGAGGCGAATCAAACCGGATGCCCACGCTTGGCGTGGGACTCGCGCTTTCAGCCAAAACTGCAGCGGGCGCATGCGGAGCAGGCCCAGCTGGAGTACTGATGATGCTGAGGCCCAGCATCTTCTGAAATTTCTTGAGCGGGACAGACGCGCCGCAGCGGAACGAGTTCGCTGTGCGTTGAATATCTACCGCGCGCTGTGGCATTAGTCGCGCTATCATGGACAGCGAGTCCAACTCTGTGCCCAGGAAAGATATCTTCTGACTGGGTGACAGAGAGCTCTTTGCCCAATTGACACTGAGACCCAAATTCTCGAGGTGATCGAGTAAAACGGTCGTGTGTTCTATGAGCACTGAGCGCGATTGCGCTAGAATCAGCCAATCGTCCAAATAGTTCAGTACTCGCACGCCTCTCGTTCTGAGGGGTGCGAGCGCCGCATCCATGCACTTCGTAAATGTACGGGGTGCCAGGGATAAGCCGAACGGCAGGACTGTGTACTGATATGCCTGGCCCTCGAAGGCGAATCTCAAATATCGCCTGTGACGTGACGCTATCTGTATTTGAAAATACGCGTCTTTCAGATCTATTGACACAAACCAATCTCCTTGGCGAACCTGCGCGAGGATTTGTCTGGTCGTGAGCATCCTGAACCGTCGCTTCACAAGCACTCTGTTCAGTTGCCTTAGATCTAGTATGGGTCTGAGACCCCCGTCTTTTTTCGGTACCAGGAAGTATCTGCTGTATAGCCCTCCTTCGCTCTGAACTTGAGAGAGAGGCTCTATGGCCCCTTTGTTCAATAGTTTCGCCACTTCGGCTCGAAGTAAATGTGCTACTTCTGCTTTTACCGTGGTCTCGACGCGCGCCGCATAGCGGCGAGGGCGCCGGCGAAACTGTAGCGAATAGCCTCTTTTTATAATGTCCAGCACCCACTTCGAAACCCCAGGCAGCTTTGCCCATGCGTCTGCATGAATAGCTAGGGGTTGAATACGAAGCGCGCTCCGTTCGCTCAGCGATGGAGAAGCTTCGGCGTGCTGCAACACAAGCGTCGTGCTCGTGACATTTGAGGCATGGGGCGCGCTGATAACAGCGGGCAGATTGCCCGCGCTCGACTCCTCTGCGGCGGTCAACCGTGAGGGGGAGGGCTGGGCGGTTCCCATAGGAACTGTCATTTCTATGTGTGGATGTGGGCGCGGGACAGCGGGCACACTTATCACACCGAAAGCATTGTTCGCTTGAGTGAAGCGAATGCACGCTGGTTTCGTTTTTACAGAAACCGTGAGACATGCATAACGTGGCGTTAGTGGGCACTGGGTAGTGGGCACATTCACCATGTTTGAAGCGCAACCGATCTGAGTCGGTTTTATGTGCGCGAGCCCTGTGACAGGCTGTGCTTGTGTGTAGAGATGGGCAGTGGGCATTCTTACTACACATGAGACACCATCGGCCGTGGCCGGGACACCAGAAAATACACTCTTTTGGGGATTTATCTGGGTAGCCGTGAAAACGGCATTTGTGTGCAGGCAAGCGGGTGACAGAACCGGCCTGTTGGCTGCAGAAAACACTGGAACAGTCACATTTGCTGGAACTGGACGAGCGAATAGCTTTGGTGTGAGTCCGGCCGCAGCGGGACTGGAACACCGTCGTTTTCCTAGGCGTGCTAGGACGACTTCGGGGCCTCGGGCTTTACCGCAATCCTAGGTCGCGGACCACGCACGGCGGGGCGGTCGACCGGATGAGCGGGAGCGTGGTCTCGCGCTTCGGGCCTGGCGGCGCTGCGAAGTGGCGGCAGTGGACGGTGGCTGGGGCTGTGAGCTCTGTGAAGACGGTTTAGCACGGCCTGCTGCAGAGCTGGAGCGCTTCGGGAGGAAGTGCTTCATAGCCTGTGACGCTTTCTGTACCTCTGCGAATCTCTCCGCAAAATCTTTGACGGAGGATCCAAAGAGGCCCGTGGTGGAAAGCGGGGCGTCGAGGAACGCGGTGCGCTCGGACTCGGCCATTTCCGAGAGCGTCAGCCAGAGGTGTCTCTCGGTCACAGTGAGAGAGGCCATATTCCGTCCAATGGCCTGCACTGCAGACTTAGTAGCACGGAGAGCGAGGTCCGTGGCACTCCTTAAGTCCGGCACGCAGATCGCGTCAGGTCCTTCCTCGTCCAGCTTACGGAGGAGATCGGCCTGGAAGATCTGTAACGTGGCCATGGTGTGCAGCGCTGATGCAGCTTGCCCGGCGGCGGCGAAAGCGCGGCGGAGCAGGCTTGACGTCGTGCGGCAAGCTTTAGAGGGTAGGGCCAGCTTAGCACGCCGTCCAGCGGAGGGCGGACATAAGTGGGCCGCTATCGACTCTTCGACCGGTGGCAGCGAAAGGTATCCCCTGTTCTTGGCATCGTCAATTGCAGAGAATGCCAAAGAGACAGCAGGACGCACTCTAGCTGAATAGCTAGTTCCATGACTTAGCGACTTCTTCGTGTAGCTCAGGAAGAAAGGCCGCTGGTCTGGACGCAGGCGAAGCGCGCTCCCCAGGCAGGAAAAAGCCATCCAGCCGGTTGTGAGCGGGCTGCTCGGGCGAAGACCACTCAAGGCCGAGGCTCGCCGCGGCCTGTGCGAGTACTCGCATGAGCTCCGTCTCGATGGACGCTCTCTTGCCTGACGGTGTGTGGGCAGGGGGCGCGGGGTCCTCAGAGCCCGCCCAATCCTCACTGCCTGACGCCAGGATAGAGCAGGAATCATCCTCTCCCAGCAGGGCTTCCTCGTCAGCGATGTCGACAGAAGCGGCGGCCGCTGTCCGTCAGGAAGAGAGGCTGACGAAGCCGGAGAAGCAAGCGGGCGAACCGGCGAGCTTTGGCGGCTGGGGGAAGGTTCCTGGACCCGCTGGGCACGGCGCTTCTTACAGCGCGATGCCGCGGCAGGTGGGGGAGCAGTCTCAGTGAAGAAGGCCAGGCGAGTCCTCAGAGTCGCCATAGTCATCAGTTCGCAGTGAGGGCAGCCGCCGTCTGCGAGCGCGAGAACTGCATGTTCCTCACCCAGGCAGGAAATGCAAACCACGTGGCGGTCCCCATCGCTGAGTGTGGCTCTGCACGAGCCGCAAAAAAGACGCTAGCTCTTTTAGAATGTGTGTCACGGCGGCGACACACACACACACAGAGTACAGAGTAGTGAAAAGGATATAAGCGCCGGAAAGCGCAGCAGGAAGGCAGGAAGGCGGCGCGGCCAGCGACTTCAGTGACTCGTCCCGCTGAAGGTGCTCTCTCTCAGACGGCGCGGCTTCTTCTCCAGCTCCAGCGATGCGTATGCTTCGCTTGAAGGATGAAAAATCAGATAATAGCTGCCTGCGAGCGGTATTTATAGGCCTAGACCACGCCCGTTTCGGCGGGACGTGACGCAGCGGGTGCGAAGCACCCTGATTGGGTCTGGCGTCACGCCAGGCCTCGCTCGATAGGCTGCTGCAGTTGCCGCAGAGCAGCCAATAGGCGCTTGAGCTGCCTCGCCTATGTCTGCATGCTGCCGCAACGCGTTTTGCATTATTAAAAATTAAGGATAATTTTTGGCTTCAATATCTCGCGGAAAAAGGATTTTCCCCTAGCGTAAGATATCTTACGCAGTACGAGAGACCTCTCATAAGAGAACAAACTTATTATTATTATTGTATATGGCCCAATGTTTCAACTTTTTCAATGGAACACAAAATGATGACTAAAGCAGATGTGCTGTTGAGTTCGATATAAAAGTGGGTGGTAACCACTAGCTGTCAAGTAAAAAAAAATTGTGATGTAAAGCTGCTAAATAACTCCTTTTGAGTTCCACTGGGTAAAAAAAATATATATAATACAGGTTTTAAAAACAAAAGTGAGAAATAACTCCACTATTCTAATAGATTCCAATATAGATTTATAAGAAGCTTCCCCAATTATACTCTGGACAGTGCATCTGGCTCTATAAATAACATATGTGCGTGCGTGTGTGTGTGTGTGTTTGTGTGTTAATCAGATTGTCCTCAAGTGCAATGCGTCAGTCAGTATGTAGCAAAACAGGCAGACGAGCTTAACTTGGAGCCATCTGATGTCATCAATGTGCTGCGCAAAACCAGTGAAGGTACAGTTAAAATAAAAATCACAAATTCTTAATGTACTTTTACTAAAACTGACTTCTATGTTCATTCCACTCCTTAAGGTTGGTATGAAGGCATGCGTCTCTATGATGGAAAGAAGGGCTGGTTTCCAGCGGAGAACGTGCTAGAAGTAACTACTGATCACCAGAGACGACGGAACGTGAGAGAGCAGTACCAAATCTCACATACAACCAGTGAAAACACTCCTACAAGATGACTCCTACTGACCTATCCTAAAAGTACCAGTGGCAATTGCTACCCATCCCAATCCCCAATAGTTTCCGGTCACTTTTATGCCCCATTTTTTAAATGCAAAAAACTGACTGTTAAAGACTACATGAAATGGTCTAAAAACACAACTCCTCCTGGTGTGTGACCTTACCTATTGAACTGGGAAGTTGGGATTAATAAGTAACTCCTTTACTAATGTCATCTTTAGAAAATGAAGATAATTTTTACAAATGTCAGAACGGAAGCATGGATTGTTCATCAAAAATAAACTTTTATTGGACAGAACTGTTGTTGTCATGAGGTGACGGGATGAGCCCCTTTCATAATGCTGTCAGGGTCCACCTTCAGCTCCATAGAAACAGTGCAGGCAAGTTTTTATTGCTACATTTGTAATAATCCAACACAGAGAAACACACAGCAATTAGACATTTTCAGTTAGCTTAGACACTTGCTTAGACATTAGCTTTCCCAATTAGACACTTGGGAAAAAATTGATAAAACAAGTTTTGGACTTTACTCTGAGATGTATTGCCTTGGATGCAGCTTAATGTAAAGGTTTTTGATTATAAATGGCAACATACACTGCCAACATGCCACTTTATTAGGTACACCTTGTTAGTACAGAGTTGGACATCTTTTTGCCTTCAGAACTGCTTTAATTCATCATGGAATAAGATCAACAAGGTGCTGGAAACATTCCTCAGAGATTCTGGTCATCACGCAGTTGCTGCAGATTTGTCAGCTTCACACCCATGATCAAATCACATGTTCCACCACAGCCCAAAGTTGCTCTATTGGACTGAGATCTGTGACTGTTGAGGCCATTTGAGAAAATTGAACTCATTGTCATGTTCAAGAAACCAGTTTGACATGATTTGAGCTTCGTAATATGGCACATTATCCTTCTGAAGTAGCCATCAGATGATGGGTACACTGTGGTCATAAAGTGATGGAAATGGTCAGCAACAATACTCAGGTAAGCTGTGGCATTTAAACAATGCTCATTTGGTATTAAGGGGGCCAAAATGTACCAAAAAAATAAGGCAGGATGGATCCATGCTTTCATGTTTACGCTGACCCTATCATCTGAATGTCACAGCAGAAATCGAGACTCATTTGACCAGGCAACATTTTCGAATATTGTCCAATTTTGGAGAGCCTGTGCGAATTATAGCCTCAGGTTTATGTTCCTAGCAGACAGGAGTGGCACCCAGTGTCTTCTGCTCCTGTAGCCCATCTGCTTCAAGGTTTGATGTGTTGAGCGTTCAGAGATGCTCTTCTGTAGCAGAAGCGGTTGTAGCGGTTGTAAGGAGTGGTTATTTGAGTTAGTTGCCTTTCTATCAGATCGAACCAGTCTGGCCATTCTCCTTTGACCTCTGGCATCAACAAGACATTTTTGCCCACAGAAATGCCACTCACTGGATATTTTCTCTTTTTTGGATCATTCTCTGTAAACCCTAGAGATAAGTGTGTGATCCCAGTAAATCGGCAGTTTCTGAAATACCAACCACCACATGTTCAAAAGTCACTTAAATCAACCTTTCTTCCCCATTCTGATGCTCGGTTTAAACTTCAGTAGATTATCTTGACCATGTCTACATGCCTAAATGTATTGAGTTGCTACCATATGATTGGCTGATTAGATATTTGCGTTAAGAAGCAGCTGAACAGGTACACCTAATAAAGTGGCCAGTGAGTGTAGAAATGCCCAATTCACAGGTCACCCAGTACAATGTTTACTACTCATAAGTAATTCTTTAAAAAGGAGCAGATTTACCCAAATATACATTATTAAATACACATGATTACCTTCATGGGTGTCATCCTCCAACTGGTATTGAGGGCCTTTTTTTTTCTGTAAGAGTATATTGAATACATAAATTAATGCAAAACATCAAGCATGTGTATGTTATAAAGTATGTGAATGTATAAAGTTCATACTTCGAGTTCATTAGTTGGTAATCTTAATACCGTAGTATCAAAATGCAATTAAAAATATGCATTATAATATTCAGAACCAGTGGCCGGTTGCATAAACTGCCAAGACTAGCCTTAAAAGTTAGTCATATAATCTTTTTTCTTCAAGACAGATCATAATTTAAGTCAGTTACATATTTAAAAAAAAAAAAAAAAAAAAAAACTAGAAATTAGTTAAGGCTAATCAGTCTCTACTTAGCAGCTATGTTTATGCAATGGTCCCCAGGGTTCCCAAACCTTGTTAGCTGAACCTCTACAAATGTAAATTATTTGAACTACCACTTGAAATGTCAACTTTATTTTTGTAACCCTTCAATAAATAAAAATGTAAATGAATTTACTCTGATCCCGTTTATAAAAATTGCTTAAATGTGCCAAAATAGTTTTTTGGTTGTTTTTAATTTTACAAAATTGTACAGTAATTTAGCTTCTATAACAAATCCCTGCAATTCCATCTAAGAAATGCACAAAAACTGAGACCATAAAGTGCATTTTGTCTGTCTTTTTTCCATTGTGAAAGCAGAATAAATGTCCCACAACACAGAAAAGTTTTAAATTAAAAACCAAATAACAGCGTATAGCAAAATAACTAGGATATCAAAATAAACGGACTAATCAGCTTTCAGATGGGAGGGGAAAAAGCAATGTGTCCAAATATACACAACAATACTTTGGTGTCAAACCATCTGTCACACGGTAGAAGGCGAAGGAGGAGGATACCAACATGTGACATGGCCTGTGACATGTTGTGCTACTACTGTCTACCAAGAGAGTCCCAAGTACCTCAGTAGGTTGTTTATCTGTTAAGATTGGAATCTTGTGAATGACCGATCGGTTCCTCACCTCTGTCCTCAAGATGCCTTGTGTGTGAGAGTGAGGCTGTTTTGAGCGTTTGTTTCATAGGTAGAGGTGTGGGAGGATGGGACGGCAGGTAGATGGCAAGAGTGCGATTTCCATTCTCCGGATGGACACAGCCAAGTGGAACCCTGAACCCACGAGAAATATAGAATTTAATAAGGTTTGTCTGAAGTTTTATTTGCTTAAGGAGCTGGGGCTACACAGGCAAAATACATCACTGTTTAGGAAATACACTCTCATAAGCCCCATTTAGTTTTTCAATTTTAGGCCTACATTCTCTACAATGCCCTGTCTTTTTTTGGGACTTCTCCCTAACATAAGGCAGAAGACTGTATTCAGTCAAATTGTGCACTATGAGCTCGTGATTAATTTATTAGAAAGAGGTTTTATACCTGTAATGTAGTTGAGGTTGGTTGAGAGGTCTCAGTTGTGGAGGAAAAGGGGGCATGTTTCTCACCTCATTCCTGTAAATCACCTGATCACCATCATGCTGCATTTAAAACATGTTTAGAATTAAATTATAAAGTTCTGCAAGCCAAAAAAGGAAAACTGCAGTAAATAGGACTGGGCGATATATTTATATTTTTAAATTAAATATTTATAATTACTCCATTACAAAAAGGGTAACCCTTTATTTTAGTGTCCTTGTTACGCGTTGCATTTACTTACTGTATTAATAACAGTAAACTATCCATAATTAAACAACTAACCAAAACCAAACCCTATTCCCTCTAACCCTATAGTAAGTACATGTTAATTAATATTACACAGTACTTGAAGGTATAGTGGAGGATTTTCCCGAATTTTAGAAAAGAATCGCCCTCTCCACTTTTTGAAAAAATGCACCTGCTCCCGAAAGGGAACGCCTATTAAACGTGTGCACGAGAGACGGCTAGCATTGCTATTCATAGCTTACATTAACTTTTACTAGCAGTGATTTTAAATGGATTTCTCCAAATAGCATGCCAAACTTTACCTGTCAAGTAGAAACTTCGCGACTGAGGCATCAGTGGGAAGCCCAACCTGTGCTTTTAGCGCACGCCAGCGTGTGAAATATTCTCCCAAAAACACTCTGGTCTTGTTTCTTTCTTCAGAGGCCTTTCTCTTCTTGTCATACAATTCGTAGACACTTTTCTCTTGCGACCCTCAGACATTTTGAAAAAACCCGGTGAGAACGGCGAGCTTCAATGAATGGCTGAAACCGTAGCTCACCACACATTTACACCTGAAAGTGCGCATGCGCAGAAAGTGAAAACTACCTAGGGACGAGCACGTACAACGGCCTTACGTAAACATATCACCAGAATGATTGACAATTAGGAGGACCAATAATCTTGATGATCCACCCGGAAAAAGAAAATCCTCCACTATACCTTTAAAGTCCGCGTGAACCGGAAGTTGCAAATGACTTTTCTCCAGTGTTGTGACGTATTTCCAAGTGAAACGGAATATTGAACAGAGGGCAGAGTTTTACTTTAGTGCTCCTCCTCTCCATCTATGCTCATAGCAGACTAACGGTTTGAGGGGAGTGGTTAAGCGTTTTTCAACCCAAGCCGTCAAGCCTACGTCATCAGAAAAGGAATGCCATTTCAGACTGGAAGTAACTTTTCAGACTTTGATTAAAGATTACCACGGCAAACTATGTTTTTTCTGTGTATTAACTTGCACGGATTAATTGTTCACCACAAGACTAGTAATATGCGCTAATATGCACTAAATAGGGTCAATTTTGATTTCATGTCGACTTTAAAGGGATACTCCACTTTTTTTTGGAAATAGGCTCATTTTACAACTCCCCCAGAGTTAAACAGTCGAGTTTTACCGTTTTCGAAATCCATTCAGCCGATCTCCGGGTCTGGCGGTACCACTTTTAGCATAGATCATTGAATCGGACAGGACCATTAGCATCTCTCTCAAAAAAGATGACTAAAGAGTTTCGATATTTTTCCCATTTAAAACTTGACTCTTCTGTAGTTACATCGTGTACTAAGACCGACGGAAAATGAAAAGTTGCGATTTTCTAGGTTGATATGGCTAGGAACGTACTCGGTTACTAACGTAACCTCGGTTCTCTCTAGAAGAGGGAACGAGTACTGCGTAAGATATCTTACGCTAGGGGAAAATCCTTTTTCCGCGAGATATTGAAGCCAAAAATTATCCTTAATTTTGTAATAATGCAAAACGCGTTGCAGCAGCATGCAGACATAGGCGAGGCAGCTCGCGCGCCTATTGGCTGCTCTGCGGCAACTGCAGCAGCCTATCGAGCGAGGCCTGGCGTGACGCCAGACCCAATGGCCCTCATTTATCAAAAGTGCGTACACCAAATTTCCAGCGTACACCCAAAACCACGGTGACTTTGAGATTTATCAATATGGACGTTGGCGTACGGCACGCTCAAATCCTACGCCAGCTCAGGAGGTGGTGTACGCACGTTTTGAGTTAGTGCGGAAATGCGCAGAAAAACAATTCCTAACACCACAAAACGCACTGACAAACTAAAAGATTTGATAAATTATGACCCACTGTAAAACAACATAGTAATTATAAACTTCAGTGTTTATTTTTGTGCAACATGGACTTCAATGTTTAATTGTGACTTTATCAAAGCATTTGATTTGTAGGCATATGTATTCCTTCAGTTGCGAGCCTGTGCGCTTTACCTGACGTTTCAAGCCTTGTTTATATTTTCGCCTGGCTCCGCAGCGCGAGTCTCCGCAGAATGCGCGCGCATCTCCCCAAACGGACTAGGCGTTTATACTCGACGCGCTCGCCGTTGTACTATTCTTTGAAACGATGGTTAGGCCAGGGTTAGGCCCGGCAGGTGCGCACGGACTGGGTTCAGTAATGAAAGGCTTTCAATGACCAAAAAATAATTCAGACTGTAATAAAAATGACATTCTTCTTCTTTTAAATAATAATAATAATAATAATAATAATAATGACATTCTTCTTCTAAATAACAATAAGCGTCAATAATAATAAAAATCATAATAATAATACGAATATTACAAATTGTCATGCAATTATTAATGTGAATGAATGGTACTCCACATCACATCATCATCACTATTGTACACCCCAATACATGTGAGGTGATACGAAATTAAAAGCTAATTGTTTCAAAACACGTGCTGTAAAATAATGCATTGTGATAGGTCATTTGCTCATCCAAGTTTCTCTTCTTTGCCGTCTTCCGTGTGTCCATGGCGTAAAATGAGGGCGTGGGGGAAGCGGAGACTTGAATATATAGGGGCGTGTTATTCTAATGACGATCGTTTTCAGCCGCGGCATTTATCAAAGGCAGGTATTGCGTACACCTGGATTTCAAAGGTACAAAGGCACAGCTTCATAAATCAGGCGGTGAGAGGAGTGCAAGCATAATCTTACGCCAATATATACGCCTGTTTCTACGCAAGAATGATAAATGAGGGCCAATGAGGGTGCTTCGCGCCCGCTGCGTCACGTCCCGCCGAAACGGGCGTGGTCTAGGCCTATAAATACCGCTCGCAGGCAGCTATTATCTGGTTTTCTGGTATTATCTGCTATCATCATCGAAGCAACCAGAGCGTGTGCATGCACGGCAAGATACGCAGTACTCGTTCCCTCTTCTAGAGAGAACCGAGGTTACGTTAGTAACAGAGTACGTTCTCTTACGAGAGGTCTCTCGTACTGCGTAAGATATCTTACGCTAGGGGACCCAATGCAAAATGCCGTGCATGCTGAGATCTGACACCAAAGACCCATGGGCGAAAGCCCGGGGTTCATATAGTGCACAATCACCCAGGGAACTCACAGGGAGTCCGGGAAGAGGGAGGGGCGAAGCCGCACTCTTCCACATATGGCAGCGTCGCTTAGACGCAAATTTCATCATACAGACAGGGCGGGGTACGGCCTGAACTGATGGGGAAACGTGGGTCTTACACAGTTTGCCCAGGCACATCTCGTGCTACTGCTTTTCACTGTCGATCATCGAGCTGTGCTCAGTAGACGCAGCATTCTGAGCTGATAGCATCAGGTCAGATAATACTGATTAACTTAGACCGACAGCAGCCTGGCCTGCAGGGCGGGAACCTCTAGGTTGTAGAACCTTATAAATGTAGACGGGGAGACCCAACCCGCCGCCGTACAAATATCTTGCAAGGCAATCCCACTCGACCAGGCCCACGAAGAGGCCATGCCTCTCGTGGAGTGCGCTCTGACACCAACGGGCACTGCATGCCCTTGGAGGCGTATGCCAGCGCTATAGCGTCAACTATCCATCTGGATAGGCTCTGTTTCGACGCGGCTAGACCCTTAGAACGCCCGCTAAACGAAACAAAGAGCTGCTCCGTCTGTCTGAAAACAGACGAGCGAGACACATAAGCTCGTAATGCCCTGACTGGGCAAAGGAGGCCCGCGTCTCTTTCCTCATCAGGGACCGGTAGGGCTGACAGGGAGATAACCTGCGCCCTAAACAGTGTGTTGAGGGATTTCGGAACATAACCGTGCTTAGGTTTGAGTATAACTTTTGAGTCATTAGGCCCAAATTCCATGCACGTCGCGCTCACAGAGAGCGCGTGTAAGTCCCCTATGCGCTTCACTGAAGCGAGAGCCAGCAGAAACACAGTCTTGAAAGACAGGTGTTTCAGATCAATTGACTGCAAAGGCTCAAATGGTCCACCTTTCATGGCTTCCAGAACCGTAGAAAGGTCCCATACGGGGACTGAGGGAGGTCTGGGAGGATTCAGTCTCTTAGCCCCTCTAAGGAAGCGGATGACTAAATCGTTCCTTCCTATTGACTGACCAAGCGTTGTTCTTGAGAACGCTGCTATAGCCGCCACATAAACTTTGAGCGTGGAAGGGGTCCTGCCCTTATCCAACAGCTCTTGTAGGAAGGAAAGCACCTCCGTCACTCCACAGTCTGTGGGTGACACGCCACGGGCTGTGCACCAGCCCGAAAACACTGACCATTTCGAGGAGTAGAGCCTGCGTGATCGTGTTTAATACTCCCTGAGGGAGTTCAACATGTACCCGTTGATGGCCCAGACATGAAGGGACCACAATTCCGGGTGAGGATGCCAGATCGAGCCGTGGGCCTGAGAGAGGAGGTCTCTCCTCACTGGCACTGGCCACGGGGCAGTGCTCGCTAACTGCATCACGACTGGGAACCAAGGTTGGTTTTCCCAGAACGGTGCTACAAGCAATACTGAGCATCCTTCTTCCCTGATCCGCTCTACCACCTGAGGCAGGAGAGAGACGGGGGGAAAAGCATAGAGCGGGCGGCGGGGCCACACATGAGCCAGCGCATCCCTGCTCTTGGAGAAAAATTCCGGACAATGAGCGTTTTCTTGAGCCGCGAACAGGTCTACTTCCGCTCTGCCGAATTTCTTCCACAGCAGTTGGACTGTCTGTGGGTGTAGAGACCATTCGCCTGCCGGAACATTGTTCCTGGACAGTCTGTCTGGTCCTATATTTAGGAGCCCTGGCACGTGCGCTGCTCTGAGCGAGCGCAGGTTGCGCTGAGCCCATACCAGGAGGCGTTCTGCTAGCCTGTACAGGTTCCTGGACCTGAGGCCGCCCTGGCGATTTATGTAGGACACCACAGACATGTTGTCAGAGCGGACCAGGACGTGGCGTCCTTTTATTTGGGGACAAAAACGCGTCAGCGCGTTGTCCACTGCCAGCATTTCGAGGCAGTTTATGTGCAGGAGCTTCTCCCGTTCCGTCCACTGGCCGAAGAACGGTCTGCCCTCGAGCAACGCTCCCCATCCCGAGGTGGATGCGTCCGTGGACACCACTCTCACCCTCGAGGAAGTCCCCAGGCTTACACCTGATTGGTACCAGTCGTCCGCTCTCCAAGGTTTCAGAGCTGCGACGCACTTCTGATTGACCTTGAGGTGAAGCAGACCGGATGCCCACGCTTGGCGTGGGACTCGCGCTTTCAGCCAAAACTGCAGCGGGCTTATGCGGAGCAGGCCCAGCTGGAGCACTGATGATGCTGAGGCCCATGAGACCCAGCATCTTCTGAAATTTCTTGAGCGGGACAGACGCGCCGCAGCGGAACGAGTTCGCTGTGCGCTGAATGTCTACCGCGCGCTGTGGTGATAGTCGCGCTATCATGGACAGCGAGTCCAACTCTGTGCCCAGGAAAGATATCGTCTGACTGGGGGACAGAGAGCTCTTCACCCAATTGACACTGAGACCCAAATTCTCGAGGTGATCGACTAAAATGGTCGTGTGTTCTATGAGCACTGAGCGAGATTGCGCTAGAATCAGCCAATCGTCCATATCGTTCAGTACTCGCACGCCCCTCATTCTGAGGGGTGCGAGCGCCGCATCCATGCACTTCGTAAATGTACGGGATGCCAGGGATAAACCGAACGGCAGGACTGTGTACTGATATGCCTGGCCCTCGAAGGCGAATCTCAAATATCGCCTGTGACGTGACGCTATCTGTATTTGAAAATACGCGTCTTTCAGATCTACCAATCTCACAAACCAATCTCCTTGGCGAATCTGCGCGAGGATTTGTCTGGTCGTGAGCATCCTGAACTGTCGCTTCACAAGCACTCTGTTCAGTTGCCTTAGATCTAGTATGGGTCTGAGACCCCCGTCTTTTTCGGTACCAGGAAGTATCTGCTGTATAGCCCTCCTTTGCTCTGAACTTGAGAGAGAGGCTCTATGGCCCCTTTGTTCAATAGTTTCGCCACTTCGGCTCGAAGTAAATGTGCTACTTCTGCTTTTACCGTGGTCTCGACGCGTGCCGCATAGCGGCGAGGGCGTCGGCGAAACTGTAGCGAATAGCCTCTTTTTATAATGTCCAGCACCCACTTCGAAACCCCGGGCAGCTTTGCCCATGCGTCTGCATGAATAGCTAGGGGTTGAATACGAAGCGCGCTCCGCGATGGAGAAGCTTCGGTGTGCTGTAACACAAGTGTCGCGCTCGTGACATTTGAGGCATGGGGCGCGCTGATAACAGCGGGCAGATTGCCCGCGCTCGACTCCTCTGCGGTGGTCAACCGCAAGGGGGAGGGCTGGGCGGGTCCCGTAGGAACTGTAATGTCTATGTGTGGATGTGGGCGCGGGACAGCGGGCACATTTATCACACCGAAAGCATTGTTCGCTTGAGTGAAGCGAATGCACGCTGGTTTCGTTTTTACAGAAACCGTGAGACATGCATAACATGGTGTATGCGGGCACTGGGTAGTGGGCACATTTACCACGTTTGAAGCGCAACCGATCTGAGTCGATTTTATGTGCGCGGGCCCTGTGTGACAGGCTGTGCTTGTGTGTAGAGATGGGCACTGGGCAGTGGGCATTCTTACTACACATGAGACACCATCGGCCGTGGCCGGGACACCAGAAAATACACTCTTTTGGGGATTTATCTGGGTAGCCGTGAAAACGGCATTTGTGTGCAGGCAAGCGGGTGACAGAACCGGCTTGTTGGCTGCAGAAAACACTGGAACAGTCACATTTGCTGGAACTGGACGAGCGAATAACTTTGGTGTGAGTCCGGCCGCAGCGGGACTTGAACACCGTCGTTTTCCTAGGCGTGCTAGGACGACTTCGGGGCCTCGGGCTTTACCGCAATCCTAGGTCGCGGGCCACGCACGGCGGGGCGGCGGCTGGATGAGCGGGAGCGCGGTCCCGCAAAATCCTTGACGGAGGATCCAAAGAGGCCCGCGGGAGAAAGCGGGCGTCGAGGAACACGGTGCGCTCGGACTCGGCCATTTCTGAGAGCGTCAGCCACAGGTGTCTCTCGGTCACAGTGAGAGAGGCCATACTACGTCCAATGGCCTGCGCTGCGGACTTAGTAGCACGGAGAGCGAGGTCCGTGGCACTCCTTAAGTCCGGCACGCAGATCGCGTCAGGTCCTTTCTCATCCAGCTTTCGGAGGAGATCGGCCTGGAAGATCTGTAACGTGGCCATGGTGTGCAGCGCTGACGCAGCTTGCCCGGCGGCGGAGAAAGCGCGGCGGAGCAGGCTTGACGTCGTGCGGCAAGCTTTAGAGGGTAGGGCCAGCTTAGCGCGCCGTCCAGCGGAGGGCGGGCATAAGTGGGCCGCTATCGCCTCTTCGACCGGCGGCAGCGAAAGGTATCCCCTGTTCTTGGCATCGTCAACTGTAGAGAATGCCAAAGAAACAGCAGGACGCACTCTAGCTGAATAGGGGGCGTTCCAAGACTTAGCGACTTCTTCGTGTAGCTCAGGAAGAAAGGGCGCTGGTTTGGACGCAGGCGAAGCGCGCTCCCCAGGCAGGAAAAAGCCATCCAGCCTGCGGGCAGGGGACGCGGGATCCTCAGAGCCCGCCCAATCCTCACTGCCTGACGCCAGGATAGAGCAGGAATCATCCTCTCCCAGCAGGGCTTCCTCGTCAGCGATGTCGACGGAAGCGGCGGCAGACAGCGGCCGCTGTCCGTCAGGAAGAGAAGCTGACGAAGCCGGTGAAGCAGGCGGGCGAACCGGCGAGCTTTGGCGGCTGGGGGAAGGTTCCGGGACCCGCTGGGCACGGCGCTTTTTACGGCGCGACACACACACACACACACACACACACAGAGTACAGAGTATGAAAGGATATAAGCGCCGGAAAGCGCAGCAGGAAGGCAAGGAAGGCGGCGCGGCCAGTGACTTCAGTGACTCGTCCCGCTGAAGGTGCTCTCTCTCAGACGGCGCGGCTTCTTCTCCAGCTTCTCCAAAAGGATTTTCCCCTAGCGTAAGATATCTTACGCAGTACGAGAGACCTCTCGTAAGAGAACTATACTCTCATTCCTGCGTAATAATCAAGAAACTTTGCTGCCGTACCATGGCTGCAGCAGGCCTAATGATATGACGCAGCGCCTGAAAATAGGTCTAATAGGTTAGACAAACTTAGTCCTGGTCACGTTGGAAGTTACCGAGCTGGGAACTATTTTCAGGCGCTGCGTCATATTACGCCTCCTGCTGGACTCATGGTACGGCAGCAAAGTTTCTTGATTATTACGTAGGAATGAGAGTATAGTTCCTAGCCATATCAGCCTAGAAAATCACAACTTTTTTTTTTTCGTCGGTCTTAGTACACGATGTAACTACAGAAGAGTCAAGTTTTAAATAGGAAAAATATCGAAACTCTTTGGTAATTTTTTTGAGAGAGATGCTAATGGTCCTGTCCGATTCAATGATCTATGCTAAAAGTGGTACCGCCAGACCCGGAGTTCAGCTGAATGGATTCGAAAACGGTAAGACTCAACTGTTTAACTCTGGGGGAGTTGTAAAATGAGCCTATTTCCAAAAAAAGTGGAGTATCCCTTTAAATATACAATTAAACAGTAACAAGGACACCTTAAAAATAGCGTAACAAAAAAAAAAAAAAAAAGATTCTCAATATGTATTACTGCTGAAATTGCCTAAAATTTACACTTAAAGGAACCATATTTTTGATTAAACGGATATTGTAAACAAGTTTTTCCATGTAGAAAAGATCTAAACTTTCTAGAAATTTTGAATGTACTTTAAGGCTAAATACAGCCGTTATTGCATTGCTTAAAGGTGGGGTAAGTGATTTCAAAAACGCTGTTGGACATTGTTAATATCTGAAATCAACCCAAACAAACACCTCTCTCCTCATTGCTCCCCCTCCAATCCTAACCACCCTTCTCTAGCAGTCGTCAGCACGACTCTCACCAGTTGGCCTATGTTACGCACGCAGTCCAAGAGTGGATGTCTGTTTATCATAGCGGAAGTGCAACAAAATAATGCTTCACGAAAAATAAAGCGCAGATGAATGAATGACAAGGAAGCACAAAAAATGTACGTACAGTACACATAGTAATTACAAACAGTTAAGAGTTGGTTGTTAGTTGCCAACAGCACAGCAGCTCCAGGCAAACAATGATACTCAAACCCAGTGTTACTCGTGTGGAGCGGAATCAAAGCAACCTCCTTGTCTGTTTTCAGGCCTTCCCGCTTAGCTCTCTCCAGCGCTGTAAAGCTTTTCTAATATTAACGCAGGTCCTAAAGCTCTTGCCCAGTCATAACCTTCATTTTCCAGTGATTTCTTCTGAGCTTTTCACTTTTGTATTGTCTCTCATCTCCATTTCTGCAGTCTTTCTTCAAATCTACCTCTTGCTCGTTCTCTCTCCTCCACCGTCCCCCTAATGCTGACTGGCTACACATGTTTGTGGTTCCTGTGCCGGTCCAACTAACTTCCAAACATCGTTTTTCAAATATCGCTTACCCCACCTTTAAACTAGAAACTTCTCAATATTTCTCTATACACTGAGGCTAACAAACTCCTACTGTTGCAACAGTGCCACATGAGTCTATGGAGAAGCTGAATATGGCTCTGGAGTGGTCAGTCTCCAGTGGTCTACAGGCAGGATCCAAGAGGGCTGTGTGATTGGGGTTCACTGGGGGAGAAGCACCAGCTGTGTCGACCATCACCACCATTCTTCCATCAGGCAGACACACTGCACAGAGAAGCAACATGCTTTTTGATCTTCTGTATAAAGTTACAGTATGTATAGATCAAATTTCCATCAAGAGTACAGTGGTTTGTATAAGTTACCCAATAACTCTCTCACAGGGAACACACAGCGCTGCACACGAGTCTGTTCTTCTGCTGTTTCCAGATGAACTAAACTCACCAGCACACTCACTAACAGACCTTGCAGTCCCAAGCCCTGAGAAACAGAGAAAAGCAGTATATTAATCTTTCAGTGTTTAAATTATTAAAGTTGATACCAATCATCTTACATGACTTCAATGAATAATGGCTGGTCTCAGGCCTTTCATGTACCTCATAGGCCATTCCAGGGGCGTAAAGAGGCACCTCCAGGCTGAGGTAGAGCTCTTGCGGATCTAGTGAGAATCCCCCGAGCTCCACCAGCTCCCAGTTAAGCTTCATTCCTCCTACATACAAACTCCACTCAGAGGAGTCTAGATTACCATAGTAAGCCAATGTACGCACACCTCGCACCGTACATTCCCCTTCCAGCTTTGGCAAGACTAGGAGACACGGACACATAAAAATAAATGTATTCAGTAATTGCTCTATTCATGAAGGACACATTCAGTGCTGCCTTAGCGGCTCACTTTGGACTTGTTGCTGCATTTATGCACCATTTTAAGGGACTTTCACACTGGCAATTTAGTTTGAAACGGAGTATGGTCCACATGAAAAACTGATAATGTGAAAACTGCCATACGGACAGTGGTACCGATACAGAGACTACACGTAGGAGGTGGACTGAGTTCGGATTCAGTAGTTCTGTGGCGTAAAATCACATGAATGTAAAATCAACTTGTACTCTGGTACGCATTTGTTCAAGTAGTAACTAAAGTAAAACATTTGTATATGCTACAAGTGAATTTAGGCATCACAACATTGTAATGTACAGTATGATGCATGGAAATTCATTTTGAGATTAGCTTATGATTACATATGACTTTAAGAGAGAGGCTATTTGTAAGTGAAAATAGTGACAGATGCCCTTTACACAAAGTGAAAATAGCGTCCGACCAGTATGTGTATAGTCCAAAGAAAATACTGCAATTTGCAAATAGTGTAAGATGTCATTTATACTTCCTGCAAATAGCGGTTGATGCTATTTGAACATCAGTGTATTGTAGTACATGAAACAGTATGCAAGAATAACATTGTGTAAATGATTATTTTTATTATAATCATAAATGGATGCTGCCTTATTGGGACCTTACTTGTCCTTATCCCAAAAATCCCACCCCAAAACCTACCTTGGATTCGAACTCAGGTCAGTCATGTCAAAAGCTAAATCCATTATTCTTATTCCCTGTAACTTTTCCAGTTACCAGGTAACTTTCTTTTGTAATTTTGTCTGACTCAATACAATGGTTGGCAGAGCAAGCGTAAATAGCCTTGGGCAAAAAGATGAGCTATTTGCACGTAGTGAAAATTTGTGTTAAACAAACTTTTTGTGGGTGGACATTTCATACCTACATCCTGCAGGTCTGCCTCAGCAGTAGCAGGATAGTTGTAGATCTCTCCATCAGGAGACAGAATGAAAGAGAAGACCCCAGAGAAAGTGTATCTTCTTAAACGGTCTCCCAAATACTAAACCGCCAGAGAGGGAAGCAAGCATACTTAAAAACATCAATAAAAAGACTTTGACAAACAAATATATGTGGTGCCTCACCTTCTGTGAGACGAGTGGATGATAGAAGGGCATCTGAAACAGATACATGTATGTGTTGTTCGGGAAAGGGTTTTGAGAGAGACGAACACCATTTCTTTCCATTTCCTCCCAGAGCACCAGCTGACCTGCTACGGTCACATTCCCCAGAGAAACATCATGAGGAAAACAGCATAAGGAGATGGAAAACTCTCCCTGTGAGGGTACAGTCTCTAGAGAGAGAGAGAGAGAGAGAGAGAGAGAGAGAGAGAGAGAGAGAGAGAGAGAGAGAGAGAGAGAGAGAGAGAGAGAGAGAGAGAGACAAACACACGTGTCAAATGGCCTTGTCCTCTGCAAGTAGATGGTTCCTTGCCAGAACACAAAGTGGACCAGACTTCATGTAGATAGTCTGGATGTGTGAGAAAAGTAACGTAGCAACTAGAGAAGAATGTGTAGATGGTTTGGCTTGTGTTTCTCACTGTTAATAAGTATGACTGGTCGGGGCTGGCGATAAATATAAAGTTTTCTGAATGTCCATTGTTGAGTCAGACTCCACGCTGTATCCTCCCATTCACGCAACAGGAAGACGTCAACAAAATATGACTGAGAATAATGTCCATCAATCACGTGACTCTGGCCGAGGGGAGGAGATAGACAGTGGATAATAGAAACATTACATTTAAAAAAAATTATATTTGGGTAAAGGAAAAAGTGATACATTTCAACCACACTGAGGTCATATGATCTCTGGGATACCTTGATGAATCCTCCTTCAGCACCAAAAGGAATACGGATCTCCAAAGTTCCATTGTTGTCATGAATCATGTAACCACGCTGTTGGGCAACACACTCAGACAGGTAACGTCCACCAACACCCAACTTAAGGCCCTTTTCTATGAAGGGAGGATGGACCAGAGGGGGGAGGTTGCGTGGGAGAGACCACAACACATCTGAACCATCCATTCGGGCCTGATCTACAAGAGGATTTGAAGAGGTGGGTGAACGTTTGCATAAAATAATCAAGTTCAGAAACATAGTACATCCTAAAGCGACAGTTTATGATCTATAAATATCAACAAGGAGGATTAAAATGGGAGATGGGAAACAGCAAGAACAACATACTCATAGTGCAGGCCACTGACATGTCCATAGTCAACAGAGTCCATTTAAGCTTGTACAAGATGGTGGCACTGACCACTTCCACGCCAGTCTCACCCAACTGAAACCATTCAGACAAACAATGTGATTTGTATAACAGCTCACAGTGAAATAAATGTAGGCTTTTATACCAAGGAACTTTGACTTAACAAAATTTTTATTTTTGGGTGGACTACATTTATCACCCTTGTGTCATTGTTTTAATAACAGGTCCATAACCTTCCTTCTGCGGAAAACAAAATATAATTTTGAAACAACATTGGAACAAACTGAATTCCAAAATATCAATGTATCTTCTTCAAAATATTTTTTTATATTACACAGAATAAAGTAATAAAGTTTTGGAACAATATGAGGGCAAGTAAATGATAACAATTGTAATTTTTGGGTGGAGTATTCTTCAACTTCATTTACAACTGGAATTAAAGCAATGTCAAGAATTCAAGATAAACTATCGGCTTAAGAGTGGAATATACTACACAACAAGATGTCTTCTAAAATCGGCTCAAAATCAAACATGTTTGACACCCTCTAACCAGTGATGGAGTACTCGAGTCCTGGACTCGGACTCGAGTCCGACTCGAGTCCCTATTCTCTGGACTCGAGTCCGACTCGAGACTCTATTCTCAGGACTCGTGACTTGACTTGGACTCGCGGACTGATGACTCGTTCTTGGACTCGGACTCGAGGATATAAAATCGGACTTGAGCATTCATCAAATGAATGACGTTGGATGAAGTTTCTGACTAAATAGGATTTAAAATTTGATATAAGATGTTACACTTTTCCTGTTTTGGGCTCCAAGACCGGACGGGATCTCTTTTTTTCCTGCATATATGAACGAGCAGAGAGAAAGCCCCAGCCGCGCGCGCGCGCTCTCACCGTCTTCAAACAACACGAGCGGTGCTCCCTCCTCACGCATATTAATCAAAATCAATTGACACGATAGTAAAAGGTCGGAAGACCGAAGTTTCACGTAGATCATTCAGAGATTTGTTTCTCCTGAATTACCGCGAGGTGTGAATTGTGCTGAAAAAAAACTAAAAACGTTTGCCTTATCTTCTCTGAAAAGCGTTCCGCACATTCAGCTGACATTAGCCACAATTTCAATAAACGAAAAGACCTATCTAGTGATGAAATGTTTTCTGTGTTGACACAAATCTTGTCCTGTACTAAACGGCCGAGATAATCACACAAGGCGTGCCGTATAGGCTACACGTCCATTAATGACACGTCCGATTCGCGAACTAATGACTCCTTTGAACGATTCACTTTAATGAATGGTTAAAACAACTGACCATCTGTCCAACAACGAACTCACGAGACGTCTGAATCGGTGTATAACAAATCGGTAACACTTTACAATATGTTCCATTTATTAAACTCTAGTTAACTACATTAGTTAACATTTAGGCTACTATTAATAAACTGCACTTCTACAGCATTGTTAATGTTAATTTCAACATTTAGCCTACTAATAGCCTACATTATTGAAATCAAATTTTTTATTTATATTTATTTATATTGTATTTATTATTTATAATTGTCAACACAGTGGTGTCATTTTTGTTTAATGTAGACCCTCTTTTATAATTATATCAGCTCTTTAAAGGTGCCAGAGTAGAGAAATGTTGGCAGTCTTGAAATATAACACAGACTCAACCTTGATGACTCGACTCGGACTCGAACACTGGGGACTCGAGACTCGACTCGGACTCGAACTCAGGTAATGGTGACTCGACTCGGACTCGACTCGGTCTCTTCTTTGGTGACTCGGACTTGGACTCGGACTCGAACACGGGGACTCGAGACTTGACTCGGACTCGACAATTGGTGACTCGACTTCAACACTGCCTCTAACTAGATGTAAAAGTCTGTGTCCATCATACACTACATAATTTTCTGTGAACTCCAACTGCCAAAAACCAATGTAATGTAATGAATTCCAGCCTTCACATGATCATTGTGAAAAAAAGTAGAATTTTTTTTTAAACCTAGTCCTCCGATTTATTCTTTACCTGTAGCATGTACGCCAGCTTGGATCTGTAGGCACAACGCAGGAGGATGCGACTGTCGGTGGTGTTAATGTGGTAGCCCAGCAGGTGTGCCATTCTCACTGGCACAGTCTCCTCCCTCATGCCACCTTCCCGATGAAGGGCAGGTATGCGGAACACCACCCTCCATTCCCTCAGACCCTCATCCAGCTCCTAAGACGAACAAAAAAACATATGTATTGATAGCTGGGGAGGGCTTGTGGCTCACAAGTCAAGTCACCTTCATTTATATAGCGCTTTTAACAATATGGATTGTTTCAAAGTAGCTTTACAGAAATAATAGGAAATTACCATAACAGATTGTTTAGGCTTTACAACAGCTCTAGGATAAAGTTATTGTCCAGCTAAAGTTAGTTTTGATTGATTGATTCAATTCCGTTGCGAAGATCATTAGTTATGTGCACAGGCGTGTAGTCCTTTACAAGTCAACCCTCAATAAACTACTTGTCTGGCCTTAATTTATAATACAGAAGTGTTTTTGTCGCGCCTGCGTAGCCACGCGAGCCGGAATAATCCAGACAACATTTTATCTGTACTGAGGTAAAGGGAAGGGGAGGAGGCCTTCACAGGGGAGGGACTGGTTGACACTTCAGGACTGTGTTGTCATCGTGTCCAGGCGCAGGTCCTTCATCAGATCCTGATACGGCCTGGATCCGGCGGACTGCGGTAAACCTCGGATAAACAGACTAATATCAGCGTAGAAGCCAACCTTCTGATGTAACAAATAAATCAGGATTTATAGGGAATGTTCCCGGTTCCGGCTGACCTAATCTATGCAGCCTAACATTGAATTATAGAAGTCTATAATGTGTTATGTGTATGCTAGGCCAAAGAGATGTGTTTTTAGTCTAGATTTGAACTGACAGAGTGTGTCTGCTTCGCGGACAATGTTAGGAAGACTGTTCCAGAGTTTTGGTGCTAAATAGGAAAAGGATCTACCGCCAGCAGTCGATTTTGATATTCTAGGTATTATCAACTGGCCGGAATTTTAGACGTGAAGGACTATAATGCGTTAAGAGCTCGCTCAAGTACTGGGGAGCTAAACCATTTAGTGCTTTGTAAGTAATCAGCAATATTTTAAAATTTATACAATCTTTAATAGGGAGCCAATGCAGTGTTGACAGAACTGGGCTAATTTGGTAATACTTCCTGGTTCTGGTAAGAACTCTAGCTGCTGCATTTTGGACCATTAGTAGTTTGTTTATCAAGCGTGCAGGGCAACCACCCATAATAGCATTACAATAATCTAGCCTTGATGTTATGAAGGCATTAACTAATTGTTCTGCATTTTTCATTGAGAGCATATGACGTAATTTATATATATTTTTAAGATGAAAAAAAATCGGTTTTACAGATACTATACACGTGACTTTCAAATGAAAGATTGGTATCAAAGACCACACCCAGTCTCCTAACCGATGATGAGGACTTGACAGAGCAGCCATCAAGTGTTAGACAGTATTCTAGGTTATTACGTGAGGAAGTTTTTTGCCCAATAATTAGAATCTCTTTTTTCAGAATGAAGTAGTGGGAAATTGCTAGTCGTACGTTTTTTTATATCAGCTATGCATTCCGTTAATTTTGTGAATTGGTAAGTTTCGTCAGGGTGTGAAGAAATATAGAGCTGCGCATCATCAGCATAACAGTGAAAACTAATGCCATGCTTTCTAATGATATCTCCCAAGGGTAGCATGTACAGAGTGAACAGCAACGGTCCTAGTACTGAGCCTTGTGGTACACCCTACTGAACGTTTGATCGATAAGACTTCATTTACTGTTACAAACTGATAACAGTCAGATAATGCTAATGCAATTCCACTAATGCCAACATGATTTTCGAGTCTATTTAAAAGAATGTTGTGGTCGATAGTGTCAAATGCAGCACTAAGATCGAGTAACACTAATAGAGAGATACAACCACGATCGGATAAGAGCAAATCATTGGTATGTGTTAATGAGAGCTGTCTCAGTACTATGGTATGGTCTAAATCCTGATTGAAAATCCTTGCAGATATCATTTCTTTCTAAAAAGGAACATAGTTGTGAAGATACTGCCTTTTCTAGTATCTTTGACAGAAAAGGTAGATTTGAGATCGGCCTGTAATTGACTAAAAGTTGCGTTTTTTTAACAAGCAGTTTAAATCATAGCCAGCTTAAAAGTTTTTGGTACGCATCCTAATGACAAAGATGGATTAATGATATTAAGAAGAGGATCTATGACCTCTGGAAGCATTTCTTTCAGTAGCTTAGTCGGTATAGGGTCTAACATTTAGTTGTCGATTTAGATGATTTAACGAGTTTAGAAAATTCTTCCTCTCCTATAGCAATGAATGAATTTAATTTGTCCTTAGGGAGACTACAACGCACTGTATTGAAGCTTTATTTTTCATTAGTTTAGCAACTGTTTCAAATAAATAACTAGGGTTTTGTTTATTTTCTTCTAATAGGGTTGAAAAATAAGCAGATCTAGCAGCTTTTAATGCCTCTCTGTATGCAATCGTGCTCTTTCCATGAAATGCGAAATACCTCTAGTTTAGTTTTCTTCCAGTTGCGTTCCATTTTTCTGGCTGATCTCTTAAGGGCCTGAGTGTGCTCGTTGTACCACGGCATTGGACTATTTTCTTTAATCTTCTTTAAGCACAACGGAGCAACTGTCTAAAGTGCCGGAAAAGAGAGTTAAAAGTTTCTGTCGCAATCGAGTTCTTCTAAGCTATCTGGGATGCTGAGATGAAACTGATCCGGAAGATTATTAATAAAGCAATCTTTAGTGGCAGAAGTGATAGGTCTAACATATTTGTAACATGGAGTCAGCTTTGCAGCCTTGGCTAAATTAAGTTTACACGAGACTAGATAATGATCTGAGATGTCATCGCTCTGCTGCAAAGTTTTAACGGCACCAACATTGATTCCATGTGATAATATTAAATCTAGAGTATGATTACGACAATAAGTAGGTCCTGACACGTGTTGTCTAACTCCAATTGAGTTAAGAATGTCTTTAAATGCCAATCCCAATGCACTTTTTTGTTATCTACAGGTATATTAAAATCACCAACAATTAGGACTTTATCTGCCGCCAGTTAGCCTGGATGCCAGCCGAACTTAGCCCCGCCCACAACATTTTTAGGTCGGGAAGTTCGGTCT
The DNA here is from genome assembly GCF_965113295.1 of Leuciscus leuciscus. Taxonomy (NCBI): domain Eukaryota; kingdom Metazoa; phylum Chordata; class Actinopteri; order Cypriniformes; family Leuciscidae; genus Leuciscus; species Leuciscus leuciscus. The sequence goes on from NC_138729.1 coordinate 13,745,279, forward strand.
GGACTTGATCCGTTGTGGAGCTATTATGCTCAGAGCTGTTCGGACCAATCAAATTGTCAGGGCGGGCTTTATACGATGATGGACAGATCATCAACAGTAACGTGATCATCCAGAGCAAATTACAGTGCCTGACATCGTACTTGCGAGTTCACACACCTCTTTAATGTTAATTTTAGTGATCTCCGACTGGTGGAGTCGAACATCATTAGTGCCGACGTGAATAATAATCTTAGAGAATTTATGATTAGCATTAGCCAGCACTTTTAAATTTGCTTTGATGTCAGGCGCTCTGGCTCCCGGCAAACATGTGACAATGATGGCTGGTGTCTCTATTTTCACGTTCCGTGTAATAGAATCGCCAATAACTAGGGCACATTCAACAGGATTCACAGTGGGTGTGTCACTGAGTGGGGAGAATCTATTTGTTATGGTAATCGGAACAGAAGAGCTGTGTTTTGTCCCGCAACTACAATGTCTCATCGTCACCCAATTGCCTTGCTGCACGGGCTCTACTACAGCCGGAACCGAACAATGTACAGAGCTCACTAAGCTAGTCGCATCCAAAGCAGTATCTAAAGCCCTTGCACTCTTACAATTAACCTCGATTAAAGTTTGGATGCATGTCTCTAGTTCTGAAAACTTCTCTGTCAGCCTGACTATCTCCCCGCATTTATCACATGTAAATCCTGTGCTGACAGAGAAGGCTATGCTATACATGTTACATGAAGTGCAAGTGGCAATAAGAGGAGAAGATGACATAACTCACCGTGTTTGTAGACTGATCCTACTCACCTAAGGTTTGATGAACTCGTAAAAGGCGCGAGAGTGCGCGAGAAAAAAACTAAAGAAAGAAAGAAAGAAAGAAAGAAAGAAAGAAAGAGAGAAAGAAAGAAAGAAAGAGAGAAAGAAAGAAAGAAAGAAAGAAAGAAAGAAAGAAAGAAAGAAAGAAAGAAAGAGCGCACGGATGGCACGCTAACAGGCTAGCAAATTACTAGCGTGTTGTGCTAGTAATAACGATTTAGATTGAAGCTAGCGATGTTGTGTGATGTTGAGTAAGCTATATTTAGCAATATAAACAACAAGGAATGATAGTAAATAATGATTCAAAACTGAAAGATATACAAAGCTTACAGATGCAAACCAACTCAACAGCAGCACAACACTGTTAAAAGGTGAATTGTGTAATTTCTGTACTAATAGCAGCACCAAACAGAATTACAATCTGTTTGAGTTACAATTAGAATTACGATCTGTCAATCAAGTCAAATTTATTTGTATATTGCTCTTCACAATACGCATTGGTTCAATGCAGGTTTTAGTGCTTTATCATAGAGCAAGTTGTAGGGCTGGGCGAAATGATGATATACAACGATGATACAAGTGTGAAGACCAAACGATACTAAATTTTAATTTTTTGAAAATATGATCGGATGTTACAGTTGAAAAGTCTGATGCTCGGGCAGATAATGGTCCGTTTTGCTGCAAGTAAATAATTCTCAAAAGAATCAATAAAGACAAAAATTAGGTTGTCATAAGTGTAAAATAGCTGACGATCAAAGAGTTTTTAGCATTATCCAAGTTTAATTAGCAATCATTTAAGCTACAATGTTGAGGAATATAGCTTATGGCTTTAAGTAGCGTCTCTGAATTCAGGCAGCAATCAATGGCGTGGCTTAGGTTTTCACAAATTTTCTGATCAAACAATGGAAGTTAACTCAGTTCACAGGTAGTCATGACAGACACAGGTTAATTCAGATACACTAAATCCAAATGGTCCAAATGCACACAGTCTCTTACCACAGGGGCTGGGGTTACCCACGCTGTACCCATGTGATTATTAGGAGGCAGCTGTTTCAGCACCGACACCTAGGGAACAGAAAGCATCATTGGACTGGTTTGTGTTTGCAAACAACAGTTTTATATTTATAAATTTGCAATTTATAAAAATAAAATATAAGAGATTTGTTTCACCTCCATGTAGTTCTGCTCACAGACAAGCTCCCGAGGCCCCCATGGGACCTGAAGAGGGCAGGTGAGCTGTAAAGGGTAGGATTTCTCCTGCCCATTTGAGTCCTGATTTATAAACCACACCAGCAACCGAAATTCTGCCTCCCTCTGAAACCACAAACAGCCAACATCACCTATTACAGGTGGGTTAACAGAAGGCCAAATAATGAATAAAAGGAGGGGGGAGGAGGATTCTAGCATAAATCATATTTTAATCAATTTAATGCAATGTTAAACAATTTGCAGTTTTCTCAGTATGTGTTAAGAAAACAGTTAACCAATTAACAGGGTTTGCTGTAGCACTTTTAAGTTTTTTTTTTGTTTTGTTTTTAAAATTTTTACAGTGCATTTAAAATGTAAGGAATAGTTTTACAAAAAATGACAACTCAGTGACAAGGGGTTGAGAAGCAAATACCAAATACCAAAAACAAATACCATAACGGTAGGCCATACTAGATGGCTTTGCGTGAGGAACAGACTGAAATGTATCATATATTCACAGAAAACATTCCCTCTGCAACAGATTACTTATTTTGGTCTGCTTCCCACATAAATATATCTTATGGTTTTAGAAGACATAGTATAGCTCACATATGAACTTACTTTTTAAGGCGCTTTTTGTTGTTTTCGAATTTGACAGATGTAGTGACTTTGAACTTGTTGTATGGAAAAGCCTAATTTTGAACAACATTTAAGTACATCTTACCTGGTTCTCCACCAGACAGGCCAGGTAGGAAACACGCAGCAGTAAATCACCCCAGGAGTCAAGAGCCATGGTATAACCACACTCTGCCGCCCACTGACCAGAAACCTCATGGACCTCAGTGTCTTCTGTGAGAGTGAAGACAATTACATCACCATTTTAATGACCAGATACAGGGTGAATTAGGGTAGTCTGGGACATTGGGCACAAATTTGCTCCATTAATAAGCAAGTAAGATCAAGTAAGCAATTATGATATAGTATTTGTTTTGTCCTGTGATTGAGGTATCATTTTTTGGTCAACAGGTGTTGTGTTGACTTTACAATAAATTGCATAAATCAAAATGATAGAACTGCCCCAGATTACCTTTATTCACCCACACAATACGATTGAAACCAGGAACAATTGAGTGAGAAATTCAGTCATGTTAAATTTTGACAAGAAACAAAAACATCCAGTTAATTAAAGGAGATGAAATACCTTGAACATCAACCCTAAATTTGTGGCCAAGGAAATTTGAGTTGACAGACAACCAGAAATGACGATCATGGCACTCTGTCCTGAACATACCTGAGAAATAAACACATTTAAACAACTTGTAATACCTTGTTGTCCATAGTCCAATTGTCTATAGAAAAGCATTAACTAAAACACTTGAACTAAACCATATTTGCTTACCAATAGGTATGGAATCAGGAACAGAGATAGGACATAAACCCAGCAAAAGAAACCTGAAAAACAATGTTTTCTTATCTGAAAGATAATCACGATCCCCTGTAGGCGAAATTTTCCTTATTGGGGAAAAATCCAAACTCACCATAACAAAGAAACGTAACACATGACCATAAAGATCATTTCTGCCAACTGTATACAGATTTTGAATGATGAAAAACGGATTCTTCAAAAACAATTTTGTACCGATTAACTCGAGGTCTTTTTTATCTTCTTCGGGTTTTTTTTTTTTTTTTTTTTTTTTTTTTCATAGATCAGCCGTCGCGTGGCACTTCATTTTGACTGGTAAGCGCACCTGTCAGATTGACCTAGTTAATTAATTTGCATATCACGTATCACTAATTATTAATCATTAACATTAATTTGCATATCAGTCCCATTTATTTTCCATTTTGCAAACAAGTTTCGCTCTACTCAAAACTCGCATTTGTTAATTATTTTCATGTGTGCGAAAGTCGAGACTATTGGGGTGTTCTTTTGAGTCAGATCTTTTCAATCTGTCTGATCCAGCAAAAATTGCATTTGATAATAGCAGAAATGTTACAAATAAAACTTACTGCAATATTTATGACTTGCTTCTATGACATTTTATTAAGACGTAAAAGTATTGAATTGTAGGCCTATTGTTTATTGTAAATGCAAAATATTAAATAGTAAATAATGTTTTTCAACTGAATAATGGCTGCAACAACCTGAAACTTGACATAAAACTCTATTAATGCAGTAAATAAGATTTTACATGAGTTGTAGAGCATCTCCAATATAAACGTTAGATGGTATATGTATGATGCACCACAGATCACTATTTTAAAATGCATTAACTACTCATGAATGTTCATGAGTAAGGGCCACTTATCCATTGAGCTTTATAATGCTTCTGACTTAGGCTATCAAAGGGATAGTTCGCCCAGTGAAAATTATATCATAATTTACTCATCTTGTTCCAAGCCTGTATGGGTTTCTTGTTCTGTTGAACATAAAAGAAGATACTTTAAAGAATGTTGGTTGCATTGAATATGAATGCATATAATTTTTTTTCCTATGAAAGCCAATGGCTACCGTCAACTGTTTGATTATTAGGCTACTAACATTCTTTAAAATAGATTATTTTGTGTTCAACAGAAGAAAGAATCTCATATAGGTTTGGAACAACTCGGGGGTGACAAAAAATGATGGCAGAATTTTCATTTTTGGGTGAACTATCCCTTTAATGAAACGAATGGGGAAAAAAATCAGATTGTTAATCAGATGTTGGATGAAAAGGCGAGTCAGGCGACTTGACAGTCAATCCACATACACTGAAAATCTTCTGCAATCATGTGACTGTGGAATTTCCGGTGTAAGCACATCATTATTTCCGTTATAATGGAAGCTGTTGTTTGTGAGGTTGTTATCCCAGAAGATCTGGAGGTAATTTGTGGTATTTTCTCATGTCTGTTTGAAATGATGCTCTGTAACCTCCGATTAATTGTTATTATGTGTGCGCTTAGAGCTTTTTATTTGACTCCCGATGATAATTTGAAAGCGAGCCTGTGTCGTAGACACGTTGTCAACTTTGTATTATTTTTATTTTCAGAAATTCGAGAAGAAATAAAAGGCAGAGTTATCAAAGAGGTCTGTGTCTAAAGATACTCGAGTATGCGTGGTGTCTGATGAGGAGCAAACAGTCGGAGGACATCAAGAAGGGAATAGTGTTGCTCGATGGTAACTGCATCTGCATTTTAGCAAACAGTGTAACTTGTAACCATTCCTGGGATGCCACGACATGGAAGATTCGTAATTTAAAAATACAATTTTTGCTTTCATAACTTTCTGATTATGATATTTTATTTGTGAGGAATTGTAATTGACAGATGGCATTCATCTTTAACCTGTTAAAAAGATTACATTTTTTTTTACACTAAAGCAGAAGTAATGAGAGAGAAAAAAATAAATAAATATATATATATATATATATATATTTCTACAAAATAATTTGGTCTCTAAAATTGCTAGAATATCAAATCCAGATGTCTAACCAATTTGTGTTTGAAGTTGATTTCACAAACATTTAGCTCGCTAAAAAGTTTCCAAGGTAACTTAATGTCCAATTTCACAGGATGACATTTGTATTTAAGCTTGGAATGATACCTAATTTATGATGATGTCTGAAACATCTGATTGGGAAAAAGGCATTTAAAAACTTTCAAAGTGTCCTGCTACCCCTACCGGGACACTGACAGTTAACAGGCTAAGTTTGCAGATTTATCCCAGTTTAAACATTTAGGTAGACCAATACCAATCACAAGCTTAACTAATAAAAAATGGCAAATTTTGATTCTTAGTTTTAAAAAAAATTAATCACCTTTTTTAAAATATTGTTTTATTTCTCTGTTAATTTTTATTTCTCATTCCATTAGTCTCAGAGCAGTCAGAATAACAAAACATCCAGGAAAATGTTCTCATTGCAACACATTTGAATTCTTGATTTTGTTTGATTAAATCAAAGAGGTGCAAATTAGAACTGTCATGTAATTTAAAAAAAAGTATCTAATTTATTATGTGATTAATTATCTAATTCAATTTTGGCCGAGAAATTACCACCAAAACATAATTTAAAGTCATTATTATTAACCCTTTTCACATTTCTGGGTTTCTGAGAAGTGGAAGTCGTCATAGTTAGGTAAACATCTATAGCGGTAAACTGGAGATGAACTTTACTAGATTCGCGATGATGATAACTTTGGAAACGTGTCACTATGGTCTGTGTTAGGGATGGGGAAATGAAGCCTCATGAATCACTGAGGCTTTCCCCTGACTGTTCCGGAAAAGATTCAAAGCTTTGAGAGTGTCGAGAACAGCGCCATCTGGTGCTTATTTAAAATTAAGCAGACAGAAGCCTGTGTTAGAAGCTCTGGCAGATGAAGCAACCACAACACACTCCATAGTTTCAATGTTATGTGTACAAATAAAAGCCTTACATGTTTGTGTTTGATTTGTTCATTAAAAATTCATTTTCTCTCCTCACAAACCCATCAACCAGACTGAGCCAACAATGACTCGTTAAATAAGATCTGGGGTTCGAGCCTTCTGACACCCAAAGCGAAACGCGCACGTGATTGGACAGAAAGTGAGGCTTCATTTGTTGTCAATCACGTGACTAGTAAACCAATACACACCCCGATACAGGGCTTCACTAGAAATCGTGTCGCCTGTGCTGGGTATCAGCACATCGAAGCTTCAGTGTCATACGTAACATCACTAGTCTGTGTTAGATGAGAAAAGCATTGAATAGACATTACAAATTTCAACTTAGAATTTATTAAACATAAACTTTTAAGGCTACAATGTGGCCATACACATTTTTTTCAAAAGCTGCATCTGAAGTGGCATTAAGGTAGCCTGGTCCTACCAGACTCTCGTACATTTCATTTGTACAGAGAGTCTGGCCACTCTCCATTGACAAGCGTTAACTTCCTTGAAGGCAGGTACTCTGGTGAAGTTTAAAACTATTGGATCTGCCTAGAGCCACTCTGGATCTGCCCAGAGCCACTCTGAATCTGCCATAACCAATCGCAAACGTTTGGTTTTGACGTAACCCAACAACTCAAACTAGCGCACGACCTCAACGTCAACGTTCTCAGCCACTCCCTCTGTTTGCTGATTGGACCGGTACAAATTTGGCCGGAGAAAACCCACGAATATACCGCAAACCCTGATGGAGTACTGAAGGAAAATGAAAATTGAGCGGGAGTACGTAGGAGGGTGGAACCAGGCTAGCATTAAGGTATATTTACACAGACTATTTAATTCAGCTCAGAGATGGTATGAATATGAAAAATGAAACCATATTCTAAATATGAAACTAAAACCGCCAGTAGGTGGCAGCAAGTCACTGGCTGTGTTCGAAAGCTGAAAAATGCTGCATTTGAAGGATGCATTCCAACAGGATTGTGGGATATCATAGGCAGTGAAGAATTTATCTATGCTTCCTTTAAAATTCAATCAGACGAAGGTATCTCAGGAGACAGGAAGTGAAGCTAACATTGGATTCTGATAATACCTGATAATGCAACAAGGCAACTAGTCAGCTTTTGGGCGCAACCACGGTCTTAATGAGTGAGTCATTTATTCAATCGATTCATTTGAACATCTGATAAATTCAGGAATAAATAAGTGGCTGTTTTAATGAATGGGTCACACGATTCGTAAAAAAAAAACGTGGATTCATTCAATAATGAGTCTAAATTCAGTAGATTCAGTGTTTCTCGGAGATGCACAACAGTTCTGATGTGGCTTTGTTTGGAACTGGGTTTTTTTTTGTTGGCGAAATTGAGTAAAAACAGACAATATTGTGTCTGAGATGTAGCACAATATAAACTTGTTTATTGAACTGTTGTATAAAATCAATGTCACATTTGCAATCATGCAGATATTTGAAGACAAAAAGATCACTCTTGTGTGTTATTGCTAAACTATATAATTTGATATTTTTTGCCCTCATATTTTGAATTTGCATTTTGAATTTTAGTGGCATTTGAACTGCATTCTAATAGGCTTCATCACATAGTGAGTCTGCCCTGCATCATGTTTGTAACTAAACTGCATGCAATGCAAGATGATGTGCAGTTCTGGTCGGGGATGGGGTGCGTTAAAAGCGTTAATTATAACACGTTATTCTTTCCATAATTTATCGCACCAAATGAACGTGTTAAATCAACAGCCCTAGTTCAAGTACATTCAATCAATTAAACAAGTTTATAATGTTTTAATAGTTCTTTCCATTTTCTTTCCTTTATTATAAATTTTTTTATATATATAAATTTTTTACATTGTATTGTTGACATCGTCCACGTATGTTGTCAACACTTCTCTGGTACATAACTTTGAGAGCTCTTTCATCCAGGTCCCCTTTGTTCCTTGTCCTTGGCTTTAATTGTTAAGCATTAAGACATATCTTCTCATTCTTTATTATTATTATTTTCCACATTATGATAATAATTGTATAGTAAGTAATATAGTCAAAATACTTACCGTAGGACATTTTGGGCCGATATGGATACCGATTTTAAAAACAACTGTTGGCTGATTCTGATATTAGTCACTTCCCTGCTTATTTGAACTTTTATCATACAAATGTATTATTGTTTTGTTCATGTTTTAATTTAGCAAAATTCGCATGCATTAAGGTATACTAGCTAGTTTACTGATGTATCATCAAATAATTTTAATTGAACATAAACAGGAGAGAACATTATAAGAGAGGCACAAAGTAAGCAAAACAAAATTCAAGACAAATAAAACATGACAACCTTCAGAGGTTATTTTTTCTATCAAATATTTCTATGAACAACATTTCAGTACTTTTGCTTTATATGTCAAGTATAAATTATGCTACTTCTCAAAAAAATACTTTAGCATTATCAGTGCCTTCACGCAGTTAATTTGTAAACTATCGGTTTGTTATATCTGCCTTTTTCATGCTATAACCAACCAATATGCTGATACATCGGTGCATCTCTAGTCAAAACTAAATTACATGGAAGTACAAGATTTATGTAGTGACCAAAAATATAAACAACGTGCAACAAAACTCAAATCTCAGTAGGTGCATCCTGGGATGCTTTTAAACCGTATTTAAAGAGTTAGTTCACCCAAAAATGAAAATTAGTCCATGATTTACTCACCCTGAAGCCATCCTAGGTGTATATGACATTCTTCTTTCAGATGAATACAATCGGAGTTATATTAAAAAATGTCCTGTCTCCTCCAAGCTTTATAATGTGAATGGCTGGAGAAAATTTGAAGCCCAAAAAAAGTGCATCCATCCATGATAAAAAATACTCCACACGGCTCCAGGGGGTTAATAAAGGCCCTCTGAAGCGAAGCCATGGGTTTTTGTAAGAAAAATACCTATATTTAATTAAAAATAAATATTTATAACTTTATAATCTAAAATAACTAGCTTCCGCCAGACGACCGTACGCATACGAGTAACCCGTGGTGCATGTATGACGTAGGATGTAGGAGTATCGTAAGCTTAGACACCTCTCGTGGTTTTAACAAAAAGGGCTGTGCAAAAAAACTGAAGCTCCTCTTCTATTATATAGAAATCCTCCGACATTTCTCTTCAAAATGGCTTATTCGCGACCAGTGTTTTGTTTTGCTCTTTCCTCTGAGCTTCCGCGTTCGTCATTACGTTTTGGGGTCAGGGGTTAGTCCACCGTAAATCTATGGAAGCTAGTGATTTATAGTTTATAAGGTTTTAAATATGGGTATTTTCCTTACACAAACGTATGGCTTCACTTCAGAAAGCCTTTATTAACCCCCTGGAGCCATATGGATTACTTTTATAATGGATGGATGCACTTTTTTGGGCTTCAAATTTTCTCCAGCCATTCACTCTCATTATAAAGCTTGGAGGAGACAGGACATGTTTTTAATATAACTCCGATTGTATTCGTCTGAAAGACGAATGTCATATACACCTAGGATGGCTTCAGGGTGAGTAAATCTTGGGCTAATTTACATTTTTTGGTGAACTATCCCTTTAAGGAGCACATTTTTGCTGGACACTAGTTTGTTACTGTTTTAGAAATGCATGTCTTTAGGGGTCTTGCACATATTGCTTCCTTGTTTCATCTACAGTACAAGTAAGAGTGGAGTATATTATTCAAGTGCAATTAAGTTGCCAAAATGTATATATGTTGCATAAAGATGTTAAGCTTTAGTAAAGGCTTGTGATTAACAGTTTTTCTGTTTAAATGAGTGACCCTTCAGGTCAGGGTATACAAGGGCCCATGTGAGAATCACAAGGTGTGATTGAATCACCATTTCTTTATTGTTTTATTGTTTACTAGTTTTTATTGTTGAACGTGATGTAATAATGAGTGGTGTAAACAACTTCCTGTCCATACCATACTTGGCAGTTTTACAATGTCTAATCACATTATTACAGTAAACATTACTCAAAAGCATGGGCTTATTTCACAACTTCACAGTAGTTAAGTGCCGCGGCACTTGTTATCTGGATTCTGGATGACACTCTGTTCTTTTTTGATAGAAGGGGCAATGAAGAAGTTATAAATGCTATTGTTTGATTTATCTGGAGTCCATGAGTGAACAGTGTTACTGCATGTTACTTCATGGTTCATGGTTCTTATCAAGGCATTTGTATACAATCACATACACACATGTTAGAATAGGGGCAAAGTGAAATAAAAGTATGTCATAGTTAATTGGGCAGGGAGGAGATAGGCAAGATATTTCAGATATTTAAAATATTTAAGGGTGTGAAGTAAGAGATATTTTTTCTTGTCCACATGTATCAGATCCTGTTGATTTAAACAACTTTTTTTGGGTGTAACTCACAGAGCCAGCCTCTGAAGTACACTACTCTTGTACTTCTGCAGTTTTAGAACATAACTTGGTAGACATTACAGACTTAATTCATACTAACCAGTCATGTTTTACATTTTCACAGTAGATTAAACAAAATAGGACCTACTGTATTAAGATATGTCTTTATGTGATTTAGCCTATTCTGTAAAGCTTAAACTGTTTTACTTGACAAGCAGTATCTTAATAGTATATCTGTCCACCCTCTTGAGCTCTGACACCTGCAGCCCAGCCAATTCATTCACTTGAACTGGTTTGAAATATTTACAAAGAATATTTGTGTTTCTGTTTCTCTGGTTCTTTCTGGCAAGTGTAAAAAACAACATACAATGGATATAAAAAGTAAACACACCCCTGTTAAAACCGCTGGTTTTTGTGAAGTAAAAATGAAACAAGCATAAATCCTATGAGAACTTTTGCAACGACCATATTGGTATTCCCTACACTGTAAAACCTAACAGTCAAATTTACTAAATGAAACTAGTTAATTTTACTCAGACATTACTTATAGTTTATTGTACTTAATAGAAAAAAAATTATGTGAACTCATTAACTAATTATATTAAATAGAACTCAAACAGAATGACTTACAGCAGAGTTCTAGTTCCCAGCATGCTTTGCTTCCGACTGTTAAAGAAGAGTAAGGCTGTGCCTGAAAACATATTCTCTCTTTTAAGTTTTTGTAAATAATTACTTTGCGACCACTAAAAGAGTATAGTACGTTCTATATATTATGAATGTGTAAAGGATGAATCTGGATTCAAGGCCATTTACAAATCTTCTCCAGCGACCTTATGGGATAGTAAACCCTGCGTCCCAATGTGCATACTATCCATCCTAAATAGAATGTGAGATACAATAAGTGTGTCCCAAAGCATAGAATGTTGAAAAGAGTGTGCCAGAAGTCCCCGGATGGTCTACTATTTCCGGAAGATTTTCAAAGTGTGGATCCATGCACACTAAAATGGCTAATATTGCCCATAACCCATTGCACTCTGGAGGAGGAGTCAGTTCAGAACTACAAACATGGTGTGTGTGCAAGTCAGACGGTTAAATAGGGAGGTTTAGATAAAGGGGTTTGAGTGACTAATAATCAACATTTAATCTGACAAACATTTTTTTATTTCATGTTATCCATGTTATATTTCATCCACAACAACAATGTGGACTTTTAAAGATCTGTTAGGCCATTATCTTTTAAATGCTTCCTTATTCAAACACATGAGGAGAGTTCTCCCCATGAAAGACCCACGACTGGTAGAGCAACGTGCTACTTCTTTTCTCTCCAATATGGTAGTCTCCAAATTAAATTAAATGTAGAGGATTTTAATTGTGACATTTGATTGACAGGCCAATTTACAGTGACAGGATGCATGTAACAATGCAACAGACTGTCCGTTAAAGATGCAATAAAATGACGTGATAGTATGTCCCAAAGCTTGTCTACTCTTTTGCTACATACTCTTCAAAAAGAGTACATACATTTAGGGAGTAGTATAAGTAGGCAAATTGAGACACAGCGTGAAGTTTGTGCACTTTAGAATCTCACTGGAAGAAGTAGGTCATCTGGGTACTCTTTTAAGAGGACTGTGAATTACGGGCATACTTCTTTTATGACACTGTTTTTCGCCTACTATATTGAAGGGAAATATGTGGTTTCGGATGCAGCCTAATGTTAAACGGGTCCTATTATGCCCTTTGACGAAGTCTTGATTTTGTTTTTGAGGTGTGCTAGTCATTCAGTCATTTATTTGTTTTCATGCTTGATTGTTCAAAAATGCATTATTTTTCACATATTTTACATTATTACATCACCTCTCCCCAGTCTGACTCGAACACGCTGATTTCTATGTAAAGAGTAATCAGCTATCCAAAGAGTATAGAAGCCCAAGAGGCGAAACTCTGTTGTGTTATGGGTAACAGTCTGTAGATGGCGCTGCGGAGGCGCGTCCGCCATTATGGACTGAAAGCTGCTGAAATCGTTAGCGCCAGTCAATGGCAAAATCAATGCCTCTTCTCTCACAAAAAGAAAAAAATACAAAAAAACGTCTCATACACAAATGCACACACAATAGATGGTGGTGTCTGATTAATTACTGAGATCTTGGCACCACTTCCATTTTAGTACTGTTTATAGTTCATGTGTGCACTTGCTAGATTGCACATCTTTTTTGTAGCCTACCTTTCCGCCTGTAATAGGACATTCATAGATTGTTTTTATTCTTGCCATTGAAACGTTCACTGTGTGCACTTTCACTGAAGATGTTGAAAAAACAAGTTGTTAATATTTTTGTGATATTCTGTGTAAAAGATTAACTGTCTTTAGAAATGTTCATTTATAATTGTATTTATTTATTTATTTTTCCAAATCATATGGTGATGTTCACTGATTTCAAAATCAACATTTGAATAAATATCTTATTACTGTGTGTCTGCCTATATATTATTTCATGAATTTCTGTTATTCATATAACAAGGAAAATGCATAATAGAACATAAATATTGATAGATTAAAGGTTTGCAGTAATTTTATAATTGTATCTTTGCAAACCGTAAGTGGTAGGCTAATGAAGCCGATTCGGTGGGGGACATACCCTTACGAAAAAGTACTATTGGAATCTTATAGTATTTTGGGACAAAATATTATAGTAATCTTATAGGAATACGAGCCGCTATAGTATTTCTATAGTAGTCTTATAGTCCTTCTATAGTAATATTTTGTCCCAAAATACTATTTTCCTAAGGGTAATTAGGCCATGCATAACCAACACATAAACGTAACATTTTCTGTCATTTAACGTCGGTCATCCTCATTAATGTATTTTAAATTGTTTTCATATTTAGATATGACGGCCAGAAAAAAATTAGTTATGTTAAGTTTTTGTTATGTTAAGTTGGTTCAGTGCCATTGACTCCCATTATTTTTCGGCGTTTTCCTTCAGTTTTCAGTCCATAATGGCGGCCGCGCCGTCACGTCATGGGGGCAACTGTTGCTATGGAGCGTTCTATTTAGTTTCGCCTCTTGGGCTTCTATACTCTTTGGCCAATCCTTCCGAAATACAAAACATTCTGTGATTGGTTAGCTGGCCCAGTGTGTTGTGATTGGCAGCGCTTAGCGCATGTTCGGTATGTCCCGCCTTTCCATAACTGTGAGTTATTTTCTAGTGTAAATATTGAGGATGGTGTCAATTTCAAACCAATCTGAGCCTGATTCACACCCTAACAATGTTAACGAACAAGAGAACTGTGCAGAACGGATTTCATGCACAGACTTTGCGAGTACGGATTTCACAGGACATTTCAGAGTGGTATGATTTTTGTAATTTTGTCTTACAAAAGCGAGAGCTTACAAAAGCAACAGAAAACTAGCTGTTCTCCATAAAATGTGCAGCGCACAGATAAACGTTAGGGTTATAATGTTCAGGAACAGTGTTTTAAATAAGTTTTAACCACTCTAAGTTTAAGCTTAATTTAAGCCTTAAGACTATTTTATACTTATGTGTCAGACCTAGGCCTACGCCGGAGTCTCTACGCCAGGACTATTCAACTGGCGGCCCGCCAATCATCTCCATCCGGCCCGACGGCACCACCTCCCTCCTCTTTTTCCTAGCGGTGCGGCTAATTTAGTTTGATACTTGCAACGATTGACCTGAGAAACTTTTACGTGCGACTATTTCATCAGTTATTATATGTGTCCTGAATTTATGTCGACTGAACTAGCGATACCAATCATTCGTGAATGAATAATTTTTTTGGTTCGATTCTTTCTAAACGCGCTTACATAACGGTTTAAAAATATTCAGATTAATTCGGACCACTCTGTCACTAAATCATCTGAAGCGGTTTCTCGGTCAGTACAGTAACAACAAATAGCGCTGTTTTCAACAAATAGCGCTCAGTTGTTTCACTAGTTGTTCCAACACGGCCCAGCACAGAGTTTCGTTTACTCCCGGTCTCGGACACTAATATTAAACAGCGTTGCGACAACCAGTGGGAAGCGTTTCAATTCGACAGACACCTCTCTGTTACAAACCACAAATCACTCGATGATTTAACTAGTATTAAATCGGATGAAACAGCCTCAACATTCCCATCAAGACTGATGAGGAAAGCAGGAGAAACATTGTGTCATGAACGAAATTAGAAGACTAATCCCCTAATCATGATTTATATTGCATTCGATTTATTAGGTGGGTAGAGGAATATATAATTCATTTTTTGTTATGAAATTATGTCAGTTTCTTTGTAAAGGTGCGTGTAGCTTTTAAACTGTGTTTAGGCTTTTTTTTTTATACAGTGGTATAAGAAATTATGGTCTGTTCCCAACTTCCACTCCAATATATATATATATCAAAATGTTCCTTCACTTAAAAGAGCTTAATTATCATATAGAGACTATTACATCCAATCTCAGTAATATGTAAATAGTATCACAGAGGGCAACCAACAACCATCTTGATTACAGGGACTTCAAATAGCTTGTCACCTTAAACATTTGACCGTTCTGTTTTAACAGAAGATCAAAGATGTGACCACTACAGATAGATCTTATCACCTAAAACCTTTTGCTGTTCGGATTTCACAGAACATCAAAGATGTGGGTACAGAGGAAAGATCCTCAATTTACATTTAAGACAGAGTTTCAGCCTCATGTTGAGAGGGAAGACGAATCTGTTATTCTTAAATTACACTTAAAAACAGAGCTTCATTTACATGTAGAGGGGGAAAACAAACGAAATAGGGGATAAATGTTTGAGCTGAGAGGATGAGTTTCATTCTGTATGACTCCGCTGAATCCAAGGTGCTTTGTGTACCTTGCCACTGCTATGCTGTAATAAACTTCATTTTTGAGATCTTCGACGTCCACTTCATTTTTTCTTACAGTGGGAATGAGTAGCCTGTGATTATCAAGTCTCACTGTCAGAATATTTTCATTTAAAGGGCATCTTGCAGGGTTTTTTTCTTTCAAAATTAATATATAAACTTGTATGAAAATACCATATGAAAAGTTAATGCAGGATTTAAAATTGTTTTGCAAGACATATGGGCACAAATTTAGTAGAAACGTGACAGTTTCCTTGACCGTGTTGAAAAAGCAGTTTTTTCATCATCGCGTCATATTACGTCATGCGAGCGAGTCGTTTGCCGGGCTCTGCGTTCACTTAGTGCAGAGTAGGTTGGTGTTCAGTGAGAGCGGTCGTGATTCAGTGTGTTTTCGGTGGTTATTGTATTTCAATTAATCATTGTCGTGGTAAATTATTGTGAATTATGGCCTGTCAGGACTTCGAGTCCACAGGTTTCCGGATGATTGCAATTCAGGATGGTGCTATCTTCCGTGCCTGGCTGCGTTATGTGCAGGTGAAAAGACGGGACTTCACTTCTGCATCTGCTTCGAAAAACATGGTAGTGTGTAGCGTTCACTATAGACTGGATGATTATAATCCCTGCGATATGATGGAGTTATATGAGATGACGGCGATATGTGCACACTGTCACAGCATCTTCATCGGGTCGCCCGGTCCGTTGTCAGAATGTGGTTGTAATGTAATGTAATGCATTTATGTGTTTGTTATTAGTCTGCAGCCGAAACTTATTATTATTATAAATAGTTCTATAATTCATTTTCAATCTGTACAAAACCACTTATATGTTTGTGTTGGCTGTTTCTACTTATAAAGTTTTTATACAGTAAGACAGTTGTGATTATTTTTTATTCATTGTCACCAAAATGGGACCATTCAAAGCCTTTATAAAGTCCCTCTTTCTCTGGAAACTTTCTCCTAACGCTGTAAGCTACACGTCGGTTTTCATCATAGAAATGGACAAGTGAAGTCAATTAGAAGCACTCACTTCCTGATGGCTGAGCGTACTGCGCAGCCTCAAACTGAGCTTGATGACATAGATGTGACGTGAGCAACCTGTCTGACAGTTGTAAGTCTTCTAGTAGCTGTGCCAAGAGAAATCTGAATCATTCCCTTCCGACTCTTGCAGACTCTTGCAGAGAGTCCCTTCCCATCATTCCCTTCCGACTCTTGCAGAGACGGAGAGCGCGAGAAGGAGCTGTTCATGAGCTAGGAGCAGGAGCAACTTTATGACTCTCCATGGGCTTCTCCCTTGACTTTATCGGACTTTATGCCTCCACGTCCCCCTGATTGCCTGCAAGCTTATCCTCCTGTCTATACGGTAATTTCTCTACTGTGGTTACGTGGTTATGACGCAATCGTTAGCCTAGTTTTACAAAAACGGCTTCTACGGGGCCATAGTGTAAGATACAAGGTAATGGAGCCTTTTATACATTGTCGTGTTTCTTTAGAAATAAACAATGGACAAATGGAGACTTTAAACGCCTCAGATGTAAAGTTATTCGCTGTCAACGTGACGCCAAAATGAATGGGAGTTAATGAAATGCTAACAGCAGGTGATGGCTTGGTAGGCAATGCATGCCCCCATAGAAGGTACGCTTTCTGGATGCTGGATTACCCCCTTGTTTTTATTTACACTTCTGCATCGTTGTCTGCATTGACGTGCAATTACACATGCAAGAGGGAGCATGAGAAACCCGAGAGAGGGGTTCTAGCAGTCCAATCACATCGCTTGCAGTCCGCGTCAGGGTATTTACATTTTTATTTCAGGATTCTTTGATGAATAGAAAGTTCTCTTTCTTCCTACCTAATCTTTCTTTCTTCCTACCTAATCTTTTTTCTTTCTCATCTAAATATTCTGTCTTTCTTTCTAACTAATCTTTCTGTCTTTCTAACTTTTCTTTATTTCTAACTGATCTTTTTTTTCTTTCTTTCTTTCTAACTAATCTTTCTCTCTTTTTTCTTTCTTTCTTTAACTAATCTTTTTCTTTCTAACTAATCTTTCTTTCTTTCTTTCTTTCTTTCTTTTTAACTAATCTATCTTTCTTTCTTCCTAACTAATCTATCGTTCTTTCTATCTATCATCTATCTATCATCTATTTCTCATCTATCTATCTATCATCTATCTCTCATCTATCATTTCTCTTATCTATCTATCTATCTATCTACTATTTCTAACTATTCTTTCTTTCTAACTTTTCTTTCTTTCTTTAAATTTTTTCTTTATATCTAACTAATCTTTCTATTATTTATAATCTATCTCTTTCTTTCTTTCTAACTAATCTATCTTTCTTTCTGTCTTTCTAACTAATCTGTCTTTTTTCTAACTAATCTTTCTTTCTTTCTAACTTTCTTTCTAACTAATCTGTTCTTTCTTCTTTTCTTTCTTTCTAACTAATCTTTCTTTCTTTCAAACTAATCTTTCTTTCTCACTAATCTTTATTTCTTTCTAAATAATCTTTCTTTCTTTCTAACTAATCTATCTTTCTCTTTCTTTCTAACTAATCTTTCTTTCTTTCTTTCTAACTAATCTTTCTTTCTTTCCAACTATTCTTTCTAATTAATCTATCAATCAAACTTTAAACTACTTTAAACTTCAAACTACTTTAAACTTCTTCAAACTCTCTGGTCCGGCTTTCTCAAGCCAACTTAAAGTTTGTCTCAACAAAGTTTTTTTTTCTCCAATCTGTTATTTAACGGTTGAGATCGTTTTTAATGATGATCTAACTAGCAGAAGACACTAGCAGGGTTTAAATCCCAGTTGCACAGGTGGGGGACGTTGTTACACTGCGTTACAATGTGCCTGAACTATGCTGTATAGCTGTGTTTTGCGGTGTTTGTTGTCAAACTAAAAAATTACTTTATTTTTTATTATAAAAAAATTACTTTATTTTATATGAAGAAGTTAATAATTGTTTTTTATTGACAAAATATTTTAGTTTGTCTTGTAAATTGTTTTGATTAGATCAAATAGCATTTTAATCTGTCATGTTCATGTTACAATGTGCCCCTCACATGTTACAATGTTCCCCACCTATGGGGCATGTTGTCACATTTCACTTCCATTCTTTCGGTAAATCAATAAAAAAGTATAAACAAAACCCCATAATTGTACTAGACGTGGGAAATTAATGTGGGGAAAAAATGTATTCTCTAAACTCCAAGTGGATTTACACAAACTGAGAAAGTCAAAAAGTGTTTGGTTGTGCCCCACTCTCCCCTGCACATCATGAATAGTTTAAACTTAAATAATTTAAGGCAATCGATTTCCTCAAACTTGTTGGGTTTTACAGTGTATCGACAGAAGCCATCATTGACTGACAGCAAAAACCTTGACCTAAAAGGACCCGGTTTGCAGTTTTTCAGTCACTCTAGATTAGCTTTTAGGATATATGTAAATTAATTGTTTTCTTTTTACACAGGATTTGCAAAAGTCATTAAGATGGGTATGTCTTCTGCATTGCAGACATTGATAACTGACTTAACAAAATATATTTATCAAAGTACATAATTTAGCAGGAAATATTAAATATTAATGATTAACCACATGTCCATTTGTGAAGAAAAAAATTTATTCTGTGGAAAAAACCCCAGAAGATTACAGTTTTTCTCAAATGCTAAAACACATTTCACAAACGTTTCCTCCATGTTCCCCAATGTCTAAACACAACACCCTTTTCTAAAGCTACATAAACACAACCACACCGTCTCACTTCAAAACTCAAACTTTCACACCAAAAGAGCAGCTCGAAGCTTTCAAAAATGTAAACACTATACACATCATTACACACTACAGCAAAACAATTGAAAACACAATGCTCAATTTGTGAGAAGGTTCTTTGTTTCATATCTGCCAATGCATATTTTTAGAAACTTTACAGTAATGGATCTTCTTAGATCTCTGCAGAGGATTAGGCATTTAGATTTGTGAGTTTCATATGAAGAGTATAAATCTATAGTAAATTCTGCGTACACTACTGTAACACAACTCAATGCAAAAACAGAATCTATTGCACACAACAGTACTCTTGAAAACATGATCAGGGTGTGAAGTTTTTTTATTTACTTTATTCACACCACACACACACCACAGTCACTGTGCAGCATCATGTCGCTGAGCTGCATCGGGCCACATCACCTCATCCACATCGCAGGCTATATTGTCTCTTGCCAGGCACCGCGGGAAAAACGCCCTGGAATGGCAAATCCATCCTTGGAAGGCCTCCACTGGGATGTCAACACAGGCCAGCTCCATTGCCCTTAGGAGGTTCTCTCTAGTGTATGGTTGTCTGTCATAAACCTTCCATCTTCACGATGAGAAGAACTCCTTTATAGGGTTCAGGAAAGGGGAGTAGGGTGGCAGACAGACGTTTAAAAAGTGGTTACTGTTGGTGGTGAACCACTCTCTGATTTGGTTTGTTCTGTGGAAGCGTACATTGTCCCAAATGATCACATAAATGTGATGTGCGGGCCCAGGATGGTGTTGTTGGCGGTCCAGGAGGATGTATTTTAGCTCCTCTAGGATGGTGAGGAGATGTTGGGTGTTGTAAGACCCAAGGACAGCATGCCGGTGGACAAGCCCCTCACATGGCCGCACAAAGAGTAATATTACCCCCCCGTTGGCCAGGAACCTCAGTGATGGCTCTTTGGCCAATGATGTTACGGCCTCTTTGCCTTCGTTTCTGCAGGTTGAAGCCAGCCTCATCCAGGAAGAGGTACTCATGAGGTCTGGCCATCGCGTCCAACTGTAATATCCTCTGTGAAAATGTGAAAGTGCACAGGTGTTCAGAACAACAGTCAATCAGGTAGCACAGTATTGTCCAGAAGTAATAGGGGTGCAACGGATCAAAAAACTCACGGTTCGGATCGTTTCTCGGATCAGAGTCACGGATCGGATCATTTTTCGGATCAGCAAAAAAAAAAAAAAAAAATTTATTAACACTTTTAAATTATTAAATTAAAATATATAAAATCAACTTAAAGTGCACAAGGCATAATATCTTCTTTTTAACATAATTCATGAAAAACAACTTAAAGTGCAACATAAAAAGGCATGTCCTTCCTTTAAACATGGACCAATGCTTTATGTGTTTCCACTGTCATATAGGGCTGTCAAAATTGCTCAAAAATGACGTTCGAATATTCCCTCTAAAAAACACATATTCGAATTATTCGAACATCTGGTTGCGCATTTTGTCAATGACGTGCATTAGGCCTATGTCAATAACAGGACAAATTAATACAAAGAGACATAACTACTTGTATATGTAGTTCATTTAAGTTTAAACATATTTGACAACGTATTACCTTGCTCGCTCGCACTCGCAGGCACTCTTTCTCTCTCTCTCTCTCTCTCGCCGTCACCCATGCTGCGTTCACACCAAATGCGAATAGAGCGTCTGGCGCGAGTGATTTCAATGTGAAGTCAATGTAAAGACGCGTTTACGCACGTCTGGAGGTTTTGCGGCGCGAATGAGGCGTCACGCTCTCTGCGGTTCATAACGCTCGCCATGACCACGCTGTGTGTGGACTGAACATGCGCACAACTTTTTTTTCATAAATCAATCCGCGGATCACGTGAGTGCCGAACCGAAGATATTGATCCGAACGGATCACGGATCAATGATGATCCGTTGCACCACTAAGAAGTAATGTAGGCCACTGAGCAACACAGTATGTCCACTAACTGTACTGTGAACATGGATGTATACTTCGTAACGTAGGTCTTTGTGTCGCGCAGAGTTCCGCTCAAAGGGAACCCTATAGACCTGTTTCATCCGCATCTTTTGGCGCCGGAGAACTCGGTCTATTGTGGCCAAGCTGACATCAACAATGCTCTCAAAGTTGACATTATCGGCAATGACTTTGTCTCTGATCTCCCGGAGTCTGATGAGGTTGTTCTCACGAACCATATCCACAATGAGGGTTTCTTGTGCCGCTGTAAATATGGCAACCCTCCCACCTCTATGTGGCATTCTTTCAACTCTAAAGAAAGAAACATGTGTTGTCAATTGACATGTTTTACAATACAGTAACAACTGATTTGAAACCAATAGACTACTTTCACAGGCTTGTAAAATTGTATTGTGACAAAGAAAGCAATAGAGTACAATACCTGTTGTGTTGTCTGAATGCCCTGATAATGGTGGCCACGGTGAACCTACTCAGGTTTGGACGGACTCTTAGTCCTGCTTCAGCCATTGTCATGCCATGGACAATGACATGGTCAATGACTGTTGCTCGCATCTCGTCCGTAATGATGGTGCGAGGTTGTCTTGCTCTCCCTCCTGGACCTTCTCCTCTCCCTTGTTGGCCTCCTCCTCTCCCTTGTTGGCCTCCTCCTCTTCCTCGTTGGCCTCCTCCTCTTCCTCGTTGGCCTGCTCCTCTTCCTCCTCTGATTTGAACTCCTCTTCCTTGTTGGCCTGCTCCTCTTCTTCCATGGCCAGCTCTTCTCCCTCCTCTGACTCGAATTCCTCTTCCCCTGACTCTGCCTTCATCCATTGTGTTTGTTTGGAATCTTCAGCAAACTGTGCACTCTGAACTTGCTTTTATACATGTGGTCACAGCATTAGCAACAAGTGTCTTTAATTTTGAGTCGTTGTGTGTAATGAATGACGCCAGGTGTGTTCATTGTGTTCAAATATTGCTGACTGTGGCAAGCATTTTGCATCACATGAGCTTTCATTTGAGAATATGAGCAGAGTTATTTTGCAACTTGTGTTTTAGCAAGGAAAAATGTGTTAAGATTTATGAGAACGGAGGATTGTGTTTTGTGAATTGTGTCTTCATGTGAAATGTGTTTATGATATTGGAAAATGATGGCTAGATTTAGTAAATGTGTTTAGAGTCTAGACAACTGGTCATTTGGTTTAGAGGATTGGCTTTTGTGTTTTAGCATTTGAGAAAAACTGTAATTTGCCAGTGGTTCCCACAAGATTTTCCAATGGGAAATAAGGAAATTATAATGGGGTTTTTGAATTTATGAGTAAAATAAGGTTTGTGTGGTAAACATACATTGACGATACTTGGACGTACTGTATATCGAAAACGTGAATTTTTAAGCTGTTATTTTTATTTTTTTAAAAAAATTTTTACTACATAAGAACATTTGTATTCCGGTTATGGATTAATTCCGGTTTAAGAAATATGATATAGCCTGAAAAAAAGTTTTCAGTCAGAAGAATTTTTTTTAATCCCTGTTTTAAGTCAAATATATTATTTTTTACTTGATGGTTACACCACGTAACATTTTAGCATCAATAAATGTTTCCCTTGAAAATGGTTAAAAAAAATATCTAAATCTTATAAAACAAATATTATTAAACAAACATTAATATAAGGAATACATTACTCAGAAAGGCACATGTGTTTAAGTTCATGTTATTTTTTCCAATATGCCTATATAACTACAAAAGTTTTGAATGGTGAAATGTATTTTTATACATGCAGGGAAGAGTGAAATACTCCCAATGCAATGCAAAAATGCAATGCTCTTTAAGTACATCAGATTTCTGTATTTACATTTAATCTTTACAATCACTATAATTTTGTCTTGCTACTAAATATAAATGTGGAATTGCTTTGTCTTTCACCAGAACTTATTCATAAGGGCACCAAAGATGACCAGTGGGATTATCTGTTTTATCTTGCTGTAGCCAACTATAAGCTCAAGGTTGTTATCTCATGTTTACATTGGACACTTAGTTGGAATGTCTTTGCGAATCTCATTCTACTGTTTTATAGTAACTCTAGGAATATGAGAGAGCTCTGAAATACATCAGGACTTTACTGGGGAATGAACCTGGAAATTCTCAAGCTTTAGATCTGGAGAAACTCATTAATAAAACCATGAAGAAAGGTAAGCATGTATATTGTTCATTTCTTTATTTAAGGTGTATATTAATACTATGTAGTGTAGGCTATATAGGTACTGTATACAAGTAATCTTTACATGTCTCATGATTGAACAAGGAATTTGCATTGAACATGTTTCTCACTCTTATGTTTTCTAGATGGGCTAGTTGGAATGGCAATTGTTGGTGGCATTGGTCTGGGTTTGCCTTGATTGGCAGGATTGGCTGGTCTGATTGGTTTAGCTGTGGCTAAGAAATATGCATAAGTGGATGACCTGAGACAAATCTTAAAGCCTTAAGCCTTGTTTTGGGTGATGAACAGATGCAGAAAGGCCTGCTAAATATCTGTCATCATGACACTGACAGAGAAGTAAGGCACCCTCTGATGCCTTATTAGCTTCCTCCAGAGTGGCACCTATTTACATCGCTCTAATGAAAAGAAAAGGAACTTCGACAATATTTATTTCTGTCACAATAAGTGATATACAATAGATTCTTTATTCTTTGTAATTGTACCTACATACCCTTATTGAACACAAAAATGTGTGTGTGTGTGTGTGTGTGTATATATATATATATATATATATATATATATATATATATATATATATATATATATATGCATCAGCAGGTGTTTATTAGGTATATAATAAGGCATTATTTTCAAGTGAAATGGATCAAAATGAATTATTTAATGTTTAATTTGGCCAAATTTTTTTTTGCCTCCTAAAATATTACACCTTTTTGTGTACGTTTAAGTCAGAGCCAAACCAATTTGTACATTTGTGATGTTGCTTTTTATTTGAACAGATTCTAAGGCAATTTGGAAATGTTATAACTGGAAGAATGCTTCCGGTTTAGACCAAATCTAAAAGTGTGCCGCTTCTAAGAATCTAGTAATCTGTGTGTAGCTATAGACCTTATGTAGCCCCGCCCCTTTTCAGCGCTGCGCTCGTTGTCTTTTGACTTCCGGTCTGTATTTTCACAGCGATTCTGCGAGTTTATTAATGAACGGCTCGTTTTAAAATATTCCCGGTCGACTGACATTTGTTAAGTCATCTGCTTTAAAACATCACAGTCCTCATGATAACTTTCGTTAACTTTACATGAAGTAAATCCACTTCAAAAGCGAATTACTCCTGGACAGCAATGCCATAGAAATAAACAGAGCGACCGCAAAAACGGAAGTTAAAAGACAATATTCTAAAGATGGCGGTGCCCTCATTTCTCTGGCGCATAAGGTCTATAGGTATAGAAGACAATAGATAGTACAGAGGCTGACTGATATAAAATGTTATTGTTGAAAACCAGTTAGGGGTTTTGTTTTGGAAACATTTGAATACAACGTTTAACGTTTAAGTCAGAGCCAAACCAATTTGTACATTTGTGATGTTGCTTTTTATTTGAACAATCTGTTAATCTAAGGCAATTTGGAAATGTTAGAACTGGAAGAATGTTAGATTTTAGACCAAATCTAAAAGTGTGCCGCTTCTGTGTGCATACATGTTTTCTTTTGTGTTTTCATTCTTGCACTAAGGCCCAAAGAAAAGAGTTTGCTTCATTGTGTGCCACTGAGATTATCTGTTTTATTTTTATTTTTATTTTGTTTTCTGATTTTGTTTTATTTTATTTATTTACATTTATTTCAACAGTGCTTATTGCCAACTTTGAACACGGGCTGCAAATGAAACTAAAGCCCATTTTGTTTATAAGCATTAATTTTTACTATATGGAAAGAGAATATTTATTTCATATAGAAAAAGAGGTACTGCAGGGTTACACACTGACGTTTATTATTAAGGGTTAAAGGTTTGTTAAGATTATAATCATAGTATTTAATTTGCCTTTAGAAGTCATGGTTGCTGTTCTTATATCTTTTTGCTTATCTCTTTTCAGTCATAAAGATGATTTATTAACCCTTGGCAGCAGTGAATTTGCACAAAAAAAAAAAAAAAAAAAAAGAATGTGGAAGAAAGTATTTAAGCCATTTAATAGGTGAGGATAGTCACCCAGGAAATGTATACCTCTTTTCGGGAATGAAATTGAGAGAGGGGGTAAAGTTCCGGCAAGTGTTGGGTTTTATTGTTGTGGCTTTTCCAATTACATGACCAGTGCTGGAAAGAACTCAATAAGTCATATTTGTTAAGTCACAATAATTACTCAATTTGTTATTATTAGGCAACTCACACTAGCTGCAACTGGGGCACACCAAACATGATGCTATTAAAATGTCCTTCATATTCAGAGATCAGATTTCCCAATGCCAGTTGTCCAATTTATGGATGTATTCAGCCACAATTTTAGGCATATCCTTTGTTTCCTAACATAGCTGTCCACTCCTCCTCTGTTGAAGTAAAGGATCACATTGTCAGGGAGCGTTTATTGAGGTGTGACGAAGGCCAAGTTATTTATTAAGTGGATGCCTGACTACTTAAAAAGCATACAGCCGATTTTAAAAACAATAAGATAGTGGAGGTGGTGTGTACTTATTCATACAATAGCTGTAGAGAACAAAATCAAGCATTGTGTTTGTGGATTTTATAGATATAATATATATACACACACACACACACACACACACACACACACACACATATATATATATATATATATATATATATATATATATATATATATGTATATGTGTGTGTGTGTGTGTGTGTGTGTGTGTGTGTGTGTGTATATATATATATATATATATATATATATATATATATATATATAGCCAAGTCCTCATCAGCCAAATGGGGAAAAAATGGGAAAAAGACAGTTTATGGTTTGTCAAGTAGTACGTTAAACGAAATTGAACCCACTGACCCTTTTTCAAAGACGGTGGTGATGCGATTCCAGTTATCAACTTCGCAAACCTAGTAAGGTGTTTTATTTTTGATAAACTTCTAAATTTATCATGTTAAGAAATATCTGAAATTATCATGTTACAAATTAAGTAGTAACATTTGGATTTAATTATGTATGGCATATTAATTTAGTTACTTTTTGAAATAACAGATTTTTAGGTTCTCATTTAAAAATAAATACCATTACCTATCTTTATCGATAACTTAGTAAACCTTTAAATCTCACATTACTGATACAAAATACACAGAATAAACATTGCACTATAAAAACTGAATGTTCTATCAACATATTCAGCCCCTCTAATGTAAACAGCACGTGTGTAAAAGATAAGACTCTGTACAATATCTTAAGCTGTCCTTAGAACATGTTAATGCTATGGTAAATATAAACATTTTGTACATGATGTATCGATTACCCAAGTACACTTTTTTCCCTTTATTTGATTGTTTTTTTTCTAAACATCTGAAACTATTATGTAAAGATAATAACCAGTGACTATTAAAAGTGTCATCTTGGTGAAGTATTAAAAGACAAAAACAATTTTGAATTAAATCTCTTTATATATTAATTCCTGAATGTTACTATACACTTTTCACTGTATAATAAAACATTTCTGAAATTATTGTAGCCTATGGTTCACCAGAGATGGTAAAAGTTCTTAATGTTACTATGGGTTGTTGAGATCAGTCATGGTTTCTGCATTTTATGAATGTTTTTTTATGGCATCAAATTCTTTTATGGTTTCTAACTGGAACTTTAATTCTTAGGAGTGGTGTTATATTTTGCACATTTCCTTAAATCAGTTCATGAAAACTGTAGCCTGAAGGCTTTTTGCTGAACCCAAAAACTATTAAAGAACCTTTCTTTTTAATGTTTAACCTATCAGAGTAACGTGCAGTATGCATTTATAACTTCTGCCAGCTACCAGGCATTGAAATCAAACAGCTTAAAAGGCATTACAAGGTTAAATTCATGTATCGGTGCAACACATCGTTGAATACATAGTATATTTATCACTACGTGTAGCTAGCAGTAGAATTATGTAATTTGATGGTGCTGTATAAAAAAGTGAACAAGATTTGATTTGGGTTGGTAGTTCTCTTTTGTACCTGCCTGCCTTTGTCAAAGCTCTGGACTTGTGTAAGACTATGTTTAACACATTCTCAGAAAAAAAAAAATACAAAAGCTACCACTGGGGCCATACCCTTTAAAAATGTCATTATTTACTTTGTAGCATTTATGTACTAATATGTACACTTTTGGTACCAATATATACCTTTGAGGTACTAATATGCACTTTGGGTACAAAGGTGTGACTTTTGAAAAGGTACCGCCCCAGTGACAGCTTGTGTGCCTTTTTTTCTGAGAGTGGTAACACAGCAAGACAGGCAGGCTATATTCCTTGAAATGTGCAGTATGCACACAGAACATAAACTGATCTCCAGCCACCCGGAACACCTTGGAACGCAGAAGATCCAGAGATATGAAAGACATATTGCAAATTATTGCACTTCTCTTGGGTTTTTTGGGGTGTGGGTTTGCTGTATTATCATTACTTAGTCACTACTGGAAAGTGTCTTCAGATGATGATAGTGTTATCATCACATCCAGCATCTTTGAGAATCTTTGGATGTCCTGTGCAGATGATTCCACGGGTACTTTCAATTGTTGGGATTTCCAGTCCATGCTCGCTTTACCAGGTAAAACACTGTCCATGATAACTGTATAAATAACTGTAATACTGATAATAGTTATATCATTATACTACAGCTATTGCTATCATTACTATTATTTACTCTACTAATTGAGTTACAATTAAAATATGCATGTTAATCTTTTTTATGTTCAAAACAAACTATTTTTAACATTTTATAATTATTTCAATGTCATCAAAACTGACACATGGCACTAAAACATTATGTTGTGACCAAAAATGTTGAAAATAAGTCAGAATGATCATGCAAAGTGATCTTTTAAGATGTGAAATTAATTTGCGAAATCGCCACCAAGTGGCGCAAAGGGATGGTTAGCAACACTGTTCATTAAGGCCAGAATTGTCATTTGTAACTGAAAATTTCCTTTATTTCATTTAAGGTCCTTTTGATGTTACTGACTACTCCTTTATCACTGCTGTCTGAGACATTATGAAGTAATTACATTTACAAATATTCATTTAGCAGACGCTTTTATCCAAAGCGACTTACAAATGAGAACAATAGAAGCAGTTAAACTAAGTTTTTTTATATATATATATATTTTTTTTTTATAAATAGAATAGAAGAGAAAGTGTTAGTATTACTGGATCAAGTGCTGCCGAAAAATATGCGTCTTCAGCCGTTTCTTGAAAATGGCTACGGACTCAGCAGCTCTGGTTGAATTAGGCAGATCATTCCACCAGCAGGGAACAGTCATGGTAAAGGTCAGAGAAAGAGATTTTGTGCCTCTTTGAGATGGCACCACAAGACGACGTTCATCAATATATAATTATTCCTGTGTCACTGCTGAATCTGACAGTGAGACCCTCCAGTGAGTTTGCAAGCCATCTGATTTTCGAGACATTTCAATGTATTTTGAGGTCACATGTTTTTTGTGGGTCTTCAAGTGCCTTATCCACCTTATTTTCCAGGTAAGAGTGGGCGCGGACATTTCTAATTTTAATGTGTATGGCTTCCGGTGTCATTCGCATCCAGTTATTTTTAGCTGTACAAAACAGCTTGTTATGCTTGATATGGAAATCTGGTTTCCCTTTCAAGGGAATTCGAGCTGCGTCGAAACGCTGTGGGAATGCCTCTGCGTGATTGCGCCATGAAGCACGTATGAAACCAGTCCAATGACGTGACGGAACATCATGTGACGTCATCGACCAGGAAACTATAAAGCACACCTGAACCACACAGCGTCAGCTTCTGTCTTCAGCAAGCGCTGTATGTGAATCTATGTCCCTGGTGTTTTTTTGTCCATCTTAGAATTTGCTAGGCAGGAGTTTTCACCCATCAATGTATATATATATATGGGGTTAGAGACAGGCTTCACCCTTTCTCTGCCTTCACCTTCCAGGTACAGTGTCTCATCTCGGGGTCGGAAGCACCGCTTTGCGGTTACATCCATCCCGAATGAGGTGTACTGCAAGATAAGTGCTGCAATTATCCAGTTCTGAGGTGCTGAAGCAAACCGCTTTTTGAACCGTGTCCCTCCCTGTCCTCACTACATTACGAGCGGGTATACACACGGTTAAAGTGTTTGTTTGGGGGCGGTGCATGCACGTCAGTGTGGGCTGACAGTTTACTTCATAAAAATGTTCCCTATGTGTAGAAAAATACACGCACTGTCGGAAGTTTTAGCTCCGCCCCTGTTGGGTCTTAACTAGCTCGGATCTTGGATTATGGGTCAACATAAAGAATCTACCGTTGATTTTTTTTCTCGCGTTGCCTATGGGTTGCCTATGGATTGCTCAGGAAACTGAGCTCAAGGAGTTCCCTTTTCTCTCTTTTTCCTATTATCACAACTAAAAGCTTGTTTGCAAGCTATGATTCTTTTTGTATTCAAATATGAATATTCAGCCTGTAATTTAGAATATGAAATACTTGTCTGATTGTTATTGGCTGCATTTAAATTTGAGGAATTAAATTAAATATATTTATGGCCTTTTAACTGCTTAAAATACTATGCACTTTCTAAAATCCATGTTTATGGTAAGGGCACATGCCGAGTGCTTCGTGCCCTTTCTAAAATCCATGTTTATGGTTTTATTTAATTTTGTGAAATTAAATGAAATGTCTTTCTGGCTTTTAGCTGCATAAAATACTATGCACTTTCTAAATCCATGTTTATGGTAAGGGCACGCGCCTGAGGACAGTTATTATCTCTAAGTAGGCCAAGAAGCCCTGACGCCAGTGCCAACCCCGCCTTCATGCCGGGGCGTAGAGGGTCCCCACGAGTTATTACCCAAGGGTTGTTCGCTCCCTCCGAGGAGGGCTCTAGAGCGGTCAGGCCAGTTGTTCCCTGCCGGTGCACCGCTTCAGGGTACTGTGCCTGCTGTTTGAAATATACCAGAGGCCAGACTTGAGAGACTAGTATCCTTAGTAGATCTTCTGGCAGATTGGAAACGTCTACCAAATATATCTCGTTGGGTCCTGCAGGGGGGGGGGGGGGGTTCGTCCGATTTTAGGTCTGCGCTGTAGGGAAGCTCAATAAAGAAATCAAGATGCTCACTCTCAAACAAGTCGTGTCACAAATCAGATCCAAGGACTGATTTGTCACGTTAGATCTAAAGGACGCATACTTCCACATATCCATCCTTCCACAACACAGGAAGTTCCTGAGGTTCGCTTTCGGGGGCGAAGCGTACCAATATCATGTTCTTCCTTTTGTAGGCCAGCCACTGTAAAGCAGTTTCAAAAACTGTTAGGTCTGATGGCAGGCCTTGCGGCCTGTTGTACATGAGACCATTGCAGTGGTGGCTCAGGACCAAAGGGTTCTCCCCGAGGGGAAACCCGCTCCGCATGATCAGGGTCATCCCAAGAGACCACACATTGTCCACTGTGGTTCTCACTCAGCCAAATAGCCCCTCTGGGGTTGGACGCTCTGGTGCAGACTAGGGCTGTCACGATGTTAGATTTTTCACACCACGGTTATTGTGGCCAAAAGAATTCACGATATCGATATATCGCGATATCTATAGAATCTATTTTGGGTAGTTATCAGTCAAATTCATTTTTACTTTGTTTATATAGTTTTTCTTTTTTACCCAACAAACATAAGGATACTGATAGACAAGGCACATGCATTTTTTACTTCTTGCGTACTCAATCTATGGCAAATTCTTGTGAAGGAAGACAAGCATGTGAAGTTTATCTGGTTTCAAACTGAAGCAAAACACTGTCTGAAGGTTTCCTGAAGAACTGAAAAGCTCTTAAACCTATTGTTGCACCGGCGCCAATAAAGTCATGCAGATAGCAGATTTGAATAAAAAAATCAAGTGCAAATACAAATACAAAAATAAGATGAGTAAAGAAAACGGGGTTCTTAATTTTAATAATCACCCTTTATTAATATATGAACACAGAAACCCCCTGTTAACAGTTAATGTCACGTTTCCCATTCCATGACTAGTAAAATAATAGCCGCGTCGCGTCTATGACAACTCGAGGTATCGCACACGCGTCTCAGTTTATTTACCATTTACCATTTTATGGCCAGCAATATCATTGTTTAAGGACATTATGGAATTGAGATAATGTCTGTACTATGTTATGATTACACTGTACAATAGTTGCTGAGTCTGTGATCTGAACACTTTACCTCAGAGCATCCGTTAACTGAATGAATTGAGAATATCACCTGAAAATCCGATAACATCAGCAATTTTCATTCAAGCAGCTGATTTCTGTAAATTAATGTAAAATTAAATGTATATTGCAGCACAGGGTGAAATCATTTACGATGATTTGATACAAATATAATGTAAATTTAATATAAAACGATGTAAATGACGCTCTGTGTCGCGGCAGGATTTTGAACATGGTCCTGAGCCGTTGCTGGGCGTCGCAGCCGCCGGTGTGTGTACACTCATAGAGAATGTGTTCGAATTTTAAAGACGTGGCGCTGCGCTTCTCGTCCGGTGTGCGACCACCTTTAAGGTGCTGTTTTCTTTGAAGCCGAAGAACTCTGTTCTTAATACTGGCGAGCTTACTTTTTTCGGGTGTGGACAGAGTGTTCCACTCTAGCTGCGCGGACGAGCGCTGCGTCGTCTTCTTATTTGACAGGTGTCAGCGGGTGCAATACTGCCACCTGAGAGGTCAACCAGGTACTGGCGCTGTAGTATTTACGTGTCATGTTATCATAAGAGTCCTATTCATTTTAAACATTGTGGTTATCGCCAATACCGGTATATTGTCACACTCTAAATTAACACGATGTCGATATTTCATGCTTTGAATATCACGATTATCGTCAACACCGGTATATTGCGACACCCCTAGTGCAGACGTGGCCGAGGTCACGTCTGTACGCATTTCCCCCGATTGCTCTGCTCCCAGGAGTTCTGGAAAAGGTCCGCCAGGATGGGGTCAGTCTACTGCTAGTAGCCCTGTTCTGGTCGGCCCAAGTATGGTTTGCGGACCTAGTGTCTCTCCTCGACGGCTCTCCTCTAAAGATTCCGATCAGGAGGGACTTACTCTCTCAGGCAAGTGGGTCAATCCTTCAGCCTACTCCAGAGCTCCATCCACAAGGAAACTGTATGCCTGGAAGTGGAGACTTTTCACTTCCTGGTGTGGAGAGCACCAGCTGGACCCGGTTAACTGCCCAGTGAGTGCAATGCTGGAGTATCTGCTGGAGCGCTTCTCTGCAGGGTCATCCCCCTTCACACTGAAGGTGTATGGGGCGGCACTAGCTGCTTACCACGTCCCTTTGAGTGGAGTATCTATGGGAGACACCCACTAATAACTCGTTTCCTTTTTGGCACTTTGAGGCTGAGGCCAGCAGTCCACACGAGGGTGCCGACATGAAACTTGGCTGTTATACTAGAAAGCCTCTCCCTAGCTTAATTTGAGCCCACTGAGGAAGTTCCTGAGAATATCTCTTTAAAGACTGTCTTTCTCCTCGCTATTTTGTCTCTCAAGAGAATTGGAGACATTCAAGCACTTTCTGTATCTCCCTCATGCATGGAATTTGCTCCTGGTATGGTAAAGTGTTTTCTTCACCCTAAGACCAGGTTACGTTCCTAAGGATCCTGCAGGCCTTCTGTCCTCCTCCGGACGTCCGACCTAGGGTAACTTTTTCTGCTCTGCCCAGTTAGGGCCTGAGATGCTTACGTCCACAGAACTGTGGAGAAAGTCTGAACAATGTTCGTTTGCTTTGGGGTACCCACAAAGGGGTGCCCGGCATATAAGCAGAGGATGAGCAAGTGGGTGGTCGAGGCCATCTCACTTGCTTATGAGTCGGCCAGTCAGCCTTCACCTTTGGCTGTACGGGCCCACTCCACTAGGAGTATGGCTGCTTCCAAAGCATTACTGTCAGGAGTTTCCCTCCAAAATGTTTGTAATGCGGCAGGCTCATCCTCACCGCATACATTCGTGAGGCTTTACTACCTGGACCTCAGCTCCAATCCAGGGGAGCAGGTGCTTTCGCCTAGATGTGCGCATTGATTTCACACAGACAGACACTTGCTCTTATGGCGGCGTGGGTATTAGCGTTCCCACAGCGTTTCGACGCAGCTCGAGTTCCCTTGAAATGGAACGTCTCTGTTACGTATGTAACCCTAGTTCTCTGAAGAGGTAATAAAACGCAGCGTCACCCTGCCATACTCCCGGCATGCCCGGGATCGACTTGCTTCAGCCTATCAGAGGCTGATGCTGTTTGGTTCAGGTGTGCTTTATAGTTTCCTGGTCGATGACGTCACATGATGTTGTGTCACACCATTGGACTGGTTTCATACATGCTTCATGACACAATCACGCAGAGGCATTCCCACAGCGTTTCGACGTAGCGTCTCGTTCCCTCTTCAGGGATCTACGGTTACATACGTAACTGAGATGATTTCTTACCATATTATTTTAATGTAGTTTCGTAACCTTTTAGAACGTTGCTGACACATAGCAGCAAGGATATTCATTTTACCGTTACTCTTCAACCGTTTGCACTATCAAAACCATTCAAATTGCCCCTGACAGTAGACAACATGCGCTTTTCGGCAATATATGACTTATTACGGTCATTTCATGCTTTCCATCAGCAACTGACAGCAGCTTTCTGGCAGAGCGAGAAGGAAGGATTTGAACAGAGAGATATGAAGCGCGGCAGGTTAGAGGGTTTTGGATTGTATAAAATAATAAAAGAAACAAACAAATACATGGCGAAAGAAGTGGTAGACAGCAGAAGGATTGGGATGATTTTTAATGAAACTTGGGAGGGCGGATGGCCGTTACTCTTTCACGTATATTAGCAAGTGGAGTGTGAATGTTTATGTGTGCATGCATTTGTATGTGTGCGTGTATGAAAAAAGTGTCCTAAATGAAAACTGTGCAACCCAATGTCACAAAAAAGACTTGTATATATGTATTATAGTTCATTTTTCAACTTTAAAGTGTTAGTTTCTTTCGTTCGTGATTTTTCAGTTTTTTTCTAAATAAAAATCTGTACATTTATTTTGTCTATTTAAATTCTATTTACAAACTCACCACACACAATAATGGTAAATAACTGTTATTTGTTGAAAGCTAATCTTTTTCTGAAAAAGATGACACCTTGCACATGAAGATAGCACATTGTTTTAGAATTTTACAGTCAAAAAATCTAAACATGTAAAAAACACCTGTTTTAGCTTCAGGTTCTAAAGGGTTCATTATAAACACGCTGGTTTGTAGCGCAAACAGTTTTACAGTTTACTGCACTTTGATGTATTCTTATCATTATTTCCCTATCGTGGTTAATAAATCAGAAGTCTCGCACGTTCACAGAAAAAACAACTTCTGTGTTATAAAATAAGGTGGATATCAAGTCAAGTCACCTTTATTTCTATAATACCTCAAATTTGCACACATCACTGGGACTATGGCGCTTTATGCAATACAGATTGTGTTAAAACAGCTTCACAGTTATAAATAGGAAAATAACAGAATCAATTATGGAAACTCAAATATGGAGATTCTGCTGTACAGCAGCTCTAAAAGGCAATAGTCATTATTTAGCTAAAATATTTCTTATTTTAAGGTAGTCACCTGCTTATTTTGCCATGGTTGCCCTTTTGGGTCTGCTGCTTTGTCTCTCTTTAAATCAAGTAAAACTCAGGGTTGAGCCATTTAAAAGAAGAAAGGTAGCTTATCTCTCTTTTTATTAGTATATATATTTATATAATATATATATATATATATATATATATTTTTTTTTTTTGTTCCTGATCCAACACTATATCAATGATCAATATAGTTATAAATAAATATTTTATATTATAAATATATTTGCCTGTACAGAAAATTTGTAATATATATATATATTGTTCCTGATCAACACTATATCAATGATCAATATAGCTATAAATAAATATGTTATACTATAAACATATTTTATATTGCCAGACTAACCACAACCCATCAACATCAACAAAATATCCCCAAATGAGCAAGCCAAAGGCTTGTGATGTCCTTCTCAGCGGGGCAGATGGTGAACGGAGACCCGTTGTTCACCAGCACTCACTCCACAAACATCTCCAGGCAAGTGTGCCTTGTATCACTTTCTGAGGCTTGTGTAGTAAAAGATGCACAGCGAGCAATCTGGGTTGTGGGTTAGGAATGCCAGATCAAAAAAATTTCCTTGTATGGCCCTGAGGTTTGCTCCTTTTGGTAAGTCCATTTTTAAACAAATAGAAAAAAGAAAGAAAAATGCAGATGTAGATGAACACGCACAAATCAAAATTAATTTTTAATAATCCAAGAGAATATGCAGGAGATAAATCAACAGGGCAACTGCGCAATAACATAAACAAGACCGAACCAAGAACAGAGTAAACAAAGGGCTTAAATACACAAGGAGTAATCAACATAACAGCGAACAGGTGTAGTGCTCAGTAACCAAGGCAACTAACAATGACAGGGAACACAGGCAAACAAGAACAGATCAAACAAAACCAACAGTGAAACTATACATAATTCTGACATTATTATTCCATTGAGATTGATGGAATCTCAATGAGATGCTATGTTCGGTACAGCACAGCTGCAATGTGATATTGCTTTTAATACAGTTCTATAAGGATATTGAGGAACATACCTTTCAGACAGTTTGTACATTTATACTTCGCTACTACCATTAAAATTATTCCAAAAGAAGCCGGATCAAGCCGGTCCCGCCAGCCAATATGAAGACAGGTTTCTACAGCCATTACTTCATTGTACCCAAGAAAGGCGGTGGGTTACGGGCAATAATGGACCTGCGAACCTTGAATCGGGCCCTGCACAAGCTCCCATTCAAGATCTTAATGCAGAAACGCATTTTCAAATGCATCCATCCCTGAAATTGGTTTGCCGCGATCGATCTGAAGGACGCGTACTTTCATGTCTCAATTCTTTCTTGACACAGGCCGTTACTGCCCTTTTCGTTTGAGGGTCGAGCATATCAGTACAAAGTCCTACCCTTCTGGCTGTCCTTGTCACCTTGCATCTTTACTAAGGTCAAGAGGCAGCCATTGTTCCACTCAGGGAACACAGCGTTCGCATTCTCAACTATCTTGACGACTGGCTGATACTGGCTCAGTCTCGGGATCAGCTGTGCGAACACAGGGACATGGTGCTCAGTCAGCTAAGCCTGTTGGGACTTCAGGTCAACTGGAAAAAGAGCAAACTCTCCCCCGTGCAGAGGACCTCTTTTCTTGGTATGGAGATGGACTCGGTCAACCAGACAGCACAACTCACAGAGGAACATGGATGGCAGTAACGCAGCTCGGATTGCTTCATTTGAGGCTGCTTCAGCACTGGCTTCACGGCCGAGTCCTGAGATGGGTGGGGCAGAGCGGCATGCACCGGGTGTCCATTACCCCGTATTAGTGTTGTCACGGTACCAAAATTTCAGTATTCGGTACCGATACCAGTGAAAATCCACGGTTCTCGGTACCAATTTCGGTACCAAAGCTTAATTTAGATTAAATTTACATAATTATATTAAAGTGTATATCACAAAGATGGAAACTGTAGTATTAAAAACACTTTACAATAAGATTCCATTTGTTAGATAACATTAGATAAAATGACCTAACAAAAAAAACAATAGTTATATACTGTCGCAATTATTCTCCTTTAGGGGTTAATTTAAAAATACATTTTTAAAATCAAAAGTTAACATTATTTCTGTTAACATTATTTAATGCACAATGAATGAAGTGAACAAACATGACCAATCAAATGTTTTGTATTAAATAACATTCACAAACATTAATTAATGTTGTAAAAATATATTG
This sequence comes from Leuciscus leuciscus, assembly GCF_965113295.1. Classification (NCBI taxonomy): domain Eukaryota; kingdom Metazoa; phylum Chordata; class Actinopteri; order Cypriniformes; family Leuciscidae; genus Leuciscus; species Leuciscus leuciscus. The sequence goes on from NC_138729.1 coordinate 13,782,620, forward strand.
TTCACTCAATGTGTTATGTTAGATAACGCATTAAGTGATGTTAATGAATGGTATCAAACTATACAGGAGATAAAATGTTTTATTTGACTTGACTATACTTTTATTTAATCCAAAACTGTATTCATATTTAACTTTAAAAGGGCTTTTTAAACCTGCTAAGAGTTATCCAGCCAAGAATAAGACTAGAACTGCTTTTCTGACGGACTGATATTAATGACGGCTTTTTATTTCTCATCTCCATAAATATATCTAGTATGCTAATGCAAGGGCTAGAAATCAATTAATAGGCCTATGTCACACTTCCTCGTCGTCATGGAGAGCGCAGTTCGCACAAGCGTTTGTACTCCCGTGGCGTCTGTCGTTGCTATGCATCCATGAACGCACATGGAAAAGCGAGCGCGCCGCTTCTATTATGAGCGCGCTTGCCGCGCGCCATTTGAAATAACGTATCTGCACGTGCAAAAACATCAGCACCACATCAGCAGCAGCACCGCCGATCGCCATCAGCGCTTTTATGAAGAGGACGCAACTGCACGCGCTTCGGGCATGCACGCGCATCAAGTACCGGGTTTGAGAAAACCTGGTACCGTGACGTTTAAAAAAAAATAAGTACCGACTTGGTACCGAAGTACCGGGTCTTTTGACAACACTACCCCGTATTTTCACCAAACCTTCAGCCCGTGGTCGGACCCTTCATTTCTAAGTGCAGGAGTTCCCCTAGAACAAGTGTCCAGGCATGCTGTGGTATTCATGGATGCTTCTGCCACTGGCCGGGGGGGAGGCACCTACAACAGGCATGCAGTCTTGAGTCTGTGGACAGGGCCCCAAATGCATTGGCACATCAACTGCCTCGAGTTGCTGGCAGTATGTCTTGCACTGGGCCGCCTCAAGGGGCCGCTACATGGCAAGCACGTACTGGTCGGTGCGGACAATACTGCGACTGTTGCGTACATCAACCGACAAGGTGGTCTACACTCCCACCGCATGTTGCAACTCGCCCGCCATCTCCTCCTTTGGAGTCAGAAGCATCTGAGGTCGCTTTATGTCATTCAAATCCCTGGCGTGCTCAATGGTGCAGCCGACGAGCTCTCACAACAGCCTGCGCCACTGGGAGAGTGGCGACTCCATCCCCAGACAGTCCAGCTGATATGGGATCACTTCGGAGCCGCACAGATAGACCTGTTCGCCTCTCCGGACTCGTCCCATTGCCAGTTGTTTTACTTCTTGACCAAGGGGACCCTCGGCATGGATGCACTGGCACACAGCTGGCCCCGGGGCCTACGTAAGTGTTTCCCCCAGTGAGCCTTTTTGCACAGACACTGTGCAAAGTCAGGGAGGATGAGGAGCAGGTATTGTTACTTGCGCCATATTGCCCCAACCGGACCTGTTTCCCAGAATTTATGCTCCTCACGACAGCCCCTCCCTGGCCCATTCCTCTGAGGAAGGACCTACTTTCTCAGCAATGGGGCTCCCTATGGCGGAGGTTCTAGGTGACCTACCCCAAGCGGTGGTAGACACCATCACTTCCAGCAGAGCCCCCACTATGAGGTGCCTCTATGCGCTGAAGTGGAACCTGTTCATTGAAGGGTGTTCTTCCCACCGGAAAGACCCCCGAAGATGACTGGTTGGAGTCATGCTTTCCTTCCTGCCAGATGGGTTGGAGCAAAGGCTGTCTCCCTCCACCCTAAAAGTGTATGTTGCCGCAATCGCCGCACATCATGATGCAGTCGAAGGTAAGTCCATAGGAAAGCACGACCTGACTGTCAGGTTCCTCAGAGGTACGAGAAGATTGATTCCTCCTCATCCTACCTTGATATCCTCTTGGGATATCCTCTGTCTCTGGTGCTCACGGCACTTCAGAAGATTTGAAGATTCTGTCGTTGAAGACAGTACTCCTGACTGCACTGGCTTCCATCAATAGGGTAGGGGACCTGCTAGCATTTTTGGTCGACGAATCATGCCTAGAATTCGTGCCGGCCAACTCTCACGTTGTCCTGAGACCCCGGCCTGGATACGTGCCAAAGGTTCCTACCACTCCCTTCAGTGACCAAGTGGTGAACCTGCAAGCACTACCCTCGGAGGAGGCAGACCTAGCCCTGGCTTTTCTGTGTCCCGTCCGTGCCCTGTGGTTATACGTGGACAGAACGCAAAGCTTTAGGACCTAACTGAGAGATATTTGTAGAGCTGCGGGGTGGGCGACACCTAACACATTCGCTAGATTCTATAGCCTTCTTGTAGAGCCGATATCGTCCCGTATACTCGCCCTAAGTGGCCAGTAGCGCAAGGGACTCATTCTAAGTGTCGGCTTGCAACGCCACTCCCGCCCCCTGGGCCGGATACGTGTGGCTATTTGCTCCAGTAGAGTTCCCCAAAAATGCCTAACCCTGTTGAGTTCCGCCGTCACCCCTTGCAGTCAGACGTGGCGGAGCGTCTGACACCAGGCCTACACTCGTATGCATTGTGGAACCGGTGTTAGGCTGGGTGTCCATATGTAGTGATCCCTGTGGAGATCCCATATGTGTATTCTTCCACGGTACGGCTACACTGTTCAGCTAGCCCGTGTCTTTGCCTCGACAGAGTCTGCTCTGTCGTCTCTGCTGGTGTTCTTTCCTCCCTAGAACTATGCTGGAATCTCCCCAGAGACTTCCATATGTTGTACTACCCTGCTTGGCTAGTCCATATGTGTAACTTCCACATTTCACATCACTACAGGCAGGATGTGGCTTCCTGTCCATAGAAGGGCACGTTTTCCCAGCGTTATTCAATAGTCACACTGAGTGTGTCTTGTGGAACAGCAGTGACTGACCTTCTCTGCTTGAGTCCTGATTTTCCGCTCCAACAGTTGGGGGCAGACCAGGAGGCAGAGCGCTGGAAGGGCCAGCGACAGTGGTGTGTTGGTAGATATCCCCAATTAACGTGACCGACTAAAAGGAAACGTCTCTGTTACGTATGTAACCCTCGTTCCATGAAGGAGGGAACGGAGACATACATCCCGTCACCGCGGTTGCTGTACCTCTGCTGTACGTAAAAACAAATATGCGATGCACCTGCTGCTCATTATATACCCGCGCTGCGAGGCAGAGCAACCGATGCAAATTATCGCATGCCAATGTGCATTGGCTCATTGGGTTACATACGTAATCGAGACGTTTTCAGTGCACTTTTGTTAAAAAAAATTATTATTGTATAAATGCACAGATATGTACCCTGTAATTTTAAAAAAGCCTATACAGTATGTATTAGTACACTATTATTTAAAAAAGGAACTTCTTATGTATGTTCTCACTAAATTGCTCCCAAATGTAAGATTGTTGTATCATAATATTCAATTCAAATGTATTTGTATAGCGCTTTTCACAATACACATAATTTTAAAGCAGCTTTACAATTACACATTACAATTTAGAGTGACTTGTTATCAGAGGTAACTGTCTAAGTTTTGTATTTCAGAAATGTACATACACAAAATCACAGTTAGTGAAAAAGATATTAATTTAAACAATGTAATAATTTAATGCAGAAACAATGAGCTCTCTGAAGTAATGAATACTTGTTTGTTAACAAATGATTATGACATTTAGAAAAATGTAGCATCGGTGCATGTTAATTCAGAGTTTGCATCATCATAGGTCTCTTCATAGGTGTTGGGCATCTGAAATCTTCATAATAGGCTGGATCCAAACTGGAGCTGACAAACTCTCTAGTTACCTCAGGATGGGCATCCCAAGATAAAACAGAGAAGCAAATAGAAAATAATTAGCGTAGCTGCTGTTCATAACATTAAGCAAGAATAATCATGTGCATTTGATCTGATGCATTTGATCTGTTGCATCTGATGCATTTGATCAGATCTGATGATCTGATGGTATATAACTGTATAAGGTTAGGAGATGCATTAAATGAATGCTAGGCTAAAGAAATGCATCTTTAATCTAAATTTAAACTCGGAGAGTGAGTCTGAGCATCGGACATTATCAGGAAGGCTATTCCAGAGTTTAGGAGCCAAATGTGAAAACGCTCTCCCTCCTTTAGAGGACTTAGATATTCTAGGTACTATCAAAAGCCCAGAGTTTTGTGACCTTAAAGAGCGTGATGGATTGTAAGATGATAGAAGATTAGTTAAATACACAGGAGCTAAATAATTTAGGGCCTATAGGTCAGTTGCATTACTTTGTAATTGATACAGAACTTAATAGGTAACCAGTGTAGAGGTAATAAAATTGGTGTTATATGATGATATTTCCTTGTCCAAGTAAGAAGCTGCATTTTGGACTATTTGTAGCTTGTTTATTGAGGATGCAGGACAACCAGCTAGTAATGCATTACAGTAATCTAGTCTTGAGGTCATGAATGCATGAACTAACTTTTCTGCATCAGAAACAGATAGCATGTTCCGGAGTTGCTGAGGTGGAAGAAGGCTGTTTTTGTAACATATGAAATATGATTTTCGAATATAACACCCAGGACTTTAACTGTAGAGGATGAAGTTACAGTACATCCTTCCAAATGCAAATTGTATTCTAAGAGATTGTGTGTACAGGTTTTTTGTCCAATAAGTAATACTTATTAAATCTTAGCCGAATTTAATAGAAGAAAATGACAGGTCATCCTATATTTTATATCTTTAACACTCAGTCAACTTAGATAATTTAGAGAATTCATCTGGTCGAGATGAAATGTATAACTGAGTATCATCGGCATAACAGTGGAAATTAAATCCATGTTTTCTTATAATACTACCAAGTGGCAGCATATATATTGAAAATAGCAGAGGGCCTAACACAGATCCTTGCGGCACTCCATAATTTACTGACATTATCTTAGATTTTTCCCCATTTAAGTAGACAAAATGGTAACGGTCTGATAGATACGATCTAAACCAACTTAATGCCTGTCCCTGAATACCAGTGTAATTTTGTAATTGATCTAAGAGTATTTTATGATCTATAGTGTCGAACGCAGCACTAAGATCAAGTAAAACTAGTATTGAGATATAGCCTTGGTCAGAAGCTAGAAGTAAGTCATTTGTAATTTTAACGAGCGCAGTTTCTGAGCTATGATGGGGCCTAAATCCAGACTGAAATTTTTCACACATATCATTATTTTGCAAAAAAGAGCACAATTGAGCAGACAAGACTTTTTCTAGTATTTTAGACAAAAATGGAAGATTTGAAATGGGTCTGTAATTTGCTAATTAATTTGGATCTAATTGTGATTTTTTAATGAGAGGCTTAATAACTGCCAGCTTGAACGATCTTGGAACATAACCTACAGATAAAGATGAGTTAATAATATTGAGAAGAGGCTCTTCTCTCTTCTGCAACAGGTAACAACTCTTTCAGTAATTTAGTGGGTATTGGATCTAATAAAACATGATGTTGGTTTAGATGTAAAGATACGTTTATTTAGCTCGTCCTGTCCTATAGTTGTAAAGCACTGCAATTGTTCTTGAGGGGAGATAACTGAGGCTGAATCACAAGATGCTGTCAAAGGTAGTACATTTGCTATTGTATTTCTGATGCATTCGATTTTCTCACTGAAGAAATTCATAAAGTCATTACTACTAAACTGTAACGTAAACGACTCTGGGTAAATGTGAATTAGCTCAAGGATATAGGGAATTTTGGTAATATTAATAATTATAACTCATGGTCATAATAATTCAGAAATCGCATGTACATTTATTTTATCAATTGTCGAGATTACCTTGTTCTGTAACTGGGTTGGTCATCAGTTATTCGTCCAGCGAATAAATGTAAGATTATCACAGTTAAGAAGGGGGTATCCCTTTACAAACTCCGAGAAAGTTTTATCTTCTGGCCACGAATATCAAACTTTCTGAGTTTATGAATTAAGAACTACTAAATGTAGTTTATATCGAGCTTGTAGCTTAGATCTTTTAGTTTCATTGACTTTATAAGGTGGGTTTTCAAACACATAGACAATTAAAAGTATAAATGGGTTTATTAATAAAATGGCACACACTAGAGATTATATAAACTACAAATATAAACGTACGTAAAAATGCAAACAAACAAACAAACATTTAACCGAACCAAAACCTAAAACATAGCGTGATCAGAATGAAATGAAATGAAAGAAAGAAAGAAAGATATAGAGAGAAGGGAAAAGCTAGTAATTATTACATACAGAAACCTAAGTTCACGAGACACCTGGAACAGCTTTTATAGAGAGTTACATTACTTGCAAGATTCTGTGCTCTTTCGGGTGAGGCTGGCTGAGGCAGGAAGCGAGGATGGTGTCCTGTTTCTGCTGCGTCTTCCGGTGTCGCGAGAAGCTTAAAAAGGCTCACTGAATGTAACGTTACCGAGAAAGTTCAGATTCATCTCCCGGGCAGGGAGAGGTTGTAAATCTTGGTTGCAAAGGACGCAGCTACGACTCGAACATGTGTTCGTCGATAGAGAAGGCCAGGGCCTCCTTCAGATGTTCCTTGGAGAAGCGCTGCGCCGGGGAGAAGAAGGTCCGAAGAGAGGATGAGTTGAGAGAGTTGAGTTGAGAGAGTTGAGCAGTGACTTTAAAGCGTGAAGATGGCACAACCTCTGGAGCTGTGTGAGCCAATGAGAAGATTTCCCTTTGGAGGGAAATTTTTACGACCCATTGTCCCTTTGAATATGCAATTTGATTGGATGTTTAACACAAGAATCTTTAAGATGCTTATAATACTAATGCGTCACAAAGTTAGCAGAATGTAATGTAAATGAACAAAACGGGGGTGAAGATTGGAGTTTATAGAGACCAAAAATGCCGCACATATAATGTTGGTTAACCATAATATGCAAAGTCTGAAACATTAACCCAATTGAGTTTACAAGAATACAAACACCACATAAAAGGGAAAATCATGAGATGGGAAAAATTAGATACATGTTTATTGTTTACACATTTATCAAGTGGTTATAAATAGAATATATATAGGATTAACGGGGTTTTTATTTCTCTTCCTCTGCAAGAGTTTAAGTGAGAGTCGCAGCTCTCAGGACATTCCTTTCGCTCGTAAAATCAGTTTCAGTGTGTGTCCTGTAACAAGACACTGCGTCCTGCCAGTGTGTGTGTGTGTAAAGTCACGCGGTGCTGCGGGAGGTTTCAGCACTAGGGAATTAACCCTAAGGCGGTCAAAACAGAAGTTCTTGTCTTCTCCTCTGACAAAAGAGGTTGTGTATGGAAATCATGATTCGCTAATTTCAGAACATCTGAGTTACATACAAAGGACATTTGTGCATTTATGTGTGGTGACTTCTCAGTCTGGAATGTCGCATAGAGTTTCGTTATCTCTTTGCACATAGAGAGAAATGGGGGCTTGGAATGCAGAAACTTTGCAAGGCTGGGGGATGTGGTGTCATGTGTCTAGTTTACCCTCAAAAGGGCCATAAAGTGTCGCGAAACGACCATTTGTTGCGACTAGCTGGAGCCAATGTGTGATTTGTATTTGTTTGAAGCTCATCGCGTGGTGCGGTTTGTTGATTTTGAGGAGGGGGTTTGTTTGATAACCCCATGATTCACTTGATGCAGAACCCATCTGGGGCTGTGGCAGGATGTCGTGTCATTGTTGCTACAAAACTGTAATGGAATAATTTGTTCAGGTGATTGTGAGGAGAACGTGAACGTTGTGTTACCCCAGGGTGTTAGGCATTTCTTCCATCTCATCTCACATTACGTCTTCTTGGCCAATCATCGTGGAGAATGGCTCTCTCTCTCACAAGCACAAGTTAACGTTCCTGCCGCGGCGCTTAGGTCAGTTGTTTCCAAGCTGAGGTCAATAGTTTAACAACGAAGTAATTTGCAGGTCACGTCAGAAAGTTGTTGGTCTAGATAAATAGCTGTATTCTGTACGTTTGACTCGTGTACGATAATTTTCTTCCAAATACGATAATTTTGAGCTTCTGGTACGATACTTAGACATTTCCAATCTGGCAACACTGCAGCAGAGCATGAGTTCTGGCTCCAGAATAAAATGAAAACTGAAGTCTGACCAAGCCAATGCATTAGATTACACACAGGCGAGCGCACACATTTTAAGTCTATTTTATAATAACAATAATAAAGTTTCTAATCCATTTAATTTTGTTTTAAATGGTGGCTGTCATAAAAACTTGATGGATTCATTCAAATATACATTAAATATTATTAAGAACAGTAAAAAATATATATATATATATTATGTAATATGGTGCATATATTTAGCAAAATGCTCCTCTCTAGGGTTATTTTTCTTGCTGACTATCAAGTTTATGGTCCACGAATGGCTTTTCTGTGGTATAATATACGTGACATTGTTTGCAACACTGATTGAGCGAATAAAGTGAGACGGATTTCTGTAAATTGAACGATAATAATATTATAGTATAGTATTTTCCCTTGAGAAGATATGCTAAAATGTTTGCTGAAATGTGAGGGGTGTACTCACTTTCGTGAGATACTGTAGTTAGTAGTTAGTACTTTATTGTTCAGCCTTAGCTGAAAATTGGTCTTTGGTCTCGCCATACAATCACAAAAACAATTAAAGCTGCAAGCAGCGATGAAAGGGCCCTCGCACCCGTGCCATCGTCAATCGTTGGCTTTAGGAAGACAGAGCATGGTTGGGCAATGTGTATTTAAGGAGGTATACAGTATATAGTAGTTGCTAGCATGTTTAGTATGTTTTTATCATGCTTAGTACACAATAGGTATGTGGTTAGTACTGCATTACTGTGTTAACCAGTTCAGTTTCTGTTGGCAGTAGGTGGGGTTATATATCTGAATATTGCTTTGTAGATGTGTTCAGTGCAGGACTTTTATCAAGTATGTGAAGTTTGGGGCAGATTGGATATTGTATGTTTGAGTTACAACAACTTCCTTTAGCATTTCTATTATGTTTTATGATGTTTCTAGCATATTACATATTAATTTTGGGGTAGATTGGACATTGCATGCCTGAGTTACAGCAAATTCATATTTAATTGTAGTAATAGTATGGTTTAGTACTTATAGTGTTTACTAGTATGTTTTAGCATGTTTCTAGTATGTTGGTAGGATGTTAGGCACCTACTGGCATTTTTTTTATATGTTATTAGGAGTCCACAACAGTGTTTAACATGTCACTTCCTGTTGCCAGCAGGTGGCGCTATGACTGTAACTGAATATGAGCATGGTCATGTGTTCAGGACAGAACGCTTATCAAAAGTGTGAAGTTTGGCGCAGATTGGACATTGCCTTCTTGAGTAACAACAACATCCTGTTTCATTGAATTAACATGCTTTAGCACTAAGCTAAGTGTTTGCTAGCATGTTTTAACATGTTTCTAGTATGTTGTTAGCATGTTTAGCACATGCTGGAACTTTTTTATATGTTATTAGGAGTCCACAACAGTGTTTAACATGTCACTTCCTGTTGCCAGCAGGTGGCGCTATGACTGTAACTGAATATGAGCATGGTCATGTGTTCAGGACAGAACGCTTATCAAAAGTGTGAAGTTTGGCGCAGATTGGACATTGCTTTCTTGAGTAACAACAACATCCTGTTTCATTGAATTAACATGCTTTAGCACTTAGCTAAGTTTTGCTAGCATGTTTTAACATGTTTCTAGCATGTTTAGAAGTCAATGGCATTTTTAACATGTTGCTAGAACGGCATCAACGTGTTAAACATGACACTTCCTGTTACCAGTAGGTGGCGCTATTACTATAACTGAATATTCTCATGTAGATGTGTTCAGGCCATGACTCTTATCAAACGTGTGACGTTTGGGGCAGATTGGACATTCCGTGCCTGAGTTACAGCAAATTCCTATTTAATTGCAGTAATAGCATGCTTTAGCAATTAGCTAAGTGTTTGCTAGCATGTTTTAGCATGTGTCTAGTATGTTGTTAGAATGCTTAGCACTTGCTGGCACTTTTTTATATGTTATCAGGAGTTCACAACAGTGTTAAACATGTCACTTCCTGTTGCCAGCAGGTGGCGCTATGACTGTAACTGAATATGAGCATGGTCATGTGTTCAGGACAGAACGCTTATCAAACGTGTGAAGTTTGGGGCAGATTGGACATTCCATGCCTGAGTTTCAGCAACTTCCTGTTTCATGGCGAAACATCGAAATTTGTCAGGCCGCAGAGGACCCGCCCTTCGACGAAAACTCAAGATCTTCGCAATTTAACGTCGCAAAGGCCTTAAGATTACACTCACCAAATTTGAAGATGATCAGATTAAAACTGTAGGAGGAGTTCGTTAAAGTACGAGGCATGAAAATGGCAAAAACTGCACAAAAATCTGAGAGGAAGTTGAAAATGGCTGACTTCCTGTTGTGTTTAGGGCTATGCTCCAAGAGACTTTTTTGTAGGTATTAGGTCCTTACATGTATGTACCGAATTTCGTAAACGTACGTGGAACATAGCGGGAGGCGCACTCCGTTGAACTTTTATAGGTGGCGCTATCGAGCCATTTTGCCCCGCCCAATTCTGAAACCTATATCAGATGTAAATTTTCGCCAGTTCTGACGCGTGTGCAAAGTTTCGTGAGTTTTCGAGCATGTTTAGGCCCTCAAAAATGCGATTAAATGCGGAGAATAATAATAAATATAGCTGCGAGCAGCGATTGCGGGCCCAAGCCGGTGGCACCGCAACCCCGGTGCCTTTAGTTACCTAAAGGCACCGGGGTGGCGGTGCCGCCGGCTTTGGCCCTCCATCGCTGCTCGCAGCTATATTTATATATATATATATATATATATATATATATATATATATATATATATATATTAGAGGTGGGCATAGATTAATTTTTTTAATCTAGATTAATCTAGATTAATTTTGAAATTAATCTAGATTAATCTTGATTAAAATGGCTCATTTGAATTCTGCCGAAGGCATTCAGAATATGTGTGCTACCCAAATAATGACTATAAAAGTAAGTCTTTGAGAACGGGTTTCTCAAGCCAGGTGGCGCATTAGACCAGGGGCTCATCTCCTGTTTCCAAAATGCATCACAAACTGCTTGAGAAAGCTGTTCTACTCATAGACTGTAAAAGGTTACTACTGTACTGTTACCGTCCGTAGGCAACATTAGGTAGGCCTATGTTATTATCAACTACTATAGGCTATCAATTAGGGATGGGCGATATGGCCTAAAATCTATATTGTGATATACATTGCAGCCTCTTGCGATAACGATATACAGTATATTATAATAAAACCATTTCAGAACAGATTACACAGACTAGGGCTGGATGATTAATCGAAAAGTAATCGAAACTGAAATTCAGAGCCTGTAACCGACGTAATTTTACCAAGTCGGTTATTTCGGTTTTTTAATCCTATTAATATTTCCGCCTACTGTGTGTGTACTTTCCCCTTAATTATTTATCCCATATTACCTCGTGTGTAGTCACTTGACTCCGCCCCGTCCCTGAACGCGCGTCTATTTCGCTTCAAACGCTCGCTTACGCGCGTCCTATTCGCTTTGGACGCGCGAATGGATTCAAAATGTTTAAGCGTAGAACTAGACGCGATAGACGCGAATTTGACGCTCTATTCGCGTTTGCTGTGAACGCAGCATAATGAACAGGCTGCGATGTCAAGATTGCAATGCTGGAATGTGTGTGTCAGAGAGAGAGAGGCACGGGCGCGATCGAACAGTGGAAACATAAAAACATCATTCGTCATTATAACATCAACGTCAATTTGTTCATACAGGACATCATTAAAACTGCAAAGTGTTCAGCCTACTTATATTTGTGTAAAACATTGTGCTTTTGTCAAACTGTAAACTCTTGTCAAACTGTAACCTACAACTGTCACCCAACCAAAATCACACACACACACTGTGTAAATTTTTTAAAATCAAATTATCAAAAAGCAAAAATGATCTCATCTTTTGGACATTCATCATATTGCATTGGTTTTCATTTCTTGTCCTAAAACAGAGCACTAATCTTTTTATTTTTAAGTTACACATTCTACATTGATTAAAAAATTAAATCAAATGTTTTTAATGGTAGCCTAGTATTATTTTATACAGAAATAAATTATTTATAATTCAGATGAGAAGTTAAAGTTAATTTAAATTTTAAGGAAACAAATATATTGATCTGAAATATAGCAAATTAATTTTAAATTCATTCAGGTTACCAAACATATCTCAAGGCCTTTTGAATAAAGGGTGGCAGTCTTTCATTATCAACTGTTGTTGTGGACTATATACTGGAGAAGTATTTGTTCTCCATTTGAGTGAGATGTTTTTATGTGGCTAATTGAGGAAAGTGCTTCCATATATTTTATTATTAGTAGTATTAGTTCAAGAATAAAATAAAGATATCGGCAAATAGCCAAAGCTGCGGCATCGGTATCGTATCGGAAGTGAAAAAGTGGTATCAGGACATCCCTAACTCTTTCATTAGAAAAAATAACCATGAACGTATTTACAGTATAAGCCTTGCCAGTGACATAGGAATTTAAAAAAAAAATAATCGTTCAATAATCGTAATCGAGGTAACTTGTTTGATTAATTGCGATTATGATTTTAGCCAAAATCGTCCACCAGCCCTAACACAGACCCATGCTAAACAACTGCTAAATGTATTTTTTTTAAAGGGTGTATGTAGTTTTGAGAACATATATTGTGCAAAACTGTAAGTATACAACATAATTTTGCAGATAAATAAAATTTAAGTACACTAGCTGCAGAGACTTAAGTAGGTCTAATGTTTATTATGGCTTGGAGCTTATGAAACCCCAAATTTAAAATTAGAATATTGTCTAACTGATGTCTTTTCAGTTAAAAAGAAACACAACAACGATTCTTAAAATCGAGATTATGTGCTACACCACTAAGATATATTGGAATGGGAATAATACGCACGCGCTGGTATTCAGTGATATCATGTTTCGTTTTGAATTTGAGGTGGTCGAACGGATTAGTCGTGTGTTAACTTACCGAACTGTTACCCCACACACTCTGTATATAGTTTGCTGCTGCTCGTCTGACGGCTTAAACTTTATAACTTTATATATATTTATAATTTATAATCTTTTTATTTTTATTTTATTTTTATTTTTTTCTATTTTTTATTTATACCTATGTTACTTGTCTTGTCACTTTATATTGTATGTGTACTGGAAGCTACTGTCACCAAGACAAATTCCTCGTATGCGCAAGCATACTTGGCAATAAAGCTCTTTCTGATTCTGATTCTGATTCTAAACCCGAACCAAGTCCAAATAATGGATGTTGCACCGATCTTTTTCACCAGCTTTCACTTTCAGCCGTGTTTACTTAAGATGACGACGAATATGCGTTGCAGCCGGGGTTTACCTCGCGAGTCGCGGCCGCGGGTAGATTGCGTCATCATAGCTTGTGGAGCCATCTCCCAACCCAACTTGGAGAATAGATTAACGGCGATATTTTTTTTATCGCGCGATAAGAGTCTCGCGTTAACGCAGCACGTTAACGCCGATAACGGCCCACCACTAATATATATATATATATATATATATATATATATATATATATATATACACACACACACACATATATATATATATATATATATATATATATATATATATAAGACAGAAAATATTACTTGTCTTACCTTATTCTGATTTATGATACACTCAAAATATTTCACAACAAATCCTTTAAATTTAATGTAAAAATAAAAACGAAAGTAAGCCGTGTTGGTCTCACGTAACCCTCTCAGTAGAATCAAAATGTTTCAATATTTGCGATGTATTTGGATGCTAAACTATTCTTTTATTATAGGCTTTGTACTTCACCCGTGTTCCAATATCGATGGAAAAAATCATCCTCTTCACACGCGCAAAAATGTGCTTGGAAACGTGTAATTCGTATATGTTATGTTGACTATTTTTATTATTATATTGTATTAGGGCTATAATGAACAGGCTGCGATGTCAAGATTGCAATTCTGGAATGTGTGTGTGTGTGTGTGTGACGCGGTTGCGGTTGAACAGTGGACACATAAAAACATAAATAGAATGTATTAGTTTATTCCTACTTCCATAGGAATACATTGAAAATGCTCGCTCTACTCCGCACCATTATCAATGTCTGTGCGGACGTCTGTATTTTACTTTCGCTTTTAAGTTAGCGATTTAAAAGCCCTCAGCGGTGTCACACGTCGATTAACCGGTGGGAAAATGTTATCACAGTCACATCCCTAATATATTTATATATAAATAAAATAGGCCTACCTGAAAGAGAATTTTACTTGCCCGACCAGAGTATAGCCTGATTAGAACGTCAATAACAAAAAAAATTACTTGGGAATCACTAAAACGAGAGATTATTCTAATTTCATTACATTCATTTTAAGTTGCAATCAACAGTTAATAATAAATGTATTACTGATCAATGGTAACAAGGTTGCCCTGCTGAGGCTCATGCAGCTTCTCCAGGAGAATTGTAAACAAATGAGCGCAGCACACAAAAAAGCAACCCAGTTAACAACATACTGACTATAACAATTACAAATATGGAGTTTTTATACATTTTATAACAGAGTTAAGCAACCTCACTTGACGAGTAGGCTACTGTTTCCTGAATACAATCACGATTGAAACTGTGACATTGATTTCATACAACAGGTTAATAAACAGTTACAATTAAGTCACTTACATTTTAGATGCAATATTGACTGTTTTTGTTCTGTTTCAGCAGCAAAAATAGTTAAACAAAGATCACAGCAGAACCATCGCGCATCTCACAGCAACTTGTTTTCTCATTACTGAATGATTCAGCATTTTGAAACGAATCGGTTGACTCAAAGATTCAATGGTCAATCCATAAACATCTGTCTCAATCATGAATGACTCAGTCATTCGAACGAATTGTTTGAACGAATGAATCAATGACTTGCTCATTAAGATGGTCGCCTGGCGACACCTAATGGCGGTTTAGTGTTATGTTTAAAAGTATCATTCTTTCCAACGTGCACCATTATCAATGTCAGTGCGGACGTCCGTTTTTTTACTTTCACTTTTATATTAGCGATTTAAAAGCACCCGCTCGTGTCACACGTCGATTAACCGATGGGAAAATATCCTCACAGTCATACCTAATACATTTATATTTAAATACAATAGGCCTACCTAGTAAAAGGTTTTATATACTATTTTGATATCCTTTTGGACACAAGAGGGCAGTATAGCCCTATGTTTGCTTTTTTGTTGAACCAAATAGCACTAAATAGCCTGTTTTTAACTTTTTCATACTCCTTGAATTGCAAAAACAGAATAAAATTGGTTTAGTTCTAATATTTGTATAATTTTATATAAAAATAAATGGTGTATAATTACATTTTTAGAAGTTATGAGATGTTTCCTGCTTCCTTTTTGACATTAATTTAATCCCTCGCCATAGCAAAACCGTTTGAGATATTCAATATCCGTTTACAATTTAGCATCATTAATATATTTTTATCATGTTGAAAACGTTTGGTGGGAATAAAATAAACCTTTTAGGAGGAGTAACTAAAAACTCAGAGGCTGATTTAGCAAAAAATCCATATTCAGACCAAAATATCTGACTCTCTGTTGGTTGCGGCTAATGACTGTAAATTAGAAAGTTGTCCGGCTCGATGAGAACAATATACATACCAATTTT
Organism: Leuciscus leuciscus; assembly: GCF_965113295.1. NCBI lineage: Eukaryota > Metazoa > Chordata > Actinopteri > Cypriniformes > Leuciscidae > Leuciscus > Leuciscus leuciscus. Next base: position 13,798,232 of record NC_138729.1, read on the forward strand.
TGTGATTCTAGGAAAAACGAAGCCCCCATTTTTGACTAAAGGTGGCGCTACTGAGCCTCTCACCACGCCCATTTCTGAAACTTTTCACATGTCTACTGGATAATAAATGTGATGTGTCTGTCGAATTTCATGCATTTTCAAGCATGTGAAGAGTCTCAAAAGCATCCGAAAAGAATATTGAAGTTTGATGCGTTGCCACGGCAACAGTATCTAAGATATCAATAATCCTTTCACAGGTCTACATCTGCTGTGTGTCTACATTATACACATAAAGTTTGAAGCAAATCGGGTAAAAATAAGAGATTGATATCAAAGCATTTTGAAAGTGACAAACTTCCTGCTGCCAGTTGGTGGCGCTATAACTTTGACTCACAATAGTCACATCCATGTGATCGGCCTCTGACAACGAACACACTGCGAAAGCTTCATCAAGATCAGTTAATGTATGCTGAAGTTATAATACACTTCCTGTGTCCCTTATTCGCCATAAATTCGTTTCCTCGCCACGGCCTAACCGTTCGAGATATCAAAAATCCGTCCGCAATTTAGCATCCTCAATGTCTTGACTTCATGCTGACCGAGATTGGAGGCGAATGGATGAATTTCCTAGGAGGAGTAGATCAAATTCCACAGCATGCGTTTCCAAACAACCCATAATAGCCGACTTCCTGTTGGGCTGGCGTAAAACTTAGAGCACTAAAGTTGTTCGGCCCGATGAGATCTATATGTGTACCGAGTTTCATATTATTACATGCAAGCGTGTCTGATTTATGGACAAGTGTTCGGATCCCGTTCAAGGGGGCACTGTTGAGCCCCCCTGCCACGCCCGGGTACCAGCTTCAACCCGTTCCTGATGGCAGGGGGTTCCGACTTGTATGTAAAGTTTCAAGAGTTTTTGAGCACGTTAAGGACCCCAAAAGCCCCTGAAACCTTGATTAACAATATAAAAGCAATAGTCAAATCCCCCCTCCCCTCACACACACAGAGACACAGAGAGAGGGAGAGAAAATTCTTCAGAAAATCCACATTCAAACCAAAATATCTCTCTTCCTGTTGGTCGGAGATCGTTAATGTAAATTAGAAAGTTGTCCGTCTTGATGAGAACAATACACATACCAAGTTTTGTTGTTGTTGATAAAACTAACCTCCCCACTTATGACTAAAGGTGGCGCTACTGAGCCCCTCACCACGCCCGTTTCTGAAACTTTGCACATGTCTACGGGCTAATAAATGTGATGTGTCTGTCGAGTTTCATCCAATTTCAAGTATGTTAAGAGTCTCAAAAGCATCAAAAAAGAATATTAAAGTTTGAAGCGTTGCCATGGCAACAGTATTAAAGATATCAAAAATCCTTTCACAGGTCTACATCTGCCGTGTGTTTACATTATACACATAAACTTTGAAGCAAATCGGGTAAAAATAAGAGGGTGATTTCAAAGCATTTTGAAAGGGACACACTTCCTGCTGCCAGTTGGTGGCGCTATAACTTTGACTCACAATAGTCACATCCATGTGATCGGCCTCTTACAACGAACACACTGCTGAAGTTTAATCAAGATCAGTTAATGTATGCAGAAGTTATAACACACTTCCTGTTTCCATTATTCGCCATCAATTCGTGTCCTCGCCACAGCCAAACCGTTCAAGATATCAAAAATCCCCTGGCAATTTTTCATCCTCAATGTCTTGACTTCATGCACACCGAGTTTGGAGGCAATTGGATCAATTCTCTAGGAGGAGTAGATCACATTCCACAGCATGCGTTTCCAAACAACCCATAATAGCCGACTTCCTGTTGGGCTGGCGTAAAAAGTAAAAGTAGGAAAGTTGTTCGGCCCGATGAGATCTATATATGTACCGAGTTTCATATTATTACATGCAAGCGTGTCTGATTTATGGACCAAGTTTTCGGACCCCGTTCAAGGGGGCGCTGTTGAGCCCCCCTGCCACGCCCGGGTACCAGCTTCAGCCCGGCCCTGATGGCCGCGGGTTCTGACCCGTGTGCAAAGTTTCAAGAGTTTTCGAGCACGTTAAGGGTCTCAAAAGTGCCCGAAAGGTTGACAGAAAAATAATAATAATAATAATAATAATAAATAATCCTACCGAAAACAATAGGGCCTTCGCCCTTTCAGGGCTTGGGCCCTAATTAAAGCTGCAAGCAGCGATGAAAGGGCCCTCGCACCCGTGCCATCGTCACTCGTTGGCTTTAGGAAGACAGAGCATGGTTGGGCAATGTGCATTTAAGGAGGTATACAGTATATAGTAGTTGCTAGCATGTTTAGTATGTTTTTAGCATGCTTAGTACACAATAGGTATGTGGTTAGTACTGCATTACTGTGTTAACCAGTTCAGTTTCTGTTGGCAGTAGGTGGGGTTATATATCTGAATATTGCTTTGTAGATGTGTTCAGTGCAGGACTTTTATCAAGTATGTGAAGTTTGGGGCAGATTGGATATTGTATGTTTGAGTTACAACAACTTCCTTTAGCATTTCTATTATGTTTTATGATGTTTCTAGCATATTACATATTAATTTTGGGGTAGATTGGACATTGCATGCCTGAGTTACAGCAAATTCCTATTTAATTGCAGTAATAGCATGCTTTAGCACTTAGCTAAGTGTTTGCTAGCATGTTTTAGCATGTTTCTAGTATGTTGTTAGCATGTTTAGCACTTGCTGGCACTTTTTTATATGTTATCAGGAGTTCACAACAGTGTTAAACATGTCACTTCCTGTTGCCAGTAGGCGGCGCTATGACTGTAACTGAATATGAGCATGGTCATGTGTTCAGGACAGAACGCTTATCAAACGTGTGAAGTTTGGGGTAGATTGGACATTGTATGCTTAAGTTACAACAACTTCCTTTAGCATTTCTAACATGCTTTAGAACTTAGCTATGTGTTGCTAGCATGTTTCTTGCATGTTACATATTAAGTTTGGGGCAGATTGGACATTCCATGCCTGTGTTACAGCAAATTCCTATTTAATTGCAGCAATAGCATGCTTTAGCACTTAGCTAAGTGTTTGCAAGCATGTTTTAGCATGTTTCTAGAATGTTGTTAGCATGTTTAACACTTGCTGGCACTTTTTTATATGTTATCAGGAGTCCACAACAGTGTTTAACATGTCACTTCCTGTTGCCAGCAGGTGGCGCTTTGATTGTAACTGAATATGAGCATTGTCATGTGTTCAAGACAGAACGCTTATCAAAAGTGTGAAGTTTGGCGCAGATTGGACATTGCCTTCTTGAGTAACAACAACATCCTGTTTCATTATATTAGCATGCTTTAGCACTTAGCTTAGTATTGCTAGCATGTTTTAACATGTTTCTAGCATGTTTAGAAGTCAATGGTATATTTTTAACATGTTGCTAGAACGGCATCAACGTGTTAAACATGACACTTCCTGTTACCAGTAGGTGGCGCTATTACTATAACTGAATATTCTCATGTAGATGTGTTCAGGCCATGACTCTTATCAAACGTGTGAAGTTTGGGGCAGACTGGACATTCCGTGCCTGTGTTACAGCAAATTCCTATTTAATTGCAGTATTAGCATGCTTTAGCACTAAGCTAAGTGTTTGCTAGCATGTTTTAACATGTTTCTAGTATGTTGTTAGCATGTTTAGCACATGCTGGAACTTTTTTATATGTTATCAGGAGTCCACAACAGTGTTTAACATGTCACTTCCTGTTGCCAGCAGGTGGCGCTATGACTGTAACTGAATATGAGCATGGTCATGTGTTCAGGAAAGAACGCTTATCAAAAGTGTGAAGTTTGGCGCAGATTGGACATTGCCTTCTTGAGTAACAACAACATCCTGTTTCATTGAATTAACATGCTTTAGCACTTAGCTAAGTTTTGCTAGCATGTTTTAACATGTTTCTAGCATGTTTAGAAGTCAATGGCATTTTTAACATGTTGCTAGAACGGCATCAACGTGTTAAACATGACACTTCCTGTCACCAGTAGGTGGCGCTATTACTATAACTGAATATTCTCATGTAGATGTGTTCAGGCCATGACTCTTATCAAACGTATGACGTTTGGGGCAGACTGGACATTCCGTGCCTGTGTTACAGCAAATTCCTATTTAATTGCAGTATTAGCATGCTTTAGCACTAAGCTAAGTGTTTGCTAGCATGTTTTAACATGTTTCTAGTATGTTGTTAGCATGTTTAGCACATGCTGGAACTTTTTTATATGTTATTAGGAGTCCACAACAGTGTTTAACATGTCACTTCCTGTTGCCAGCAGGTGGCGCTATGACTGTAACTGAATATGAGCATGGTCATGTGTTCAGGACAGAACGCTTATCAAACGTGTGAAGTTTGGGGCAGATTGGACATTCCATGCCTGAGTTTCAGCATCTTCCTGTTTCATGGCGAAACATCGAAATTTGTCAGGCCGCCGAGGACCCGCCCTTCGACGAAAACACAAGATCTTCGCAATTTAACGTCGCAAAGGCCTTAAGATTACACTCACCAAATTTGAAGATGATCAGATTAAAACTGTAGGAGGAGTTCGTTAAAGTACGAGGCATGAAAATGGCAAAAACTGCACAAAAATCTGAGAGGAAGTTGAAAATGGCTGACTTCCTGTTGTGTTTAGGGCTACGCTCCAAGAGACTTTTTTGTAGGTATTAGGTCCTTACATGTATGTACCGAATTTCATAAACGTACGTGGAACATAGCGGGAGGCGCACTCCGTTGAACTTTTATAGGTGGCGCTATCGAGCCATTTTGCCCCGCCCAATTCTGAAACCTATATCAGATGTAAATTTTTGCCAGTTCTGACGCGTGTGCAAAGTTTCGTGAGTTTTCGAGCATGTTTAGGCCCTCAAAAATGCGATTAAATGCGGAGAATAATAATAATAATAATAATTAAAGCTGCAAGCAGCGATGAAAGGGCCCTCGCACCCGTGCCATCGTCACTCGTTGGCTTTAGGAAGACAGAGCATGGTTGGGCAATGTGCATTTAAGGAGGTATACAGTATATAGTAGTTGCTAGCATGTTTAGTATGTTTTTAGCATGCTTAGTACACAATAGGTATGTGGTTAGTACTGCATTACTGTGTTAACCAGTTCAGTTTCTGTTGGCAGTAGGTGGGGTTATATATCTGAATATTGCTTTGTAGATGTGTTCAGTGCAGGACTTTTATCAAGTATGTGAAGTTTGGGGCAGATTGGATATTGTATGTTTGAGTTACAGCAAATTCATATTTAATTGTAGTAATAGTATGGTTTAGTACTTATAGTGTTTACTAGTATGTTTTAGCATGTTTCTAGTATGTTGGTAGGATGTTAAGCACCTACTGGCATTTTTTTTTATATGTTATTAGGAGTCCACAACAGTGTTTAACATGTCACTTCCTGTTGCCAGCAGGTGGCGCATTGACTGTAACTGAATATGAGCATTGTCATGTGTTCAAGACAGAACGCTTATCAAAAGTGTGAAGTTTGGCGCAGATTGGACATTGCCTTCTTGAGTAACAACAACATCCTGTTTCATTATATTAGCATGCTTTAGCACTTAGCTTAGTATTGCTAGCATGTTTTAACATGTTTCTAGCATGTTTAGAAGTCAATGGTATTTTTAACATGTTGCTAGAACGGCATCAACGTGTTAAACATGACACTTCCTGTTACCAGTAGGTGGCACTATTACTATAACTGAATATTCTCATGTAGATGTGTTCAGGCCATGACTCTTATCAAACGTGTGAAGTTTGGGGCAGACTGGACATTCCGTGCCTGTGTTACAGCAAATTCCTATTTAATTGCAGTATTAGCATGCTTTAGCACTAAGCTAAGTGTTTGCTAGCATTTTTTAACATGTTTCTAGTATGTTGTTAGCATGTTTAGCACATGCTGGAACTTTTTTATATGTTATTAGGAGTCCACAACAGTGTTTAACATGTCACTTCCTGTTGCCAGCAGGTGGCGCTATGACTGTAACTGAATATGAGCATGGTCATGTGTTCAGGACAGAACGCTTATCAAAAGAGTGAAGTTTGGCGCAGATTGGACATTGCCTTCTTGAGTAACAACAACATCCTGTTTCATTGAATTAACATGCTTTAGCACTTAGCTAAGTTTTGCTAGCATGTTTTAACATGTTTCTAGCATGTTTAGAAGTCAATGGCATTTTTAACATGTTGCTAGAACGGCATCAACGTGTTAAACATGACACTTCCTGTTACCAGTAGGTGGCGCTATTACTATAACTGAATATTCTCATGTAGATGTGTTCAGGCCATGACTCTTATCAAACGTGTGACGTTTGGGGCAGACTGGACATTCCGTGCCTGTGTTTCAGCAAATTCCTATTTAATTGCAGTATTAGCATGCTTAAGCACTAAGCTAAGTGTTTGCTAGCATGTTTTAACATGTTTCTAGTATGTTGTTAGCATGTTTAGCACATGCTGGAACTTTTTTATATGTTATTAGGAGTCCACAACAGTGTTTAACATGTCACTTCCTGTTGCCAGCAGGTGGCGCTATGACTGTAACTGAATATGAGCATGGTCATGTGTCCAGGACAGAACGCTTATCAAAAGTGTGAAGTTTGGCGCAGATTGGACATTGCCTTCTTGAGTAACAACAACATCCTGTTTCATTGAATTAGCATGCTTTAGCACTTAGCTAAGTATTGCTAGCATGTTTTAACATGTTTCTAGCATGTTTAGAAGTCAATGGCATTTTTAACATGTTGCTAGAATGGCATCAACGTGTTAAACATGACACTTCCTGTTACCAGTAGGTGGCGCTATTACTATAACTGAATATTCTCATGTAGATGTGTTCAGGACAGAACGATTATCAAAAGTGTGAAGTTTGGGGCAGATTGGACATTCCATGCCTGAGTTACAGCAAATTCCTATTTAATTGCAAAAATAGCATGCTTTAGCACTTAGCTAAGAGTTTGCTAGCATGTTTTAGCATGCTTCTAGTATGTTGTTAGCATGTTTAGCACTTGCTGGCACTTTTTTATATGTTATTAGGAGTCCATAACAGTGTTAAACATGTCACTTCCTGTTGCCAGCAGGTGGCGCTATGACTATAACTGAATATGAGCATGGTCATGTGTTCAGGACAGAACGCTTATCAAACGTGTGAAGTTCGGGGCAGATTGGACATTCCATGCCTGAGTTACAGCAACTTCCTGTTTCATGGCGAAACATCGAAATTTGTCAGGCCGCCGAGGACCCGCCCTTCGACGAAAACTCAAGATCTTCGCAATTTAACGTCGCAAAGGCCTTAAGATTACACTCACCAAATTTGAAGATGATCAGATTAAAACTGTAGGAGGAGTTCGTTAAAGTACGAGGCATGAAAATGGCAAAAACTGCACAAAAATCTGAGAGGAAGTTCAAAATGGCTGACTTCCTGTTGTGTTTAGGGCTATGCTCCAAGAGACTTTTTTGTAGGTATTAGGTGATTACATGTATGTACCGAATTTCGTGCACGTACGTGGAACGTTGCGGGAGGCGCACTCCGTTGAACTTTTATAGGTGGCGCTATCGAGCCATTTTGCCCCGTCCAATTCTGAAACCTATATCAGATGTAAATTTTCGCCAGTTCTGACGCGTGTGCAAAGTTTTGTGAGTTTTCGAGCATGTTTAGGCCCTCAAAAATGCAATTAAATGCGGAGAAGAATAATAATAATAAACAGAGCAATTCCAAGAGGGTCCTCACACCATCGGTGCTCGGGCCCTAAATATAGCTGCGAGCAGCGATTGCGGGCCCAAGCCGGTGGCACCGCCACCCTGGTGCCTTTAGTTACACTAAAGCCACCGGGGTGGCGGTGTCACCGGCTTGGGCCCTCCATCGCTGCTCGCAGCTATATTTATATATATATATATATATATATATATATATATATATATATATATATATATATACACACGTACACATGTACATATATAAATAATGGATATATATATATATATATATATATATATATATATATATATATATACATATATATATATATATATATATATATATATTATTTATATGTATGTGTGTGTATATATATATATATATATATATATATATATATATATATATATATAAGGGACAAGACACAGAGAATTTTACTTGCCTGACCTGATTAGAACAAAAAAAAAGAAAAAAAGATAACTAGGGAATCACTAAATCGAGAGAATTATTTTGATTATATGATACACTCAAATAATTCCACAACAAATCCTTTAAATGTAATGATATTCAAAACGGAACAAGAATAGAAAAATAACTATAAACAAGCACAAAAAAAAAAAAATATAATAATAAATTCAAGCAATCCATGACATGACATGATTTATTTATATTTTGGACTAAAACATTCTGGCTGTTTTTAAACTCAAACATAATTCTTAAATAAAAAAAATAAAAAAATTGGGTTTAGTTCTGATATTTGTATAATTTTATAGAGAAATAAATGGTGTATAATTACACTTTTAGAAGATATGAGGCTTTTAGTGTTTCCTTTTTTTAAAATTACTTTAATCCTTCACTATAGCAAAACCGTTTGAGATTTTATTTTTATATTTTATTAAGGCTATACTGAACAGGCTGCGATGTCAGTGTGTGTGTGTGTGTGTGTGTGTGTGTGTGTGTGTGTGTGTGTGTGTGTGTGTGTGTGTGTGTGTGTGTGTGTGTGTGTGTGTGTGTGTGTGTGTGTGTGTGTGTGTGGCGCGGGCGGGATTGAACAGTAGACACGTAAAACATACTCCCTAATTTTAAAATGAAAGTAAAAAGCTCACGGCTAAACATGCATTCATAACGGTGCGCATCCACAGCGAGGAACGAACAGAATAGAGCGTACGTTTTTTTTAGTTCATTCGTATTTCCATAGGAATTCATTGAAATCGCTCGCTCTCAAACTGTGACATTGATTTCATACAACAGGTTAATAAACAGTTACAATTAAGTCACTTACATTTTAGATGCAATATTGCCTGTTTTTGTTCTGTTTCAGCAGCGAAAATAGTTAAACAAAGATCACAGCAGAACGCATCTCACAGGAACGTGTTTTCTCATAACTAAATGATTCAGCATTTTGAACGAATCGGTTGACTCAAAGATTGAATGATCAATCCATAAACATCTGTCTTAATCATGAACGACTCATTCGAACGAATCGTTTGAACGAAATAATCAATGACTCGCTCATTAAGACGGTCACTTGGCGACACCTAATGGCGGTTTAGTGTTGTTTAAAAGCATCATTCTTTCCAACGTGTGTGTGATTTGTGTGTGACCATTATCAATGTCGGAAATACCGGTGGGAAAATATCCTCAGACACATAATAAATGTATATTTAAATACAATATTGGCCTACCTTTCTGAAACTTTGCACATGTCTACTGGATAATAAATGTGATGTGTCTGTTGAGTTTCATCCAATTTCAAGCATGATAAGAGTCTCAAAAGCATCTGAAAAGAATATTAAAGTTTGATGCGTTGCCACGGCAACAGTATCTAAGATATCAACAATCCTTTCACAGGTCTACATCTGATGTGTGTTTACATTATACACATAAAGTTTGAAGCAAATTGGGTAAAAATAAGAGGGTGATTTCAAAGCATTTTGAAAGTGACACACTTCCTGCTGCCAGTTGGTGGCGCTATAACTTTGACTCACAATAGTCACATCAATGTGATCGGCCTCTGACCACGAACACACTGCTGAAGTTTCATCAAGATCAGTCAATATATGCAGAAGTTATAACACACTTCCTGTTTCTCTTTTCTCGCCATAAATTCGTTTCCTCGCCACGGCCAAACCGTTTGAGATATCAAAAATCCGTCCGCAATTTAGCATCTTCAATGTCTTGACTTCATACACACCGAGTTTGGAGGGGACCGGGTGAATACTCTAGGAAAAGTACTTCACATTCCACAGCATGCGTTTTCCAAACAACCCATAATAGCCGACTTCCTGTTGGGTTGGCGTAAAACTTAGAGCACAAAAGATGTTCGGTCTGATGAGATCTATATGTGTACCGAGTTTCATGTTAATTCATGCAAGCGTGTTTGATCTATGGACCAAGATTTCGAACCCCGTTCCAGGGGGCGCTGTCGAGCCCCCCTGCCACGCCCGGCTACCAGCTTCAGCCTGGCCCTGATGGCCGTGGGTTCTGACCTGTGTGCAAAGTTTCAAGAGTTTTCGAGCACGTTTAGGGACCCAAAAGCCCCAGAAACCTTGAAAAACAAATTAAAAAGTAAATCTCACTGAACAGACAAATCACCCCCACCCCTCACACACACAGAGACAGAGAGAGAGAGAGAAAATTCTCCAAAAAATCACATTCAAACAAAAATATCTGACTTCCTGTTGCTTTTAGCTAATGAGTGTAAATTAGAAAGTTGTCCGGCTCGATGAGAACAATATACGTAGCGAGTTTTGTGACTCTTTGTAAAACTAAGCCCCCATTTTTTACTAAAGGTGGCGATACTGAGCCATTCCACCACGCCCGTTTCTGAAACTTTGCACATGTCTACTGGATAATAAATGTGATGTGTCTGTTGAGTTTCATGCATTTTCAAGTATGTGAAGAGTCTCAAAAGCATCCGAAAAGAATATTAAAGTTTGATGCGTTGCCACGGCAACATTATTAAAGATATCAATAATCCTTTCACAGGTCTACATCTGCCGTGTGTTTACATTATACACATACAGTTTGAAGCAAATCGGGTAAAAATAAGAGGGTGATTTCAAAGCATTTTGAAAGTGACACACTTCCTGCTGCCAGTTGGTGGCGCTATAACTTTGACTCACAATAGTCACATCCATGTGATCGGCCTCTTACAACGAACACACTGCTGAAGTTTAATCAAGATCAGTTAATGTATGCAGAAGTTATAACACACTTCCTGTTTCCATTATTCGCCATAAATTCGTTTCCTCGCCACGGCCAAACCGTTCGAGATATCAAAAATCCGTCCGCAATTTAGCATCCTCAATGTCTTGACTTCATGCTGACCGAGTTTGGAGCCGATTGGATGAATTCCCTAGGAGGAGTACATTAAATTCCACAGCATGCGTTTCCAAACAACCCATAATAGCCGACTTCCTGTTGGGCTGGCGTAAAACTTAGAGCACGAAAGTTGTTCGGCCCGATGAGATCTATATCTGTTCCGAGTTTCATATTATTACATGCAAGTGTGTTTGATTTATGGACAAGTGTTCGGATTCCGTTCCAGGGGGCGCTGTTGAGCCCCCCTGCCACGCCCGGGTACCAGCTTCAGCCCGGCCCTAATGGCCGCAGGTTCTGACCTGTGTGCAAAGTTTCATGAGTTTTTGAGCACGTTAAAGGCCCCAAAAGCCCCCGAACCCTTGAACAACAATAATAATAATAATAATAAATATAGCTGCGAGCAGCGATTGCGGGCCCAAGCCGGTGGCACTAAAGGCACTAAAGGCACCGGGGTGGCGGTGTCACCGGCTTGGGCCCTCCATCGCTGCTCGCAGCTATATTTATATATATATATATATATATATATATATACACACATATATATATATATATATATATATATATAATAAAGACGGGAAATTTTACTTGTCTTACCTTATTCTGATTTTATGATACACTCAAAATATTCCACAACAAACCCTTTAAATTTAATGTAAAAATTAAAACGAAAGTAAGCCGTGTTGGTCTCACGTAACCCTCTCATTAGAATCAAAATGTTTCAATATTTGCGATGTATTTGGATGCTAAACTATTCTTTATTATAGGCTTTGTACTTCACTCGTGTTCCAATATCGATGGAAAAAATCATCCTCTTCACACGCGCAAAAATGTGCTTGGAAACATCACAGTGGAGCTCTGCTTACTGTGAATGGTACAAATTGTACTACTGACTATTTAAACAGAGCAGTGTAATTCGTATATGTTATGTTGACTATTTTTATTATTATATTGTATTAGGGCTATAATGAACAGGCTGCGATGTCAAGATTGCAATTCTGGAATGTGTGTGTGTGTGTGTGTGTGTGTGTGTGTGTGTGTGTGTGTGTGTGTGTGTGTGTGTGTGTGTGTGTGTGTGTGTGTGTGACGCGGTTGCGGTTGAACAGTGGACACATAAAAACATAAATAAAATGTATTAGCTTATTCCTACTTCCATAGGAATACATTGAAAATGCTCGCTCTACTCCGCACCATTATCAATGTCTGTGCGGACATCTGTATTTTATTTTCGCTTTTAAGTTAGCGATTTAAAAGCCCTCAGCGGTGTCACACGTCGATTAACCGGTGGGAAAATGTTATCACAGTCACATCCCTAATATATAAATACAATAGGCCTACCTGAAAGAGAATTTTACTTGCCCGACCAGAGTATAGCCTGATTAGAACGTCAATAACAAAACAAATTACTTGGGAATCACTAAAATGAGAGATTATTCTAATTTCATTACATTCATTTTAAGTTGCAATCAGCAGTTAATAATAAATGTCTTACTGATCAATGGTAACAAGGTTGCCCTGCTGAGGCTCATGCAGCTTCTCCAGGAGAATTGTAAACAAATGAGCGCAGCACACAAAAAAGCAACCCAGTTAACAACATACTGACTATAAAAATGACAAATATGGAGTTTTTATATATTTTATAACATATAAGCAACCTCACTTGATGAGTAGGCTACTATTTCCTGAATACAATCACGATTGAAACTGTGACATTGATTTCATACAACAGGTTAATAAACAGTTACAATTAAGTCACTTACATTTTAGATGCAATATTGACTGTTTTTGTTCTGTTTCAGCAGCAAAAATAGTTAAACAAAGATCACAGCAGAACCATCGCGCATCTCACAGCAACTTGTTTTCTCATTACTGAATGATTCAGCATTTTGAAACGAATCGGTTGACTCAAAGATTCAATGGTCAATCCATAAACATCTGTCTAAATCATGAATGACTCAGTCATTCGAACGAATCGTTTGAACGAATGAATCAATGACTCGCTCATTAAGATGGTCGCCTGGCGACACCTAATGGCGGTTTAGTGTTTAAAAGTATCATTCTTTCCAACGTGCACCATTATCAATGTCAGTGCGGACGTCCGTTTTTTACTTTCACTTTTATACTAGCGATTTAAAAGCACCCGCTCGTGTCACACGTCGATTAACCGATGGGAAAATATCCTCACAGTCATACCTAATACATTTATATTTAAATACAATAGGCCTACCTAGTAAAACGTTTTATATACTATTTTGATTTCCTTTTGGACACAAGAGGGCAGTATAGCCCTATGTTTGCTTTTTTGTTGAACCAAATAGCACTAAATAGCCTGTTTTTAACTTTTTCATACTCCTTGAATAGCAAAAACAGAATAAAATGGGTTTAGTTCTAATATTTGTATAATTTTATATAAAAATAAATGGTGTATAATTACATTTTTAGAAGTTATGAGATGTTTCCTGCTTCCTTTTTGACATTAATTTAATCCCTCGCCATAGCAAAAACGTTTGAGATATTCAATATCCGTTTACAATTTAGCATCATTAATATATTTGTATCATGTTGAAAAAGTTTGGTGGGAATAAAATAAATAGTTTAAGAGGAGTGGCTAAAAATTCAGAGGCTGATTTTGCAAAAAAAATCCACATTCAGACCAAAATATCTGACTTCCTGATGGCCGGAGCTAATGAATGTAAATTAGAAAGTTGTCCGGCTTGATGAGTACAATATACAAACTATTTTTTTTTTACTGTAGTTAAAACTAACCCGCCCACTTTTGTCAAAAGCATGTTGAAAGTGACACACTTCCTGCTGCCAGTTGGTGGCGCTATAACTTTGACTCACAATAGTTACATCCATCTGATCGACCTCTTACCACGAACACACTGCTGAAGTTTCATCAAGATCAGTTAATGTATGCAGAAGTTATTCCACTTCGTGTTTCTCTTTTCTCGCCATAAATTCGTTTCCTTGCCACGGCCAAACCGTTCGAAATATCAAAAATCCCTCCGCAATTTAGAATCCTCAATGTCTTGACTTCATGCACACCGAGTTTGGTGGGGATTGGATGAATTCTCTAGGAGGAGTACTTCGCATTCCACAGCAAGCGTTTTCCAAACAACCCATAATAGCCGACTTCCTGTTGGGCTGGCGCAAAACTTAGAGCACGAAAGTTGTTCGGCCCGATGATATCTATATGTGTACTGAGTTTCAAATTAATTCATGCAAGCGTGTTTGATCTATGGACCAAGTTTTGTGACCCCGTTCAAGGGGGCGCTGTTGAGCCCCCCTGCCATGCCCGGGTACCAGCTTCAACCCGTCCCTGATGGCAGGGGGTTCCGACTTGTATGTAAAGTTTCAAGAGTTTTTGAGCACGTTAAGGACCCCAAAAGCCCCTGAAACCTTGATTAACAATATAAAAGCAATAGTCAAATCCCCCCTCCCCTCACACACACAGAGACACAGAGAGAGGGAGAGAAAATTCTTCAGAAAATCCACATTCAAACCAAATTATCTCTCTTCCTGTTGGTCAGAGATCGTTAATGTAAATTAGAAAGTTGTCCGTCTTGATGAGAACAATACACATACCAAGTTTTGTTGTTGTTGATAAAACTAACCCCCCCACTTATGACTAAAGGTGGCGCTACTGAGCCCCTCACCACGCCCGTTTCTGAAACTTTGCACATGTCTACGGGCTAATAAATGTGATGTGTCTGTCGAGTTTCATCCAATTTCAAGTATGTTAAGAGTCTCAAAAGCATCAAAAAAGAATATTAAAGTTTGAAGCGTTGCCATGGCAACAGTATTAAAGATATCAAAAATCCTTTCACAGGTCTACATCTGCCGTGTGTTTACATTATACACATAAACTTTGAAGCAAATTGGGTAAAAATAAGAGGGTGATTTCAAAGCATTTTGAAAGGGACACACTTCCTGCTGCCAGTTGGTGGCGCTATAACTTTGACTCACAATAGTCACATCCATGTGATCGGCCTCTTACAACGAACACACTGCTGAAGTTTAATCAAGATCAGTTAATGTATGCAGAAGTTATAACACACTTCCTGTTTCCATTATTCGCCATCAATTCGTGTCCTCGCCACAGCCAAACCGTTCGAGATATCAAAAATCTGTCCGCAATTTAGCATCCTCAATGTCTTGACTTCATGCTGACTGAGTTTGGAGGCGAATGGATGAATTCCCTAGGAGGAGTACATTAAATTCCACAGCATGCGTTTCCAAACAACCCATAATAGCCGACTTCCTGTTGGGCTGGCGTAAAAAGTAAAAGTACGAAAGTTGTTCGGCCCGATGAGATCTATATGTGTACCGAGTTTCATATTATTACATGCAAGCGTGTCTGATGTATGGACCAAGTTTTCGGACCCCGTTCAAGGGGGCGCTGTCGAGCCCCCCTGCCACGCCCGGGTACCAGCTTCAGCCCGGCCCTGATGGCCGCGGGTTCTGACCCGTGTGCAAAGTTTCAAGAGTTTTCGAGCACGTTAAGGGTCTCAAAAGTGCCCGAAAGGTTGACAGAAAAATAAGAATAAGAAGAAATATAGCTGCGAGCAGCGATTGCGGGCCCAAGCCGGTGGCACCGCCACCCTGGTGCCTTTAGTTACACTAAAGGCACCGGGGTGGCGGTGTCACCGGCTTGGGCCCTCCATCGCTGCTCGCAGCTATATTTATATATATATATATATATATATATATATATATATATATATATATACATATATATACATATATATACATATACATATATATACATATATATATATATATATATATATATATATATATATATATATATATATATATATATAATAAAGACGGGAAATTTTACTTGTCTTACCTTATTCTGATTTTATGATACACTCAAAATATTCCACAACAAATCCTTTAAATTTAATGTAAAAATAAAAACGAAAGTAAGCCGTGTTGGTCTCACGTAACCCTCTCATTAGAATCAAAATGTTTCAATATTTGCGATGTATTTGGATGCTAAACTATTCTTTATTATAGGCTTTGTACTTCACTCGTGTTCCAATATCGATGGAAAAAATCATCCTCTTCACACGCGCAAAAATGTGCTTGGAAACATCACAGTGGAGCTCTGCTTACTGTGAATGGTACAAATTGTACTACTGACTATTTAAACAGAGCAGTGTAATTCGTATGTTATGTTGACTATTTTTATTATTATATTGTATTAGGGCTATAATGAACAGGCTGCGATGTCAAGATTGCAATTCTGGAATGTGTGTGTGTGTGTGTGTGACGCGCAGAGGTGGGACAAAGTCATTGTTATGCAAGTCACAAGTAAGTCTCAAGTCTTTGCCCTCGAGTCCCGAGTCAAGTCGAGTCAAAGATGAGGCAAGTCCCGAGTCGAGTCAAAAGTCAAAGCCAACAAGTCTCAAGTCGAGTCCAAAGTCCTACCATTTTAGTTTCGAGTCATTTCAAGTCCTCTTACCACAGAAATAAAATTTATACAAATCATGTACGTCTGTAAGATTTGTATTTATTTAAACCTCTTTTTATACAATGACATTAATCAAATACAGTAAAAAACAGAAAATTTAATTTTCACAAAAAATGCTTGTATTTCAACAGCATATTGCACTAGAACAATGCACAGCATGCAGCTTCAGTCCTGTATTGTATTAACCTCATATTGCAAAACAGTTTAACTTTCAAATAGACATGGGTCGTTTTAGCCTAAACCTTTTTAAACATGTCATCAATAAAATCCTCACTCCTCAAAATTATCACTTCTGAAAAACTGGACCAACCTGATAATATAATTGGAATGCGTGTTGCAGTGCGTATGCGGTGCAAGACCAGCACGCGCAATAGTGCTTTCGCATATGCTGCGTTTGCAGTGCGTGATCCGCGGCTGTACCACAAATACATACTCACTAGCCTATTTGTATTTCAAATCCAGAAGTTATTAGCATCTTTTATTAAAAAAAAAATTGTCAGCATTGCGATTCTCTTTGTACACACGTATACACTCTTTAATAGACGTATTCACGTTTAAATACAATTTAAACAACGTATTATTTAATGCATTACTCTTATATAATTATATATTAAGTTGCTCAAGCAAGTGGTAAAATATTTAACCATGTACTTATATTAAAATCGCATAGCCTACATTTTTAATTAAAACTTAAAATTGACAAAAACAGCAGACTCATACTCTTTCTTTTGCATAATTTAAATCTTTATACAATAAATCTCGCATGTCACAAAGAACTTGTTTTTCCACCTCCACGAATGAGACGAGTGTTATGTTGCCTTGTTGAAATATGTATTTTCCCTTGATTTACCCCGGTCTTAACGTCTCAGCATTGCGATTCTCTTTGTACACATATACACTCTTTAATAGACGTATGCACGTTTAAACACAATTTAAACAACGTAGGCCTATTATTCAATGCATTACTTCTACTTATATTAAGTTCCTAAAGCAAGTGGTCAAATATTTAACCATGTAGGCTACTTGTATAAAAAAACTGCCGACTCTCATGTCTTTTATTTTATATTTAAATTAATACAATAAATCTCGCATGTCACAAGGAACATGTTTTTCCACCTCCACGAATGAGACGAGTGTCGTTCATTATGTCGCCTTGTTGAGGTAAATTGTAGTTTTCCTTGCTTTACCCTGGTCTTAAAGTGAAAATAGTATTTAATTAAATACATTTATGGTGAGATTACTACATTTTATTTAATTAATCGCGTTTATGGTGAAATTACAAAATTTTTAGGTCAATCTGTGTTCATTTTGACCACGAAACATGCGCTGTCACTTTAATTCAGCGCGTGCAGCACAGCAGAAATAGACTCGGTGCGGAAACGATCGCGGCACTGCTGTATACGCACCGCACCTGGAACGGATCGACGGACTGCAACCGCGTGCAGTGTGAAAGCTCTAACCTGTTAACATGGGTACGGAAAAAAATACGCACCGCTGGCGCATACGCACTACAAACGGAGTTTGTGTGAAACGGGCGTTAGATGCTGTCGAATCAAAACAACGTGGGACAGTGATTGGATGTCGTGCAGGCAGCGCGCGCGCTCTCTGCATGCATACAGCTGGTGCACATTTTTTTCACAGATGCAGATAAACTGAGAGCGGCGCGGCCGTGTGGAAATTTTTTTCCCCAGTTTTCATGGGAAGTAGCAAGTCTTCTCGAGTCAAAAGGCGCAAGTCCAAGTGAAGTCACGAGTCATTGATGTTAAAGTCCAAGTCGAGTTGCAAGTCTTTGTACATTTTGTCGAGTCGAGTGTGAAGTCATCAAATTCATGACTCGAGTCTGACTCGAGTCCAAGTCACATGACTCGAGTCCACACCTCTGGTGACGCGGTTGCGGTTGAACAGTGGACACATAAAAACATGAATAAAATGTATTCGTTTATTCCTACTTCCATAGGAATACATTGAAAATGCTCGCTCTACTCCGCACCATTATCAATGTCTGTGCGGACATCTGTATTTTATTTTCGCTTTTAAGTTAGCGATTTAAAAGCCCTCAGCGGTGTCACACGTCGATTAACCGGTGGGAAAATGTTATCACAGTCACATCCCTAATATATTTATATATAAATACAATAGGCCTACCTGAAAGAGAATTTTACTTGCCCGACCAGAGTATAGCCTGATTAGAACGTCAATAACAAAAAAAATTACTTGGGAATCACTAAAACAAGAGATTATTCTAATTTCATTACATTCATTTTAAGTTGCAATCAGCAGTTAATAATAAATGTATTACTGATCAATGGTAACAAGGTTGCCCTGCTGAGGCTCATGCAGCTTCTCCAGGAGAAACGTAAACAAATGAGCGCAGCACACAAAAAAGCAACCCAGTTAACAACATACTGACTATAAAAATGACAAATATGGAGTTTTTATATATTTTATAACATAGAGTTAAGCAACCTCACTTGACGAGTAGGCTACTATTTCCTGAATACAATCACGATTGAAACTGTGACATTGATTTCATACAACAGGTTAATAAACAGTTACAATTAAGTCACTTACATTTTAGATGCAATATTGACTGTTTTTGTTCTGTTTCAGCAGCAAAAATAGTTAAACAAAGATCACAGCAGAACCATCGCGCATCTCACAGCAACTTGTTTTCTCATTACTGAATGATTCAGCATTTTGAAACGAATCGGTTGACTCAAAGATTCAATGGTCAATCCATAAACATCTGTCTCAATCATGAATGACTCAGTCATTCGAACGAATCGTTTGAACGAATGAATCAATGACTCGCTCATTAAGATGGTCGCCTGGCAACACCTAATGGCGGTATAGTGTTTAAAAGTATCATTCTTTCCAACGTGCACCATTATCAATGTCAGTGCGGACGTCCGTTTTTTACTTTCACTTTTATATTAGCGATTTAAAAGCACCCGCTCGTGTCACACGTCGATTAACCGATGGGAAAATATCCTCACAGTCATACCTAATACATTTATATTTAAATACAATAGGCCTACCTAGTAAAACGTTTTATATACTATTTTGATTTCCTTTTGGACACAAGAGGGCAGTATAGCCCTATGTTTGCTTTTTTGTTGAACCAAATAGCACTAAATAGCCTGTTTTTAACTTTTTCATACTCCTTGAATAGCAAAAACAGAATAAAATGGGTTTAGTTCTAATATTTGTATAATTTTATGTAAAAATAAATGGTGTATAATTACATTTTTAGAAGTTATGAGATGTTTCCTGCTTCCTTTTTGACATTAATTTAATCCCTCGCCATAGCAAAACCGTTTGAGATATTCAATATCCGTTTACAATTTAGCATCATTAATATATTTTTATCATGTTGAAAAAGTTTGGTGGGAATAAAATAAATAGTTTAAGAGGAGTGGCTAAAAATTCAGAGGCTGATTTTGCAAAAAAAATCCACATTCAGACCAAAATATCTGACTTCCTGATGGCCGGAGCTAATGAATGTAAATGAGAAAGTTGTCCGGCTTGATGAGTACAATATACAAACTATTTTTTTTTTACTGTAGTTAAAACTAACCCGCCCACTTTTGTCAAAAGCATGTTGAAAGTGACACACTTCCTGCTGCCAGTTGGTGGCGCTATAACTTTGACTCACAATAGTTACATCCATCTGATCGGCCTCTTACCACGAACACACTGCTGAAGTTCCAACAAGATCAGTTAATGTATGCAGAAGTTATTCCACTTCGTGTTTCTCTTTTCTCGCCATAAATTCGTTTTCTTGCCACGGCCAAACTGTTCGAGATATCAAAAATCCGTCCGCAATTTAGAATCCTCAATGTCTTGACTTCATGCACACCGAGTTTGGTGGGGATTGGATGAATTCTCTAGGAGGAGTACTTCGCATTCCACAGCAAGCGTTTTCCAAACAACCCATAATAGCCGACTTCCTGTTGGGCTGGCATAAAACTTGACCGGGGGAAAGTTGTTCGGCCCGATGATATCTATATGTGTACCGAGTTTCAAATTAATTCATGCAAGCGTGTTTGATCTATGGACCAAGTTTTGGGACCCCGTTCAAGGGGGCGCTGTTGAGCCCCCCTGCCACGCCCGGGTACCAGCTTCAACCCGTCCCTGATGGCAGGGGGTTCCGACTTGTATGTAAAGTTTCAAGAGTTTTTGAGCACGTTAAGGACCCCAAAAGCCCCTGAAACCTTGATTAACAATATAAAAGCAATAGTCAAATCCCCCCTCCCCTCACACACACAGAGACACAGAGAGAGGGAGAGAAAATTCTTCAGAAAATCCACATTCAAACCAAAATATCTCTCTTCCTGTTGGTCGGAGATCGTTAATGTAAATTAGAAAGTTGTCCGTCTTGATGAGAACAATACACATACCAAGTTTTGTTGCTGTTGATAAAACTAACCCCCCCACTTATGACTAAAGGTGGCGCTACTGAGCCCCTCACCACGCCCGTTTCTGAAACTTTGCACATGTCTACGGGCTAATAAATGTGATGTGTCTGTCGACTTTCATCCAATTTCAAGTATGTTAAGAGTCTCAAAAGCATCAAAAAAGAATATTAAAGTTTGAAGCGTTGCCATGGCAACAGTATTAAAGATATCAAAAATCCTTTCACAGGTCTACATCTGCCGTGTGTTTACATTATACACATAAACTTTGAAGCAAATCAGGTAAAAATAAGAGGGTGATTTCAAAGCATTTTGAAAGGGACACACTTCCTGCTGCCAGTTGGTGGCGCTATAACTTTGACTCACAATAGTCACATCCATGTGATCGGCCTCTTACAACGAACACACTGCTGAAGTTTAATCAAGATCAGTTAATGTATGCTGAAGTTATAATACACTTACTGTGTCCCTTATTCGCCGTCAATTCGTGTCCTCGCCACGGCCAAACCGTTCAAGATATCAAAAATCCGTCCGCAATTTAGCATCTTCAATGTCTTGTCTTCATGCACACCGAGTTTGGAGGCGATTGGATGAATTCTCTAGAAGGAGTACTTTAAATTCCACAGCATGCGTTTCCAAACAACCCATAATAGCCGACTTCCTGTTGGGCTGGCGTAAAAAGTAAAAGTACGAAAGTTGTTCGGCCCGATGAGATCTATATATGTACCGAGTTTCATATTATTACATGCAAGCGTGTCTGATTTATGGACCAAGTTTTCGGACCCCGTTCAAGGGGGCGCTGTTGAGCCCCCCTGCCACGCCCGGGTACCAGCTTCAGCCCGGCCCTGATGGCCGCGGGTTCTGACCCGTGTGCAAAGTTTCAAGAGTTTTCGAGCACGTTAAGGGTCTCAAAAGTGCCCGAAAGGTTGACAGAAAAATAAGAATAATAATAATAAAATATAGCTGCGAGCAGCGATTGCGGGCCCAAGCCGGTGGCACCGCCACCCTGGTGCCTTTAGTTGCACTAAAGGCACCGGGGTGGCGGTTTCACCGGCTTGGGCCCTCCATCGCTGCTCGCAGCTATATTTATATATATATATATCAGTGATGCGCGGGTTGATCCGAAATGAGCGGGTGCCTGCGGTCACCCGCGGTTACCCGCGGTTACGAGTCATCCAAAAATATTTTTAATGATATTCGGGTCGCGGTCGGTCGGGTCGTTTGAAATAAAGATGCCAATTAAACCTTTGTAATTTATATAGTAGTATAGAGAGCATAAGCGGAGTGGAGCGGTGAGAATCTTCGCTCATCGCTCACGGAACTGTCCACCCCTCCGCTCCCCCGCTCAAAGCTACATCAGGCCGCTCCGCTCATTATCGCTCGATCAGCGCTCAACGCAGTTTGATCCGCGCTCCACTCAAATCGCCCCCCGCTCGCTCCAAAAAGGGGAAAAAAAATCTACATGTAGCCTATATCACTGTAGCTTAGACCACAGCCTTACCTCCTAAAGAACTAATGAGCAACAACAACATTTTTCAAATAGAAATGTTTTATTTCAAATGACAAATTAGGCCTATGTAAGAAGGAATATAGCCTACACCAAGTCCTGTAAAATTAAACGAATGAATGGGCCTAATAATATGAATAACAATTATATAAACAAAAATATAGCCTACATAAAAATTTTAAAAGTAAATTTACTATTAGGCCAGAATTTTGATAAGTTAACTTTTGTGCAACGCGCACGATTAAAATTTAAATGCGCTTATATCCATTGTACA
The DNA here is from genome assembly GCF_965113295.1 of Leuciscus leuciscus. Taxonomy (NCBI): domain Eukaryota; kingdom Metazoa; phylum Chordata; class Actinopteri; order Cypriniformes; family Leuciscidae; genus Leuciscus; species Leuciscus leuciscus. Next base: position 13,820,895 of record NC_138729.1, read on the forward strand.
CACAAACTGCTGTAAAATAAAACGAATAAATGGGCCTAATAATATAAATAAAATTTATATAAACAAAAATATAAAATAAATATACATAAACGTTTTAAAAGTAGGCCTAGGCTAAATTTACTATTAGGACAACATTCTTATAACTGAACTTGTGCGCAGCGCGCAGGATTAAAATTTAAATGGGCTTGTATCAATTGTTTGCATTTTACGCTGTATTTAATTTAGGCTACACTTTAAGTTACCGTATTCAATTTGCTAACCTTTTGCTTTCTTCCCAGCGTGTTCACATATCACACTGCATGTTTTCGAGAGATGTGTCTTTTTAGATTCCAAAATTAATCTTTAGGCCTACTGACTGAAACGATGTCGTTTTCTTCTACCACATAATAGTTAGTTTTACACCTGTATGACTTCTTATTTTCCTTTTTGAAGTAGCCTACTTTTTGAACTCCATTATTGAGCCGAGTTTTGACTGAAAATAGAATCCATCTTGCAGTCATCAACAGTAGACTGAGTCAGGCTTGACTGAGCATGCTTCAGAATCTTGGTGTGCGCGGAGCGGGAAATAGGGCGACGCTCCATCCTTTTAAAAATGCCGCTCTGCGTTCTGTCCAAGATCCGCCCGCTTGCTCCCGCTCCACTCCGCTCACATGCAATTTTCTATGAAATACATAGGCCTACACTTTATTGGCTGAATAACTGGCGCGAAGATGACGCACGAGCTCAGTCTGCAGGTAGAGATGGAGGCGGCAAGAGAAAAGGTGAAGACTGGGGAGTGGAAGCTCCGCAAATACACAAACAGAAAGAGCAAAGTTGCCGAAATAATGAAAGATAATGACCAAAGTGCTGGCTTTGTCATGTGTATTTCTTGCTATGCATTTACTAGCCTACTTTTAAAAAATGCGGGTCAGGAAGCGGGTCGGGTACAATATTTTCTTTCTTTTTTTTTTCGGTCCGAGTTGCGGGCGGGTTAGTTGAAAACGTCGGTCGGGTCCGGGTTGTTTATACATTGACCCGCGCATCACTGATATATATATATATATATATATATATAACACAAAAAAAAAAACCAAAAAAATAAATAAATATATATATATTTTTTTTAAGTGTGTTTATATATATATATATATATATATATATATATATATATATATTTGTTATTTTTTGTTTTTTTTTTTGTTATATATATATATATATATATATATATATATATATATATTAAATTTTTTGGATGCTAAACATTTGTTTATTATTGTCACGGTGTGGGTTTTGTGTCTTGTTCTTGTCTGTCATGTGTTCCCCTGTCTTCTCATGTTTAGCTGTCTCCCGTTATGTTGATTAGTCTTCCCAGGTGTTTCTTATTTACCACGCCCCCTTGTTATCTTGTTTAGCTTGGTTGTCTGTGTATTTAAGCCCTGTGTTTTAGTTCAGTCATTGTGAGTTATTGATGTTGTGAGGTTGCATGTTCTTTGTTCTGTTCCGAAGTCTGAGTTTATGTCAAAGTTCTAGTTTATTTAATAAAAACACTGTTGCACTTGGATCCTGCTTCTTGCTTCCTGCTCTGCATCATTACAGAATAACTCACCACAAATGGATCCAGCAACTGTGAGCAACCAGGCCCTAAGGAGTTACCTTGCTACTCTATTTCAAGATGGCCAGCCCATTGAAAGGTATGTGAAGGACTTCTGGGCTTGCTGCCATTTAGCGTCACTAGACGACGTTCAGCTTATGGATCTGTTCTGGAGCGGTCTGGACGAGGATATCGCTCAAATGATGCCAGAGGTCTATACCGGCTGGACGCTAGAGAGGTATATCGACCTGGCCCTTTTCCTGGGTGATTCGTCATTTGCTGTGGGCGTGGAGGAGAAGCTCCGTGAACCCACAGTATCCCTTCAGCCTGTTCTTCACGTCACGCCAATCACCAGATCGGTCTATAGCCGTCCAGGACTGGTTTCCAGCGTGGCCGATTCCCTGCTGATGTCAGTGCGTGTTGCCAAGAAGACTCTTCTGCCCAGCCTGTCCCGGTCTCAGTCCCTGTTCCAGGTCCCGTCCAGCACAGAGCCCTCTTCACCGCTGGTCCCGTCCAGCACAGAGCCCTCTTCACCGCTGGTCCCGTCCAGCACAGAGCCCTCTTCACCGCTGGTCCCGTCCAGCACAGAGCCCTCTTCACCGCTGGTCCCGTCCAGCACAGAGCCTTCACCGCTGGTCCCGTCCAGCACAGAGCCTTCACTGCTGGTCCCGTCCAGCACAGAGCCCTCTTCGCCGCTGGTTCCGTCCAGCTCAGAGTCCTCTTCACCGCTGGTCCCGTCCAGCACAGAGCCCTCTTCACCGCTGGTCCCGTCCAGCACAGAGCCTTCTTCACCGCTGGTCCCGTCCAGCACAGAGCCTTCACTGCTGGTCCCGTCCAGCACAGAGCCCTCTTCGCCGCTGGTCCTAACCAGCTCAGAGTCCTCTTCGCCGCTGGTCCTACCCAGCTCAAAGCCCTCGCCGCCGCTGGTCCCGTCAAGCTCAGAGCGCTCTGATCCTGATCCAGAGACTGTTCACGTCACTTCTGCCGATCCAGAGACTGAGCTTCACGTCACTCCTGCCGAGCCAGAGCTTCATGTCAGTCCTGCCGATCCAGAGACTGTTCAGGTCACGTCTGCCGATCCAGAGACTGTTCAGGTCACGTCTGTTGATCCAGAGACTCTTCAGGTCACATCTACAGAGCCTGTGTCTCCGGACAAGATGGCCGCCGCCGAGCCTGTGTCTCCGGACAAGATGGCCGCCGCCGAGCCTGTGTCTCCGGATAAGATGGCCACCACCGAGCCGGTGTCTGTTCCTGAGCCGGTGTCTGTTCCTGAGCCGGTGTCTGTTCCTGAGCCGGTGTCTGTTCCTGAGCCGGTGTCTGTTCCTGAGCCGGTGTCTGTTCCTGAGCCGGTGTCTGTTCCTGAGCCGGTGTCTGTTCCTGAGCCGGTGTCTGTTCCTGAGCCGGTGTCTGTTCCTGAGCCGGTGTCTGTTCCTGAGCCGGTGTCTGCTCCAGCCTATGACCCCGTAGCTGCCCCCAAGAAGATTTTGGGGGGGGGCAGTAGGTCCCGCGACGGGACCATGAGGGCCGCCCCGCCATGGTCTCCAGAGGGGTCTTCACCGCCGTGGCCGCCCGAGGGGTCTTCACCGCCGTGGCCGCCCGAGGGGTCTTCACCGCCGTGGCCGCCCGAGGGGTCTTCACCGCCGTGGCCGCCCGAGGGGTCTTCACCGCCGTGGCCGCCCGAGGGGTCTTCACCGCCGTGGCCGCCCGAGGGGTCTTCACCGCCGTGGCCGCCCGAGGGGTCTTCACCGCCGTGGCCGCCCGAGGGGTCTTCACCGCCGTGGCCGCCCGAGGGGTCTTCACCGCCCTGGTCGCCTGCACAGCCTGATCCGCCCTGGTCGCCTGCACAGCCTGATCCGCCCTGGTCGCCTGCACAGCCTGATCCGCCCTGGTCGCCTGCACAGCCTGATCCGCCCTGGTCGCCTGCACAGCCTGATCCGCCCTGGTCGCCTGCACAGCCTGATCCGCCCTGGTCGCCTGCACAGCCTGATCCGCCCTGGTCGCCTGCACAGCCTGATCCGCCCTGGTCGCCCGCACAGCCTGATCCGCCCTGGTCGCCCGCACAGCCTGATCCGCCCTGGTCGCCCGCACAGCCTGATCCGCCCTGGTCGCCCGCACAGCCTGATCCGCCCTGGTCGCCCGCACAGCCTGATCCGCCCTGGTCGCCCGCACAGCCTGATCCGCCCTGGTCGCCTGCACAGCCTGATCCGCCCTGGCCTCCCATCCTGCCGCAGTCTCCAGGTCCTCTGCCGCCCCACGGGCCTGGCCCTCCATCCCGCCCCCAGGTCCGCCTCCGCTCCACCACCCTCCTGAATTATTGTTTTTTGTTTTGAGGGGCGTCGGGAGCCGCCCATAGAGGGGGGGCTATGTCACGGTGTGGGTTTTGTGTCTTGTTCTTGTCTGTCATGTGTTCCCCTGTCTTCTCATGTTTAGCTGTCTCCCGTTATGTTGATTAGTCTTCCCAGGTGTTTCTTATTTACCACGCCCCCTTGTTATCTTGTTTAGCTTGGTTGTCTGTGTATTTAAGCCCTGTGTTTTAGTTCAGTCATTGTGAGTTATTGATGTTGTGAGGTTGCATGTTCTTTGTTCTGTTCCGAAGTCTGAGTTTATGTCAAAGTTCTAGTTTATTTAATAAAAACACTGTTGCACTTGGATCCTGCTTCTTGCTTCCTGCTCTGCATCATTACAATTATATGCTTTGTACTTCACTCACGTTCCACTATTGAAGGGAAAAATTATCCTCTTCACATGCGCAAATATGTGCTTGGAAACATCACAGTTTAGCGGTGATTACTGTGTTTAAATAGTCAGTACAATTCATACTATTCAGAGCAGTGTAATTTTTATATGTTAGGTTGACTATTTTATTATTATATTTTATAAAGGCTATAATGAACAGACTGCGATATCAAGATTGCAATGCGCTCGCTCTGCACCATTATCAATGTCCGTGCGGACGAACATATTTTACTTTCGTTTTTAAGTTACAGATTCAAAAGACCCCAGCGGTGTCACACATCGATTAACCGGTGGGAAAATTTTCCCAGTCACATCCCTAATATATTTATATATAAATACAATAGGCCAACCTGGAAGAGAATTTTACTTGCCCGACCAGAGTAGCCTGATTAGAACGTCAATGACAAAAAAATAACTTGGGAATCACTAAAACGAGAGATTATTCTAATTTGATTACATTCATTTTAAGTTGCAATCAACAGTTGTTAATGAATGGATTACCAGTAATCATTTGATCAATGGTAACAAGGTTGCGCTGCTGAGGCTCATGCAGCTTCTCCAGGAGAAATGTAAACAAATGAGATCAGCACACAAAAAACAAACTCAGTTAACAACTTGCTGACTATAAAAATGATAAATATGGAGTTTTGATATATTTTATAACAGTTAAGCAACCTCACTTGACGAGAAGGCTGTTTCCTGAATACAATCACGATTGAAACTGTGACATTGATTTCATACAACAGGTTAAAAAACAGTTACAATCAAGTCACTTACATTTTAGATGCAATATTGACTGTTTTTGTTCTGTTTCAGCAGCGAAAATAGTTGAACAAAAAGATCACAGCAGAATCATCACGCGCATCTCTCAGCAATGTGTTTTCTCATTTCTGAATGATTCAGCATTTTGAACGAATTGGTTGACTCAAAGATTGAATGATCAATCCATAAACATATGTCTTAATCATGAATGACTCAGTCATTCAAACAAATCGTTTGAACGAATGAATCAATGACTCACTCATTAAGACGGTCGCCTGGCGTCACTTAATGGCGGTTTAGTGTTATGTTTAAAAGTATCATTCTTTCCAACGTGTGTGTGATTTGTGTGTGAAACATTATCAATGTCCGTGCGGACGTCCGTATTTTTCTTTCACTTTTATATTAGCAATTTAAAAGCACCCGCTCGTGTCACACGTCGATTAACCGGTGGGAAAATATCCTCAGACACATACCTAATAAATGTATATTTAAATACAATATTGGCCTACCTGGTAAAAAGATTTATATACTATTTTGATGTCCTTTTGGACACAAGAGGGCAGAATAGCCCTGTGTATGACTTTTTTTTTTTTTTTTTTTTTTTACTTTACTGTTTTTAATTTTAGAATAAAATTAGAATGAAATTCTTTTTAAAAACAGAAAAAAATGGGTTTAGTTGTAATATTTGTATACTTTTATATAGAAATAAATGGTATATAATTACATTTTTATAAGATTTGAGGCTTTTAGTGTTTCCTTTTTGGACATTACTTTAATCCCTCGCCATAGCAAAACCGTTTGAGATATTTATTATCTGTTCATAATTTAGCATATTTAATGTATTTTCATCATGTTGAAAAAGTTTGGTGGGAATAAAATAAATAGTTTAAGAGGAGTGGCTAAAAATTCAGAGGCTGATTTTGCAAAAAAATCCACATTCAGACCAAAATATCTGACTTCCTGATGGCCGGAGCTAATGAATGTAAATTAGAAAGTTGTCCGGCTTGATGAGTACAATATACAAACAAATTTTTTTTGACTGTAGTTAAAACTAACCCGCCCACTTTTGTCAAAAGTGTGTTGAAAGTGACACACTTCCTGCTGCCAGTTGGTGGCGCTATAACTTTGACTCACAATAGTTACATCCATCTGATCGGCCTCTTACCACGAACACACTGCTGAAGTTTCATCAAGATCAGTTAATGTATGCAGAAGTTATTCCACTTCGTGTTTCTCTTTTCTCGCCATAAATTCGTTTCCTCGCCACGGCCAAACCGTTCGAGATATCAAAAATCCGTCCGCAATTTAGAATCCTCAATGTCTTGACTTCATGCACACCGAGTTTGGTGGGGATTGGATGAATTCTCTAGGAGGAGTACTTCGCATTCCACAGCAAGCGTTTTCCAAACAACCCATAATAGCCGACTTCCTGTTGGGCTGGCGTAAAACTTAGAGCACGAAAGTTGTTCGGCCCGATGAGATCTATATGTGTACCGAGTTTCATATCATTACATGCAAGTGTGTTTGATTTATGGACAAGTGTTCGGATCCCGTTCCAGGGGGCGCTGTTGAGCCCCCCTGCCACGCCCGGGTACCAGCTTCAGCCCGGCCCTGATGGCCGCACGTTCTGACCTGTGTGCAAAGTTTCAAGAGTTTTCGAGCACGTTTAAGGCCCCAAAAGCCCCTTAAAACCATGAAAACCAGGAATTAAAATTATTCTCACTCAAAGAAAAATCTCCCCCCCCCTCTCCCTCTCCCTCTCACAGAGAGAGAGAAAATTCTTCGAAACATCCACATTCAAACCAAAATATCTGACTTCCTGTTGGTCGGAGGTAATGAATGTAAATTAGAAAGTTGTCCGGCTCGACGAGAACAATATACGTACTGAGTTTTATCATTGTAGATAAAAGTATAGACCTAACTCCCCCTCTTTTGTCAAAAGGTGGCGCTACTGAGCCCCTGCACCACGCCCGTTTCTGAAACTTTGCACATGTCTACTGGCTAATAAATGTGATGTGTCTGTCGAGTTTCATGCAATTTCAAGTATGTTCAGAGTCTCAAAAGCATCAAAAAAGAATATTAAAGTTTGATGCGTTGCCACGGCAACAGTATCTAAGATATCAATAATCCTTTCACAGGTCTACATCTGCCGTGTGTCTACATTATACACATAAAGTTTGAAGCAAATCGGTTAAAAATAAGAGGGTGATTTCAAAGCATTTTGAAAGTGACACACGTCCTGCTGCCAGTTGGTGGCGCTATAACTTTGACTCACAATAGTCACATCCATGTGATCGGCCTCTTACAACGAACACACTGCTGAAGTTTCATCAAGATCAGTTAATGTATGCTGAAGTTATAACACACTTCCTGTTTCCATTATTCGCCATCAATTCGTGTCCTCGCCACGGCCAAACCGTTCGAGATATCAAAAATCTGTCCGCAATTTAGCATCCTCAATGTCTTGACTTCATGCTGACTGAGTTTGGAGGCGAATGGATGAATTCCCTAGGAGGAGTACATTAAATTCCACAGCATGCGTTTCCAAACAACCCATAATAGCCGACTTCCTGTTGGGCTGGCGTAAAAAGTAAAAGTACGAAAGTTGTTCGGCCCGATGAGATCTATATGTGTACCGAGTTTCATATTATTACATGCAAGCGTGTCTGATTTATGGACCAAGTTTTCGGACCTCGTTCAAGGGGGCGCTGTCGAGCCCCCCTGCCACGCCCGGGTACCAGCTTCAGCCCGGCCCTGATGGCCGCGGGTTCTGACCCGTGTGCAAAGTTTCAAGAGTTTTCGAGCACGTTAAGGGTCTCAAAAGTGCCCGAAAGGTTGACAGAAGAAGAAGAAGAAGAAGAAGAAGAAGAATAATAATAATAAAATATAGCTGCGAGCAGCGATTGCGGGCCCAAGCCGGTGGCACCGCCACCCTGGTGCCTTTAGTTACACTAAAGGCACCGGGGTGGCGGTGTCACCGGCTTGGGCCCTCCATCGCTGCTCGCAGCTATATTTATATATATATATATATATATATATATATATATATATATATATATAATAAAGACGGGAAATTTTACTTGTCTTACCTTATTCTGATTTTATGATACACTCAAAATATTCCACAACAAATCCTTTAAATTTAATGTAAAAATAAAAACAAAAGTAAGCCGTGTTGGTCTCACGTAACCCTCTCATTAGAATCAAAATGTTTAAATATTTGCGATGTATTTGAATGCTAAACCATTCTTTATTATAGGCTTTGTACTTCACTCGTGTTCCAATATCGATGGAAAAAATCATCCTCTTCACACGCGCAAAAATGTGCTTGGAAACATCACAGTGGAGCTCTGCTTACTGTGAATGGTACAAATTGTACTACTGACTATTTAAACAGAGCAGTGTAATTCGTATATGTTATGTTGACTATTTTTATTATTATATTGTATTAGGGCTATAATGAACAGGCTGCGATGTCAAGATTGCAATTCTGGAATGTGTGTGTGTGTGTGTGTGTGTGTGTGTGTGTGTGTGTGTGTGTGTGTGTGTGTGTGTGTGTGTGTGTGTGTGTGTGTGTGTGTGTGTGTGTGTGTGTGTGTGTGTGACGCGGTTGCGGTTGAACAGTGGACACATAAAAACAAATAAAATGTATTAGTTTATTCCTACTTCCATAGGAATACATTGAAAATGCTCGCTCTACTCCGCACCATTATCAATGTCTGTGCGGACATCTGTATTTTATTTTCGCTTTTAAGTTAGCGATTTAAAAGCCCTCAGCGGTGTCACACGTCGATTAACCGGTGGGAAAATGTTATCACAGTCACATCCCTAATATATTTATATATAAATACAATAGGCCTACCTGAAAGAGAATTTTACTTGCCCGACCAGAGTATAGCCTGATTAGAACGTCAATAACAAAAAAAATTACTTGGGAATCACTAAAATGAGAGATTATTCTAATTTCATTACATTCATTTTAAGTTGCAATCAGCAGTTAATAATAAATGTATTACTGATCAATGGTAACAAGGTTGCCCTGCTGAGGCTCATGCAGCTTCTCCAGGAGAATTGTAAACAAATGAGCGCAGCACACAAAAAAGCAACCCAGTTAACAACATACTGACTATAAAAATGACAAATATGGAGTTTTTATATATTTTATAACATAGAGTTAAGCAACCTCACTTGACGAGTAGGCTACTATTTCCTGAATACAATCACGATTGAAACTGTGACATTGATTTCATACAACAGGTTAATAAACAGTTACAATTAAGTCACTTACATTTTAGATGCAATATTGACTGTTTTTGTTCTGTTTCAGCAGCAAAAATAGTTAAACAAAGATCACAGCAGAACCATCGCGCATCTCACAGCAACTTGTTTTCTCATTACTGAATGATTCAGCATTTTGAAACGAATCGGTTGACTCAAAGATTCAATGGTCAATCCATAAACATCTGTCTCAATCATGAATGACTCAGTCATTCGAACGAATCGTTTGAACGAATAAATCAATGACTCGCTCATTAAGATGGTCGCCTGGCGACACCTAATGGCGGTTTAGTGTTTAAAAGTATCATTCTTTCCAACGTGCACCATTATCAATGTCCGTGCGGACGTCCGTTTTTTACTTTCACTTTTATATTAGCGATTTAAAAGCACCCGCTCGTGTCACACGTCGATTAACCGATGGGAAAATATCCGCACAGTCATACCTAATACATTTATATTTAAATACAATAGGCCTACCTAGTAAAACGTTTTATATACTATTTTGATTTCCTTTTGGACACAAGAGGGCAGTATAGCCCTATGTTTGCTTTTTTGTTGAACCAAATAGCACTAAATAGCCTGTTTTGAACTTTTTCATACTCCTTGAATAGCAAAAACAGAATAAAATGGGTTTAGTTCTAATATTTGTATAATTTTATATAAAAATAAATGGTGTATAATTACATTTTTAGAAGTTATGAGATGTTTCCTGCTTCCTTTTTGACATTAATTTAATCCCTCGCCATATCAAAACCGTTTGAGATATTCAATATCCGTTTACAATTTAGCATCATTAATATATTTTTATCATGTTGAAAAAGTTTGGTGGGAATAAAATAAATAGTTTAAGAGGAGTGGCTAAAAATTCAGAGGCTGATTTTGCAAAAAAAATCCACATTCAGACCAAAATATCTGACTTCCTGATGGCCGGAGCTAATGAATGTAAATTAGAAAGTTGTCCGGCTTGATGAGTACAATATACAAACTATTTTTTTTTTACTGTAGTTAAAACTAACCCGCCCACTTTTGTCAAAAGCATGTTGAAAGTGACACACTTCCTGCTGCCAGTTGGTGGCGCTATAACTTTGACTCACAATAGTTACATCCATCTGATCGGCCTCTTACCACGAACACACTGCTGAAGTTTCATCAAGATCAGTTAATGTATGCAGAAGTTATTCCACTTCGTGTTTCTCTTTTCTCGCCATAAATTCGTTTCCTCGCCACGGCCAAACCGTTCGAGATATCAAAAATCTGTCCGCAATTTAGAATCCTCAATGTCTTGACTTCATGCACACCGAGTTTGGTAGGGATTGGATGAATTCTCTAGGAGGAGTACTTCGCATTCCACAGCAAGCGTTTTCCAAACAACCTATAATAGCCGACTTCCTGTTGGGCTGGCGTAAAACTTGACCGGGGGAAAGTTGTTCGGCCCGATGATATCTATATGTGTACCGAGTTTCAAATTAATTCATGCAAGCGTGTTTGATCTATGGACCAAGTTTTGGGACCCCGTTCAAGGGGGCGCTGTTGAGCCCCCCTGCCACGCCCGGGTACCAGCTTCAACCCGTCCCTGATGGCAGGGGGTTCCGACTTGTATGTAAAGTTTCAAGAGTTTTTGAGCACGTTAAGGACCCCAAAAGCCCCTGAAACCTTGATTAACAATATAAAAGCAATAGTCAAATCCCCCCTCCCCTCACACACACAGAGACACAGAGAGAGGGAGAGAAAATTCTTCAGAAAATCCACATTCAAACCAAAATATCTCTCTTCCTGTTGGTCGGAGATCGTTAATGTAAATTAGAAAGTTGTCCGTCTTGATGAGAACAATACACATACCAAGTTTTGTTGCTGTTGATAAATCTAACCCCCCCACTTATGACTAAAGGTGGCGCTACTGAGCCCCTCACCACGCCCGTTTCTGAAACTTTGCACATGTCTACGGGCTAATAAATGTGATGTGTCTGTCGAGTTTCATCCAATTTCAAGTATGTTAAGAGTCTCAAAAGCATCAAAAAAGAATATTAAAGTTTGAAGCGTTGCCATGGCAACAGTATTAAAGATATCAAAAATCCTTTCACAGGTCTACATCTGCCGTGTGTTTACATTATACACATAAACTTTGAAGCAAATCGGGTAAAAATAAGAGGGTGATTTCAAAGCATTTTGAAAGGGACACACTTCCTGCTGCCAGTTGGTGGCGCTATAACTTTGACTCACAATAGTCACATCCATGTGATCGGCCTCTTACAACGAACACACTGCTGAAGTTTAATCAAGATCAGTTAATGTATGCAGAAGTTATAACACACTTCCTGTTTCCATTATTCGCCATCAATTCGTGTCCTCGCCACGGCCAAACTGTTTGAGATATCAAAAATCTGTCCGCAATTTAGCATCTTCAATGTCTTGACTTCATGCTGACTGAGTTTGGAGGCGAATGGATGAATTCCCTAGGAGGAGTACATTAAATTCCACAGCATGCGTTTCCAAACAACCCATAATAGCCGACTTCCTGTTGGGCTGGCGTAAAAAGTAAAAGTACGAAAGTTGTTCGGCCCGATGAGATCTATATGTGTATTGAGTTTCATATTATTACATGCAGGCATGTCTGATTTATGGACCAAACTTTCGGACCCCGTTCAAGGGGGCGCTGTTGAGCCCCCCTGCCACGCCCGGGTACCAGCTTCAGCCCGGCCCTGATGGCCGCGGGTTCTGACCCGTGTGCAAAGTTTCAAGAGTTTTCGAGCACGTTAAGGGTCTCAAAAGTGCCCGAAAGGTTGACAGAAAAATAAGAATAATAATAAATATAGCTGCGAGCAGCGATTACGGGCCCAAGCCGGTGGCACCGCAACCCCGGTGCCTTTAGTTACCTAAAGGCACCGGGGTGGCGGTACCGCCGGCTTTGGCCCTCCATCGCTGCTCGCAGCTATATTTATATATATATATATATATATATATATATATATATATATATATATATTATACAAACATATATATATATATATATATATATATATATATTTATATATGTGTATATATATATATATATATATATATATATATATATATATTATACAAACATATATATATATATATATATATATATGTATTTATATATGTGTATATATATATATATTATACAAACATATATATATATATATATGTATTTATATATGTGTATATATATATATATATACACCGTTCAAAAGTTTGGGGTCAGGAAGATTTTTAATGTTTTTAGGAGAAGTCTCTTCTGCTCACCAAGGCTGCATTTATTTGATTAAAAATACAAACAAAAACAGTAATATTGTGAAATATTATTCCAATTTACAACAGCTGTTTTCTATTTTAAAATATTTTACACTGTAATTAATTTATGTGATCAAAGCTGAGTTTTCAGCATCATTACTCCCGTCTTCAGTGTCACATGATCCTTCAGAAACCATTCTAATATGATGATTGATGGTCAATAAATATTAATTATTATTTTCAATGTTGAAAACAGTTGTGTACAGATTTTTTTTCAAAATGCGTTGATGAATGTAAAGTTCAAAAGAACAGCATTTATTTCAAATATAATTTTTGTAACATTATAAATGTCTGTACTGTAACTTTTAATCAGTTTAACTCATTCTCGATGAATAAAAGTATTGATTTATTTTATTTCTTTTCCCCAAAAATAAAATTAAAATTATTACTGACCCCAAACTTCTGAACGGTAGTGTTTAATGTTACAAAAGCTTTAGATTTCAGATAAATGCTGTTCTTTTGAACTTTCTATTCATCAAAGACTGTACACAACTGTTTTCGACATTTAAAATAATAATGAATGTTTCTTGAGTATCAATCATCATATAAGAATAATTTCTGAAGGATCATGTGACAGTGACGACTGGAGTAATGATGCTGAAAACTCAGCTTTGATCACAGGAATAAATAACAGTTTAAAATATATTAAAATAGAAAGCAGCTGTTTTAAATTGGAATAATATTTTACAATATTACTGTTTTTGTTTGTATTTTTAATCAAATAAATGCAGCCTTGGTGAGCAGAAGAAACTTCTCTGTTATGTGCGCGCCACAGACTGCACGCACGTCCGCTTAGAGTTCCGCCTTTTGCCTTTCGTCAATATTACGTTATTAGAAAAAAATTTTTTTTAGAGAATCGATTTTTTGACATTTGTGAATCGATTCAGAATCGTCCACGTCCGCATCGCGATGCATCTAAGAATCAATTTTTTCTCCCACCCCTAGATTTCATACAACAGGTTAATAAACAGTTACAATTAAGTCACTTACATTTTAGATGCAATGTTGACTGTTTTTGTTCTGTTTCAGCAGCGAAAATAGTTAAACAAAGATCACGGCAGAACCATCACGCATCACGTGTTTTCTCATAACTGAACGATTCAGCATTTTTAACGAATCGGTTGACTCAAAGATTGAATGATCAATCCATAAACATCTGTCTTAATCATGATCGACTCATTCGAACGAATCGTTTGAACGAACGAATCAATGACTCGCTTATTAAGATGGATGCCTGGCGACACCTAATGGCGGTTTAGTGTTGTTTAAAAGCATCATTCTTTCCCACATGTGTGTGATTTGTGTGTGCAACATTATCATTATTTTTCTTTCACTATTATATTAGCGATTTAAAAGCACCCACTCGTGTCACACGTCGATTAACCGGTGGGAAAATATCCTCAGACACATACCTAATAAATGTATATTTAAATACAATATTGGCCTACCTGGTAAAAAGTTTTATATACTATTTTGATGTCCTTTTGGACACAAGAGGGCAGTATAGCCCTATGTTTGCTTTTTTGTTGAACCAAATAGCACTAAATAGCCTGTTTTTAACTTTTTCATTCTTCTTGAATTGCAAAAACAGAATAAAATGGGTTTAGTTGTGATATTTGTATACTTTTATATAGAAATAAATGGTATATAATTACATTTTTAGAAGATTTTTTGTGTTTCCTTTTTGGACATTACTTTAATCCCTCGCCATAGCAAAACCGTTTGAGATATTTATTATCCATTCACAATTTAGCATATTTAATGTAGTTTCATCATGTTGAAAAAGTTTGGTACGAATAAAATAAATAGTTTAAGAGGAGTGGCTAAAAATTCAGAGGCTGATTTTGCCAAAAAATCCACATTCAGACCAAAATATCTGACTTCCTGATGGCCGGAGCTAATGAATGTAAATTAGAAAGTTGTCCGGCTTGATGAGTACAATATACAAACAATTTTTTTTTTACTGTAGTTAAAACTAACCCGCCCACTTTTGTCAAAAGCATGTTGAAAGTGACACACTTCCTGCTGCCAGTTGGTGGCGCTATAACTTTGACTCACAATAGTTACATCCATCTGATCGGCCTCTTACCACGAACACACTGCTGAAGTTTCATCAAGATCAGTTAATGTATGCAGAAGTTATTCCACTTCGTGTTTCTCTTTTCTCGCCATAAATTCGTTTCCTCGCCACGGCCAAACCGTTCGAGATATCAAAAATCCGTCCGCAATTTAGAATCCTCAAAGTCTTGACTTCATGCACACCGAGTTTGGTGGGGATTGGATGAATTCTCTAGGAGGAGTACTTCGCATTCCACAGCAAGCGTTTTCCAAACAACCCATAATAGCCGACTTCCTGTTGGGCTGGCGCAAAACTTAGAGCACGAAAGTTGTTCGGCCCGATGAGATCTATGTGTGTGCCGAGTTTCATATTAATTCATGCAAGCTAGTTTGATCTATGGAGCAAGTTTTCGGACCCCATTCCAGGGGGCGCTGTTGAGCCCCCCTGCCACGCCCGGGTACCAGCTTCAGCCAGGCCCTGATGGCCGCAGGTTCCGACTTGTATGTAAAGTTTCAAGAGTTTTTGAGCACGTTAAGGACCCCAAAAGCCCCTGAAACCTTGATTAACAATATAAAAGCAATAGTCAAATCCCCCCTCCCCTCACACACACAGAAACACAGAGAGAGGGAGAGAAAATTCTTCAGAAAATCCACATTCAAACCAAAATATCTCTCTTCCTGTTGGTCGGAGATCGTTAATGTAAATTAGAAAGTTGTCCGTCTTGATGAGAACAATACACATACCAAGTTTTGTTGCTGTTGATAAAACTAACCCCCCCACTTATGACTAAAGGTGGCGCTACTGAGCCCCTCACCACGCCGTTTCTGAAATTTTGCACATGTCTACGGGCTAATAAATGTGATGTGTCTGTCGAGTTTCATCCAATTTCAAGTATGTTAAGAGTCTCAAAAGCATCAAAAAAGAATATTAAAGTTTGAAGCGTTGCCATGGCAACAGTATTAAAGATATCAAAAATCCTTTCACAGGTCTACATCTGCCGTGTGTTTACATTATACACATAAACTTTGAAGCAAATCGGGTAAAAATAAGAGGGTGATTTCAAAGCATTTTGAAAGGGACACACTTCCTGCTGCCAGTTGGTGGCGCTATAACTTTGCAGTGGTGGACGAAGTACACATACCATGTACTTGAGTTAAAGTAAAGATACTCAAGGTGAAATATTACTCAAGTAAAAGTAGAAGTGCTGCCTTTAAACATTCACTTGAGTAAAAGTACAAAAGTATTTGCCTTCAAATGTACTTAAGTATCCAAGTACTATGATTTTTTTATTGCTATAATGTCCTATTATAATTTTTGTCACAAGACTCTTGCTTAACTCAGTCTACGTGAAGACTCTGTCACTCTTGGCACATCAATCTATTAATAAAATGACATTAATTAGTCTATATATATATATATATATATATATATATTTGAATTGAATACATTTTTTGTGTGTTTAATTTTGGACGGAAGGGGACTGATCCCATAAGGTATAATACATTTACAGTATTTACTGTACATATTTTTCACAAGCGTCTATGGTCATAATTATAAACATCCTAATGTTATGATACATTCACATAAACCTGCACAATGCCATTGAATATATATATACACACTACATTATGGGAGCAGCCAATTTCCCTACAAAATTAAACACCAAAACGTATTAATGCAGTGTTTCTGCTACTCCTCAGAAAAAAAAAAGCTATTATATGCAAGTAATTTTAGTGTCAAGGTAATAAGCAATGTTCATTATGCGTCAGTATTTACCGATAATTGCTGCAATAATAGCTGCTGCTCTCTGCCCCGCTTAAAATTATTGGCAACACAAATTGTTTGGAACTATTGAGAGCTACACGAATCACGTGACCGCGCGGCGGCGAGATCACAGTTGGCTTGTTCGACTTGAAACGGCACACTGCACAGACCAATCGGTGAATGACATTAAAATACCGCAAGAGCGATTAGAGAGTAGACGGCTCTGTATGCTTTTCAATCGCTCTCGCGATTTCGCTCTATACTAAACTGATCGGTCTGTGCAGCGCCGGTTC